>NW_006408536.1:21564810-21577547 GCF_000296735.1 Chrysochloris asiatica
AAGTTTTACTAAAGGTAATACAGAAATGGCTGCAAGCATACATTGACAGAGAACTTCCTGAGGTTCAAGCCGGATTCAGAAGAGGCCGTGGAACATGGGATATCATTGCTGATGGCTGATGGATCTTGGCTGAAAGCATAGAATAGTGCTTTATTGACTGTACAAAGGCTTTCGATTGTGTGGATCATGACAAGCTGTGGGTAACATTGAGAAGTATGAGTATTCCAGAACACTTAATTGTGCTCATGAGGAATCTGTACCTGGACCAAGAGACAGTTGTTTGAGCAGAGCATGGGAACACTGAATGGTTTAAAATTAAGAAAGATATGTGACAGGGTTGTGTTCTTTCACCATACTTATTCAATCTGTATACTGAGCAAATAATCTGAGAAGCTGGGTTCTATGAAGAAAAACGTGGCTTCAAGATTGAAGGAAGACTCATTAACAACCTGCAATATTCAGATGATGCAACCTTGCTTGCTGAAAGTAAAGAGGACTGAAAATATTTACTGATGAAGATCAAAGAGCACAGCCTTCGGTATGGATTACATCTCAATGTAAAGAAAACAAAAATCCTCACCACTGGACCACGTTTTTAATCAACAGAGAAAAGATTTAAGTTGTTAAGGACTTTATTCTTCTTGGATCAACCATCAACACTCATGGAAGCAGCAGTCAAGAAATCAATGTATTGCATTAGGCAAATCTGCTGCACAAGACCTTTTTTAAGTGTTGAAGAGCAAAGATGTCAGCTTGAGAACTAAGGTGCGCCTGACCCAAGCCATGGTGTTTTTAATAACCTCATATGCATGTGAAAGCTGCACAGTGAATAAGGAAGACCGTAGAAGAATAGTCGCTTTTGAGTTATGGTGTTGGAGGAGAATATTGAAAGTCCCTGGGCTGCCAAAAGAACCAATAGATCTGTGTTGGAAGAAGTGCAGCCAGAGTGCTCCTTAGAAGCCAGGATGGCCAGACTTCATCTCTTATACTTTGGACTTATTGTCAAGAGGGACCAGTCGCTGGAGAAAGATATTATGTTTAGTAAGGTGAAGGGTCACAGAGAAACAGAGGAAGATCCCGAGCGACATGGATTGGCAAAATGGCAGCATCAATGGGCTGAGGCATGGCAACAATTGTGAGGCTGGCCCAGGACTGAGCAGTGTTTTGTTTTGTTGTGCATAGCATTGCTATGCATCGGTACCGACTCGATGGCATCTAACAACAACAACAACATATAGATTTCAGATGAAATAAAGTAAATAACATTCAGATTATCCCCTGTGACTTCAATACTTCTCTTATACTTTTTGTCACTGTTGTAGTTTGGGTTTCTTCCAATAACATCCATAAGACCAGATTTGCATACTAACCATTTGTTTTGGAGGTGATCCCAGGTAGATTTGTGGGAGAATAGGAAAATGAGATTGTGAAGGAAGGAAATTCAGTAACGGATGAGTTGATTTGTGGATAACTGGAATGGGAAACTGTGTCTCAGTCTCACTGGAGAACCTTGAGGAGACTTTTTTGCAACACATGTCAGAACGTTCCCTGTGAAGGGCAAAGAAACTGGGGTATTTATCGGGCTACTCACATCCCTGATTGGTTGAGGGTTACCCAGAGCCATTTCCTTCTTTACTCATCATTCTTCCATGCTCCCATGGCCAGAAAGTAGTCTCAACCAGAAAGAAATGAGGATCCTCAGGTATGCACCAGGATTGCTTGCATATTAGGCTAAGGAGATACAAGTTGGATACCAAGAGCATCTGCTATAACCACATATCTTTCCTCAACTCCAATTTCAAGCATTTGGGTGTCATTAGACGAGTCCTTTCTCTACAGCAGCAGAAGTTTCACCAAGTGGTGGCACCGATGGGGTAGGGGGGAGGAGCAGGTGCTGACTGGTACTCAGGAGGATCTGGAACCAAGAGAATAAGTATCATCTGGGCTGAAATGAGGGCAGGATGGGTCAGACGACTGATTTGAGTACAAGAATGGTTTATAGGAAACAAAATGTGAAGCTCTCAGGTGATTGATAAAGATGAGAAGCACGCAAGGATGAACAAAGTAAAAAATGACTGGAAGACAAATTTAAATGAAGGAGATTAGGGAGTTAAATTTGTAAGCACTATGATAATCAAAGTGTCCTGGTGTGGTGTTGTAGGATAAGCGCTGAAGTGCTAGCCACAAGGTCTGCGGGTCCCACCAGCCACTCCTTGGAAGTCCTGTACAGGGTCACTATGACTTGGAACCGACTTGACAACACTTAATACCACCACCAACAATGATAATCAAGTGGGATCGGTAGCTCCGTAAGATAAACACTGGACTGCAAACCACAAGGTTGATGGTTCATGCTCACTAGCTGCTCCATGGGAAAAAAGATGAGGTTTTCTGTTTCCACAAACATTTACAGCCTTGGAAACCCTATACAGGGTCAATATGGGTCAATACTGACTCGACAGCTCTTAACAACAACAACAACATAATAACCAATGAAATGACAATGAGGTACCAAACTCCATCTGGCTTCTTAGAGAAAAGAGGTCTTGGTTTTTCCCAATGGCTCAGCAGTGTGAAAAAGAGCACCTTAAATTATGAATAAAACTCCTTCCTTAAAATGAAAAATAGAAAAAAAAACAACACATACACACATCAGAAGAAAACAAAAACCTTTCATGTAGTACTATCGTATAGTAATTTTGCATACATTTTAAAGACCAAGATTCCTAACCTTGTGCTCAGATGGCCCTTGCATTTTAGGTATTCCACTGAAATGTACACTTAGTGACAACAATTCAGTAATGAAAGCATTGTCTGTTGAAATCACAGCAAGACTGTATTCCAAAAGGGCAGTAGAAACACGGAAGAGGCCATGGTTCTAGCCCTTGGCTGGTAGCAGTAGACATCATCAGCGTGATTTCTTTATGGAACTGTGCACACAAATATTGACTAGTGGTGCAGGAGTCCTGGTGTGGCAATGTGGGTTAATGCACCAGACTGCAAAGCTGTTTGAACTATGAGGTCGGCGGTTCAAGCTCACCAGCTGCTCCTTGGAAACCCTATACAGGGTTACTATGGGTCAGAATTGACTCGACAGCACTTAACAACAACAATAATATTTACCTATTTTATTTTATACTATTTGTATTACAGTATTACCTGGTGCTGTGGGTTCATGCGCTGGACTACAGAGTTGCTTTGAGCCACAAGGTCAGTGGTCAAGTTCACCAGTCACTCCTCGGAAACCCTATACAAGGTCACTATGGGTCGTAACTGACTCGACGGCACTTAACAACAACAACAGGGTGGTGCAAATGGCTAAGCACTCATCTACCACCTAAAAGACTGGCAGTTTGAACCCACTCAAAGGCACCTCGGATAAACCCTTTTCTGAAGAATCACTGTCTGAATATAACATTATTGTCCCTATTTCATAGCAATCAGAACTCTCATTTTACTTGGGCAGAATTGTATACAGCACTAGGAGATGAACTATGATGGGTCTAAGCCAAAATAGCTGTTCTGTTACCCTTTAGCTAGTAATTTGTTGAGGGATACGTGTGTAACCAAGTTCTGGAAAATGAGATGGAATGGAAAGCCTGTCGGGGAACTTCTGGGGAAGAAGAGTTAAATTCTACACAAAGAGAAAGCTCTTTTGCCTCTCTCTTTCCTTCCTTCTTTAGACACTGTCTTTGGAAAGTTATATTTGGAGATCATGATACAATCGGCCAAGTAAGGGGTGGGTCATGAGAAATATGTACAGTGTGAAATAATTCCAATTTTTATAAGAATTTTAGGGGTTTCCATCATTGTAACTCTGAACAATTAATATGTGGCCTTAATATTTATTACATTTGAAATAAAATATTGCCTCTGAAAAAGAATAGGGGTGGTAAGATCCTTGACGACATTGTTGCACTGCTGAGCTAATCCTGAACCACCTATGAACTTCATGGTAATAAACAGTCAGTGTCTTTATGTGAGTTGAATTTTCTGTGATTTTCATCACCTAATGAAGATACAACTAATGAAGAAGCGGATGGGTGAATCCAATCTCCATTCATACAAACTCATACCTGTCTCATTTATTGTAGGTTAATTATGCATTATTGTATCCCACGCACAGATCACACTGACTGGCATTCAATAAATACTTATTAGAATGATTGAATCAATCAATAAATTAGGAATAGGAATAGAAATGTAAAACTCAAAATGCAAGCTCTACGTTATTGAAACATCGATGACTGTGCTATATAACAATGTCTTTTAAAGCCAAAGCTCATCAAGTATTCAGAGATGCTGCATATTGCCAAAAACATACTTGGCTTGGACTGATATGAGCTCAATTTAAGAAATGGGATGCAAATAAGCAGAGACTAAAAGCTTTTGCTGGCTCTGCCATAGATATTTTGGCAGGGCACAGACTCAGTAGCGAGACTAGAATAAGGAATTCAGTGTAAACTGAAGAGACTAATCTAAAAATTCCACTTACATCGTCTTTTACAGTATCTCAATTACCCCCAAAGAATATAGATAGTATTGCTAGGGAATGTATTGTTCTGTTGCTTCCATTGGAAAATGACATTCTCCCAAATCAGCATCTCTGATGCTCACAGGCTTTTTTCTAAAGTTTACCCAGCATGCTTTATCTTTTAGTCCTGCCGGTTTAGCTTCTCAGTAGATTGTTTTAGATTAAAAACTGTAAACACAGTCACTTAGTGCATGTAATGATTTGTATCTTGCTTACTGAAATTTCTGCTGGCTGTCCTGGTGTGGAGCTGTAGGATAAACACAGGACTGCAAGGTGGTTTGAACAGAAAGTCGGCAGTTCAAATTCACCAGCTGCTCCTTGGAAATCCTAGGAGCAGGGTGAGTCACTGTGAGTCTGAACCGACTCGTCGGCACTTAACAACAACAACAATACATGCAGGCAATAAGCATGATTATAGATGGTGTGGAAATGAAGAAAACATGCAGTTTTCTTCTGCATGTTTGCAGAAGTTGACATATCTACCAAAAATGGTTCAAAGACATGTAATCAGGTTGTCTAAGCAACACTCATCCTCTCTTTCATTCATTTCCTCCTATACATTTGTAAATCTCTTCCTTTAAACGGATGGGAAACATCTAGCTCATATAAGGCACACACAATCATTTGGTCTGGCCCTGCCAAGACAATCACAGTTCCAACCATCACGTTTGTTATTGCTAAGTGCCTGCCGTTGGGTAGGTTCTGACTCATAGCAATCCTGTGTAGGGTTTCCAAGTAGCAGCTGGTGGGTTTGAACTGCTGATCTTGTGGATCACAGTCCAGTGCTGATCCTACAGCACCACACCAGCAGTCCACAGTCATCACATTGTTGTTGTTGTTAGGTGCCATCAAGTCAGTACCAACTCATAGTGACCCTATGCACAACAAAATGAAACAGTGCCCCTTCCTGGGCAGTGATGGTGATATTGAAGGATTCTACTAATTTATTCAGTCTGAAGTTGACCAAACTTGCAATCAAGATATAATTATGACCGATGATTACAATACAAAAGTTAGAAACAAAGAGGAAGGATCAGTAGTAGGAAAATATGGCCTTGGTGATAGAAACAATGCTGGAGATCACATGATAGAATTTTGCAAGACCAATTACTTCATTGCAAATACCATTTTTTAAATAACATAAAAGAGGACTATACACATGGACCTCACCAGATAAAATATACAGGAATCAAATTGACTACATCTGTGGGATGAGACCATGGATAAGCTCCATATCATCAGCGAAAACAAAGCCAGGGGCAGATGTGAAACAGACCATCAATTGTTCATATGCAAATTCAGGCTGAAGCTGAAGAAAATTAAAACAAGTCCATGAGAGCCAAATATGACCTTAAATATATCCCACCTGAATTTAGAGATCATCTAAGAAACCGATTTGATACATTAAACACTAAACATCAAATACTAGAAGAGTTGTGGTGTGACATCAAGAACATCATAGAGGAAGAAAGCAAAAGGTCATTAAAAAGACAAAAAATAAGTAAAAGACCAAAATGGACGTTTCTGAAACTTGCTCTCCAGCGTAGAGATCCTAAAGCAAATGGAAAAAGTGAGGAGGTAAAAGAGCTGAATACAAAATTTCAAAGGTCAGCTCAAGAAGACAAAATCAAATATTATAATGAAATGTGCAAAGACCTAGAGTTATGAGAGTCTCAAAGAATCTTTAAACAAAATATTCAATAATGGTAGCTGGGAACCATCAGTTCTTCTGGTCTTGTGGCAAAGAAGGAAGTTGTTCATAGAGGAATCAGCCACACATTTTATTTCCTCATATTCCTAACTTTAAGGAGCTCTGGTAGTGTAGTGGTTACGAATCGGGCTGCGAACCTTAAGGTCAGCGGTTCGAAACTACCAGCCGCTCCGCGGGAGAAAGATGAGGCTTTCTACTCCCATAAAGATTTACACCCTGTACAGGGTCGCTATGGGTCGGAACCGACTCGACGGCACTTAACAACAACAATAACATTCCTGACTCTACTTTTTCCTCTGTTGCTCCAGGAGAATAGAGACCAATTGCCATGCCTTGGATAGCCACTTATAAGCTTTTAAGACTCAGGCACTATGCACCCAGTTACAAGGTAGAACAGACACTCTAAACATGTTCTTTGGCCAATAACTGGGATGTCCCATGAAACAATGATCCTAAACTTCCAAATTAAAGAACCAAATCCTATGAAGTCTTCGGTTGTACATAAACAGCCTTAGCAGTTACTCTCTTTTTGTATATATATATATATATATATATATATATATATATATATCATACAACTTTTGCCAATTCAACTTTTTATGGTTGTACAACTTATTGACAGCAATTATAATTGGCTTTGAATTATGGTGTTGGAGGAGAATACTGAAAGTGCCATGGACTGCCAAAAGAACCAATAGATCTGTTTTGGAAGAAGTGCAGACAGAGTGCTCCTTAGAGGCCAAGATGACCAAACTTTGTCTCTCATACTTTGGACATATTGTCAGGAGGGAACAGTCATTGGAGAAGGATATCATGCTTGGTAAGATGGAGGGTCAGAGAAAAAGAGGAAGACCCCCAACGAGATGGATTGGCCAGGTGGCATCATTGATGGACTCAAGTGTGGCAGCGGTAGTGAGGTTGGCCCAGGATCGGACATTGTTTCATTCTGCTATGCATGGGGTCGCTATGAGTCGGTTCCAACTCGATGGCACCTAACAACAACAACAGTCTACCCTGGACTTCTGGTATGGTGCTGTAGGATAAGCACTGGACCTCGAACTACAAGGTCAGCACTTCAAACCCACCAGCTGCTCCTCAGTAACCCTGTACAGGGTCGCTAGGAGTGAAATCAAGTCGATGGCACTTAAAAGCAGCAACAACAACTTATTCTACATTAATCAGTGCAAATTTCCCATCACTATGAACTGTCCCTTCTTGGAAACCCTGTACAGGATTGCTATGAGTCAGAATTGACTCAACGGCATTTTACAACAACTACAACATGAGCTGAAACTCAGTACTTCATAATCATTACCCCTGGTAATCACTAGGAAACTTTGGTCTCGATATAACGGCCTTTTCTTGTCTTTTTATATAAGTGAGGTCATATGGTTATTGTCCTTTTGTGATGATGACCTATTTCAGTCAACATAATATCTTCAAGCTCCATCCATACTGTTGTGTGCATCAAGACTTCATTTTCCCTGCTAGCTGAATACTATTCCATTGTATGTATGTGTCACATTTTGTTTATCTGTTGATGGACATTTAGATTGTTTCCACCTTTTGGCTATTGTGAATTGTGCTGCACGTCTCTGAGTCTTGGCTTTCAAGTCTTTCGGGTATGTACCTAGAAATATAATTTCTGAGTCATATTTTTTCTATTATTTTTAGTTTTCTATTTTTGTCTTATAAGGTCCTGGTGTGGTACTGTAGGATAAACACCAAATTACTAACCATAAAGTCAGCGTTTCAAACCACCAGCTGCTCCTCAGAAACCCTATACAGGGTTGCTATGAGTCAAAACAAGGAGCTCTGATAGTGTCGTGGTTATAAGTCGGGCTGCTAACCTTAAGGTCAGCAGTTTGAAACTACCAGATGTTCTGCGGGAGAAAGATGGGGCTTTCTGCTCCTGTAAAGATTTACAGCCTCGGAAACCCTATACAGGGTCACTGTGAGTCAGAACCGACTCCACGGGGCACTACCACCACCACTATGCGTCAGAATCTATTCAATGGCACTTAACATCAATTTTAATCTAATTTTCTATTTATAAACTCATTGTTGTGACTTGAGTGGAGGTTTACAGAGCACAGATCATCAGTTTTGCATTCCATAAATCATACACTGTGTTTCATTTCAATGTGTTTTCTATTTTTTTCTGGTTCTATTTTTAGGGGTTTTTTGTTTGTTTGTTTTGTTTTTGTTTTAAGAACTACCACACTATTTCCCACAATAGCTGTACCATTTTGAAATCCCACCACCAGTGGATAAGGTGTTCCAATTTCCCCACATTCTTGTCAATTTGTGTCATTTTCTGGGTGTTTTTTTTTTTTGTTTTGTTTTGTTTTTTCCATTTGTAATCATCATCATCCTAGTGAGGACACATCCATTTCTTTTCACCATCCCTCATCATCCTCTCACCACTTCCATGTAGACTGACCCTATCTTTTCACTGAAGACTTCCATGTCAATGAACCCAAGGGACATTTTTCATCCTTCCTTAGTCTCTCAGAGACATTAGACCAATTGACTGCATCTGCCTTCTTGCAACACTCTCTTGACTCCTTCACACACTGTACCATTGGTTTTCCTTTCACCTCTCTGCTGATTCCTGCTTGGTCTCCTTGGTGCACTCATCTCTCTCTAACTGATCATTTCATATTGAAGTTCCTCAAGGCTCAGGACTACATTTACTTCTCGTCTTACTGTCGGATCTCACTCTCTGACTGCTCTCATCCACAACTTCATCTTGAGTTACCACTGATAAGGAAATTACATAGACATTTTGTATCTCTGGCTCAAACCACTTGTTTGCATCCCAGCCCTGCATATCTATTGCCTGTCTCTCAGAAGTCTTAAAGGCATCTCAAACTCAACCTCACCCAGAGGGAAATATAGTGTTTTTCTGCCCAAACCCTCTACTCTTCTATGGATTTCTATCTCAGGAAATGTTGACACTATACATAAAGTTTTGAAAGGAAGAAACCTACTAACCTTTCTCAACTTACTGCTTTTCTTCATCACCAACCCCCAATATATATGTCAAATCCATCATTATTGGAAACCTTTTCATTTGACCTCTTAATTTTTGAAGTTTATTTCTTTCTGTCTTTCCAACACTCTCTTCTGAACCTCCACAAATGCCTCCTAATTTGTCCTATTCTCAACACTATAGTTAAGGTGGTATGATTACGTCCACCTTCACACTCTCTCCCACATTTAAATCACTGTAATGGCTTCACATTACTCATAAAATACATACAAAAACTTTAATGTACTCCAGAAGGTCCTGCCCTTCTGGCATCTATCAGTTTCTCCACCCTCATCTGGTCCCAAATTCTCCTTCCATCTTCTTGGTCAGGCCATATTGACTTTCTTTTGTATAGAATTATTTGTATATGTAAATGCTTCCTTCCCCTCTCCCCTTATTTCTTGCCTGCTAAGTCTTCAGCTTTTAGCTGAATTGCTATTTCCTCAAGGGTGTTTTCATTGACCTATATGACCATATTAAATTCCCCTAATAATAAGTACTCATCACTACATATCTTTCCAGAACTATAATTATTACAGTAGAGATTCACATTTATTTGTCTAATAAATGCATAACCCCACTGAATTAGTCAATCAATAAAGAAAAGTTACATCCCCAAAGCTGGAAGAATTCTATCTCCACTATCTCAGGGGGTTGACTGCACACTAACTTGGACTATCTTGGAATGCACCCAACACCATCTCATTCATCAAGAACTGTTCTCACATACTTTGCCAAATGCAATTTCTTATTCTGCCAAGATATTCCCATCTGCTCTAAATGAGCACAGCATTGATCAGCTGTCCCATGTGTTCACTGTGAAAGGAAATCTTCATAAGTTGGGGGATGAAATGACCTTGATGTTATATGTAGTACCCTAACTACATGGATAGAGATCAGTAGTAGTATGCAAGATGAAGTTTCATAGGAAGCATAAGGCAGTAACTTTCATGACACCTTTGTTGTTGGGGAATTAACAATGTCCCTCTTTCTAAAGAACAAACAATTGTGTTTCCAACAAATCTCGTAACCAAGAATTTGAAATGTGTCTTTAGATATTCAAATACTCTTTCAATTATTTTGCTTAGAGCAGATGTGACAATTGGTAAAGTCTCAAATTTGAAATGATAAGAAAAGTATAAAGAGTGCATTATTCAATAGCAGGATATTATAGTGCTTTTTAAATTTACTATTAGAGAATATTGCATATTGATTTATTAATTTTTAAATAGGATAACATTAATAGTAGGACAACCATTCTACTTGAATATGTTGTATCCTTTCTCTAAGTGGTTCTATGGTGGTTAATAGCTTAGCTTCAAAGCTAGCCTCATTCTCAAATATGATAAATATTTCTCTGTCTTTTTCTTAATGCACCATTAACTAATGCAAAGTAAGTGGTCCTCATGCCAAAAGCCTTTTCCGTTAAATGGAAAATACAGTTACTCATTTTGTGAATTCATTAAGGCCATATGGAATTTTGAGCCAAAGATTCTAACCTATGCATTTTGTTTTAGAGAGATTTAGAAAAATATAGAGCCATTTGTGCCCAACAGGACTTCCATATGCGTTCATATCTTAAAACAAAAATACAGACACACACATAGCATTTCAACTTTTTCTCTCAACTATCACAACTTTCATGTGTTTGATTACAGCCAGATTTGGACCATGCGTGATTAGCAGCAATGAGTTATGCTGACCATTGGTACTTTTGGATACCTTTAGATTAAGATGGTTTTCTCTGGACGGCATCAATCTGTAGTATTTTAGAAATGTGTATGTTTGTGTGTTGGGGGTGGAGGAGGCTGGTCACGTTGGTAGCATAGGTGATGAGTGACTGTATCCCTGAAGAGAATCATGAGTCTGATCAACTCAAAAGCTATGCCAGGCCAGGCCCTATGCCCACTCTGGGAACCCAAAATAAGAGAAATATTCAGTCTCTACCTACCAGAAGTTCACAAATGTGCAGTTGGATGGCCCAACATAAGAACTTGCTTGTCCCAGGATTTGTAGGTGTGTGAAGAAGCCCCTATATAGCTTAAGCAATGGAAATAGTTAAGGACTTTGGTCCTCTACATACTTTTCCTTGTTCCTAGCTCAGTAGCTATTTATTGAACACCTAGTGGGGGCCAAGCACACAGAGACCAGATAAGCTGTGCACACACATGCCAATATGACTTTCAATGATGGCTCTGGCCCGCTCTCGCTGCTTGTCCCATGGAATTCCAGTGCCAAAAGTAGGTGTTCATTTATGGCGACGCCTGAAGGTATTTTCTGGAAGGCATTTGCCCCATCTAACATGAAAATCCATTTCTTCTCTTTTTCAAAGCCTAAAGTATTGGTTCTCAAACTTAAAATATGCAACAGAATCATCTGAAGAGTTTGCTAAAACACAAGTAGTTGGGTCCTACCTCCTAAGTTTCTGATTCAGGAGGCCCGAAACCTTGAATCCCTGGGTTTAACTGGTAAACCAGTTAAGTGATCAACTAACCAGAAGATTGGGGTTCAACCTCACCTAGAGGCATCTCAGAAGTAAGGCATGGTAATCAGTTTCTGAAAGGTCACAACCTTGAAAATCCCAAAGTGCCATTCTATCCTGTACACGTGACATTGCCATAATTCACAACTCAATACAACTGGTTGATTGTGGGGGGGTTTGGATGAAACACCCCTCCACGCTCCCCAGAGATGATGCTACTGGCCTGGGACTCACACATTTACACCTCCTGGGTCAGAACATAGCCAGCCCTAAGTACCATAATCCCAATTGCTCTTCTATACCAAAGGCACGTCCCAAGAAGGTTCATGCACCTCCAAGTTCCACCACCTAAACTGTCAGACTCAAAGAGGAAAAGAGACATACCACTGAAGGAGGAAGTCTTCTAGCTTTGTTTCTTTCCTAATTGCAGGAATTGTAACCAACCAGTTACCACTGCATCGACCTCATTTGTATCAGAGTAGAACTGTGCTCTGTAAGGATTTCAATGATGGATTTTTCAGAAGTAAATCTCTAGCACCTTAACCTACACCATTTTTAAAAATCAACTTTAGTTTGCACCACTGAAACCTTTAGTATAAGGTTTTAGAGGAAATGTTCGATGGTATGGTTACCTCCCACAGTTACTTCTCTTTCCCTCACCTGCTTATGGACTCTTAAGAAGTTGGACCAAATGAGGCTGATTGGAATCCTAGTCACTGTACTGACTTCATTCCGCAGCTCCTGTGGTTTCAATCCCATTGTCTGAGATGAAGCCGCAGGATGTGACACAGAGTAGAGTGAGGCTGACTTACATAATGTGTGGGACATCTGTTCATGTTGAAATTATTAAAGCTTCCTACCCCAAAGTTTAGCTTCTCTTTCTCCCCCCACAATCTTCCTCCCTCCCTACCATTCTCTCTCCCTCCCCTCTTTTCCCTTCCTTCCTTCCTTTCTTATTCACTTGCTTCCACCCCCC
>NW_006408536.1:21577647-21594260 GCF_000296735.1 Chrysochloris asiatica
CAGCAGAACTTTTAACTAATAAAAGATGTTTGCTAAGTCTGGCTCTTGAAAGATGGATGCAGCATCATTGAATTCCAAATTTTATATAATGAGAGACATAAGCAAGGTGAAGATTCTTAATGAAAAATAATTAGTTTTGTGGATAGAAAGCTCAACAGAAACATAATAATTAAATTGACTCTCTGCTTTTATTTTATTGAGAACACGAAGCTGTATTGATCTTCTTTCAAGCCTGATACTGATTCATGCAACCATTGGCTATCATAAATGTTATCTCAAGTGCTCTAGGGAAAGGAACAATCTTGAGAATTCTACCCTAGTGTGCTAACAGATTTTGGAAAATTCCTACACTTGGAACTTCAAAGTGCTTGGTTTGATATTCCAAACTCCTTCAAAAGGGAGACCTCAAATGAGAGACAAAGAAGGTCTTGCAAATATCTGTGACTCTCCCAACATGGAAGGAAAAATCTAAGAAGAGACAGTGGGAAACCCTGGAGGCCAGGCCTGAAATAGCAAAATGACCTACTCCTAGTTCCTGCTCATAGCTAAGACTTGAGCCTAACAAAAGTTCCCTATAGAAACCCCTGATACTGAGTGTTTTCTCATTCTAAGTGTATCCCCTAAACCCATTCATCTACCCCTATCTTCCAGTCTTCAGACCTTGATTCCCAAACCATTTCTTCAACCATCTTGTTCACTTTGCATCTATCTCCCAGTACTGCTCTGCCCCTCTGCAAATTATCAAATGACTCTACTGAATTACCTCCTCGTGGCAAGGGATTGACTTCACATTGGGTCTCCTTAAACAGGTGTGGGTTTGTAAACTGAGCCCCTAGGTACCAATAGTTTATGCTTTGTTGCTTCCAACTTCCTGTCCTTTCAGAAAGGGGTTATCTGTCTGAAATACCCCTCCCAGTGCACTGAACTGCAAAGTCAATTTGAATTGCAAGGTCAGCAGTTCAAGTTCATCAGCTGCTCCATGGAAACCCTATACAGGGTCGCTATGGGTCGGAACCGACTCAACGGCACTTAGCAATGAGAGCAACAACAGCAAACCTCAGGAAGTTAGCATGCTGTCTACTTTGCTCCTGTTTGATCTCTAGCCATGGTGTCTTTACATTTTATCTGCTTACAGTTCTGTCTCCTCGGTCACTGCTCGATTGTGAGCACCTTGAAGACTGCAGTCAGTGTACAGCTGAATGTTCTTGTTAGCTGCCTGAGTCAACCCTAGACTCCTGGCGACCCTAAGGACAATGTAATCAAAACTGCCTGGACCTTCGCCATCTCAATGATTGGTTTTGGAGCTGGCCAGTGTGATCCACTGGGTTTTCTTTGACTGATTTGCAGAAGCAGATCACCAAGCCTTTCTTCCTAATCCATTTTATTCGGCAGCTGCACAAAAACCTGTTCGGCATCCTAGCAGCACGTAAGCCTCCACTGACAAGACGAGTGGGGAGAAATTCTATCACTAGATGACATATGATTTTTATTTCTCTGCTAGGATAGATTGTTTATTTTTCATTTCAGTTTTTTATAATCCTGATGAAAGTGAATTGATTCTGAGAATTTGATTGGTGAAAAGAGTTTCTAATTGAGAACATATCAAATTTAAAATACATTGTTCTGTTTCATAGATCATAAAAGTTATTAAGTTTTTGCTATAAGGTAATTTTATTCATAGCCCCCAAGGGAAACAGTATAATAGTCTTCTGGTATTTATCTACTATGGAAAATTTATCTTTTTAAAAAATAAAAGCCTTGGTATTAGTGTAAATAAATGGACTATGGTATACAATTATTTCTTTTATTGACAACATACTTTATCCAGTCTCTTTTGAACATATGTCACTATTACTAAATTTAGATCTCAAAAAAAAAAAACAAAAAAACAAAAAAAACTCCCTGTTGTCACCTTCTTTCAGCTAATTGTTAACCTGAAAGCTATCAATTCCAAAGAGACTTAGAATTTAGGGTTGAGCACAGGACTTATGGGGACTTCTTCTTGTTGTGTTTAACTACTTATACCTATCAATGAGTCCCTGAGTGGCACACATGAAAGGTTGGCAGTTCAAACCCACTCAGAGACACCTCAGAACTACCTGGCAATCTGCTTCCAAAGGGTCACAACCTTGAAAACCCTATAGAGCAGTTCTACTGTGCACACATGGGGAGTGGAGGGCATGAGTCAGGATCCAGTAACAACAGCATTGTTCACCAAAGTGATATTTCTATATGCAAAGTGATAATATACACGTAATGCACATGCAGTGTTTTGACATATTTATATCAAAACTAGAAATCTTCCTCCAAGAGAAAACCAGTTTCTTTTCTGACAGCTGATTTATTATTTAACACTTTATTTCTCTAAATAACATAGTTCTTTAAATAATTTCTGCTTCTCAAAATTCCAGTTTAGACATTATCAGTTAACTTCCCACTGTGGGAAATGAATACTTAACATTTTTCCTTTTTCTCCATATTCTTGTCTTAATCCTTGTTAGATCAATATTAGTGCTTATTATATTGAAACTATGTAAAAGGTGAACTTTGTAGCAAAATGTAATGACTTTTCCTTTAATACACAATTTTAATTCTATGATAGATAATTGCCTCATTTTTTGCATATGAATGCTTAATTTTCTATGTTTTTGGTGTTGTTGTTAAGTGCTGTCCAGTCAGTTCTGAGTCCTACCAACCCTATATGTTTCTGAGGAGTGGCTGGTGGATTTGAACTGCCGACCTTGCAATTCAGTGCCTATTTTACAGCACCACACCAGGATTCCAATTTTCTATGTCCTTAGCATTAAATATGAAGTAAATTCCACACTTTCTGGCAATTGCCTCAATCTCCTCTCAAGAAGTCCACTCTCTCCCAATGCCTACTGATCTGGGCCACTCTGGATGGACTGCCTTCACTCAGTGCCTACTGCAATAGCACCATCCTAGAGAGCGTCCTCACCTCTCTTCCGTGCTAGGTCCGCTGAGTCCTGTATTCAGGGTCAGTTTCATTTGGTAAAGCACGCCCTTCAGTGGCTTCCTAATAAAGACTATTTAATGGGAGGTGATTTTCTGAGGCTTCATATGTACTCCCAATTGACTGATCATGCAGCTTTTGTTGTTGTTTATTTGTTTATGTGCTTCCTCTCAAAGAGCCTGAGAATCTCAACTTGAGTTTTTCCTGCTTTCTTACCTAGATCTTGGCATAGCAGATGGGGGTGGTGAAGGTGAGGTGGGATATCACAAGCCATAGGAATCTGGGTCTCTGCTAAATTATGCTCTTCAACTTTAGTAACATTCATAAATGTGTCTCTTTTTCCCTTTATTTTCTTCCTTCACCTTCACCCAAGTTAATTTGTGTCTACCCTCCACTTAGTGATTTACTGTCCCCTCTCATCCCTGGTAGCATAGTGGTTACGAACGGGACTGTGGACCTTAGGAACTCTGGTAGCATAGTAGTTATGAACCGAGCTGTGAACCTTAAGGTCAGCAGTTTGAAACTACCAGCTGTCCCGAGGGAGAAAGATGAGGCTTTCTGTTCCTGTAAAGATTTATAGCCTCGGAAACCCTGTACAGGGTCACTATGAGTTGGAACCGACTCCACGGTACACAACAACAACAACAACTCATCCCTGGTAACCATCAAAGAGTGTTTTTGTTGGTGTGAAAACCTTTTCTTGACTTTTTACAGTAATTGTTGTTGTTGCCGAGTGCCATCGATTTGGTTCTGACCCATAGCAACCCTGTATAGGGTTTCCGAGGAGCTGCTTTTCCTCTAGTCGCACATTGTGATGAACATGGGTGTACATTCATGTCACAACTTATTTCTCTAAGATATTTGGATTTCTGGGTATACATGGTATTTCTATTTCCAACGTTTTAAGGGAGTACCAAATGATTTTCCACAATAATTGCACCATTTTACATTGACCAATAATTAGATTGAGAGCATTGTTCCATTGTCTTTTAGCTTCCAGGAATGCAGTTGAGAAATCTTAAATTATTCCAATTTCTGATTATTAGTGTGTGGCCTTATTATTCCCACCTGCCTCTCTTTCTCTCACCTTGTCTGTAACTTTCAACTTACATAGAGGATCTTTATGTACTGGTAGTCATAATGTTATTAATGATGGATCTTGTTGTTGTTAAGTGCCATCGAGTCAGTTCTGACTCATAGCAACCCTGAATAGGGTTTCCTAGGAGAAGTTTGACCTTGTGGTTCAAGCTGACCTTGCAATCCAGTGCTTTACCCAGAAGCACTGCATCAGGACGCCAATGATGGATCTTAGTTTGGGTTTATTTTATCTCATGTGTTATTTGCTCTTCAAGATTTTCTAATTTGATTGTGAACATTTCCTTAAATTATTTCAAGGATGAGTTTTGCCTCTCTGTATGTTCACTCTCTCTTTTGGGGGCTTCTATTATTTGCATTTTCAATCTGCTAAACTGGATCTTAAATTTCTTTACTCTCTTCTTTTTATTTTATTTATCTTGTTTTAGCTACTTTCTGGAAAAGTTCTTAAACTATAGCTCCCAACTCAACTCAACTATTGAGGTTTTCATATATGCTTTCCTTTTTTTAAAAAATATTTCTGAGAAATATACAAACAATCCCTGGATTACAAAGGGTTTGTTGTTGTTGTTGCTGTTGTTATGCTGTTGTACTGACTCATAGCGACCCTATGCACAGCAGAACGATACACTGCCCGATCCTGGGCCAACCTCACTATTGTTGCCACGCTTGAGTCCATCGATGCTGCCACTTGGCCAACCCATCTCGTTGGGGTGTCTTCCTCTTTTTCTCTGACCCTCCACCTTACAAACATGATCTCCTTCTCTAGTGACTGCTCCCCCCTGACAATATGTCAGAAGTATGAGAGGCGAAGTTTGGCCATCTTGGCCTCCAAGGAGCACTCTGGCTGCACTTCTTCCAAAACGACTCTATTGGTTCTTTTGGCAGCCATGTCACTTTCAGTATTCTCCTCCAACACCACTAGTATCATTGAAAATCTGTAGTTGAGTCAGAACAGGTACATGCCGTGCTTATTTTGAGCCCTGGTAGGGCAGTTGGTTAATATCTACAGTTTGAACCCACCAGCTACTTCGAGGGAGAAAAATGCGACAGTCTGCTTCTGTAAAGATTTACAGCCTTATAGGGTCACTATGAGTGGTAATTGACAGTGGATTAGTGCAAGAAAAACTTGAGGCCTTCTCAATGTTTTCAAAGCTGTATGTGCAGCAGTGAAGGTGATTGTGGTAAAGAATTTGTTGTAAAGAAAACAAAAATCCTCACAACTGGACCGATAAATAACATCATGATAAATGGAAAAAGATTGAAGCTGTCAAAGACTTCATTTTGCTTAGATCCTCTCAAGGAAGTAGCATTCAAGAAATCAAATTTATTTGCATTATGCAAATCTCCTGCAAAAGTCCTCTTTTAAAGTTTTAAGGAACGACAATATCGCTTTGAGGACTAAGGTGCACCTGACGCAAGCCATGGTATTTTCAATTGCTTCATGTACATGTAAAAGTTGGAAAATGAATAAGGAAGACCATAGAAGCATTGATGCATTTGAATTACATTGTCAGTGAAGGATATTGAAAGTATCACGGACTGTGAGAAGAACATACAAATCTATCCTGGAAGAAGTATAGTCAGGATATTCCTTAGAAGCAAGAATGGCAAGACTTCATCTCTTGTTCTTTGGACATGTCGTCAAGAGGGTTCATCCCTGGAGAAAGACATCATGCTTAGAGGGTCAGTGAAAAAGAGGAAGATCCTTAACGAGATGGATTGTACAGTGGCAGCAACAATGGACTCAAACATAACAATTATTAGGATGGTGCAAGACCAGACAATGTTTCATCCCATTGTGCATAGGGTCCCTATGAGTCGGTACTGACTCAATGGCACCTAATAACAACATCAACAATGGTGTGCAATCATTTCAGAGCGAGATCAAATTTGGATAATGGTAAAGGGTAAGTGGGAGTTGTCTGTAAGTCAGATGTTCATAACCCAAGGACTGACTATGTTTGTCCTCTGTTATTTTAATATATAATGTCGTGTTCTTGTTTCATGCTTGCAATTAAAAAACATTTTTTTTTTTTTTTTTTGGAACTTGTCCTTCCCCCAAAATTGTCACTGTAACCATTGTATCCAAAACAACCTCTGATGTTGGTCCCAGTATTGTATGTTATAGGCTTACCTTGAATGGCTGGTAAGTCTTGATGTCTGCTTATATTTAAGAGTGTGGTATTAAATATCTATTTGAAAGTATTGGTCAATCAGAGTCCCTCATCTCCTTGACTAAGTGATTAATTCAGGGATGATCCGTTTTCCCCAGGTTAAATTAATCAACATCTTCCTTGGATGATTGAGGAAAACTACTTCTTATTCCTGAGGTTACTGAACTGGCAGTACACGAGTCTTGGTTTACTGGTGCCATTTTGGTCTACACATAGAGAGAACTTACAAGAGATGGCAAACCAAACAGAATATGGATGACATCACTTTAAGTCCTGGATTTGATGAAACTGCATTCCTTGATGTCACCATAACTTTAGATCCTGTCTCCTCTGGTTGTTGCTTTTTTACTTCTGCTTAAATTATTTTGAGTTGGATTCCTGTGACTTTCAGCTGAACGTATTTTAACCGATACATCATCTTTTGCAATGTTTCTCTGCCTGTCCTGAAAATAATGCAATTTATACCACCTCCAACTAGTGTAGTGGTTAATAATCAGGCTGCTAATCTCAAGGTCAGCAGTTCGAAACTACCAGCAGTTCCGCGGGAGAAAGATGAGGCTTTCTGCTCCTATAAAGATTTACAGCCTCGGAAACCCTGTGCAGGATCGCTGTGGGTCGGAACCGACTCGACGGCACTTAACAACAACAACAACAACAAATGAAAAGGGCCATCAACTATTCATCATTTCACTTTATCTTTCTCCTACTGCTCACATGCCCTGTGAGTGTGTCATCCAGTGCCCAATATAATAGCAACAGTGAGAGGGATGATACCGAACAGACACAAATATCACTTGAACATAATTGTTGTTGTTGTTGTTAAGTGCCATCAAGTCAATTCCGACCCATAGCGACCCTGTACAGGGTTTCTGAGGAGCAACTGGTGAGCTTGAACCACCGACCTTGCAGTTCAAATGGCTTTGCAGTCTGGCGCATTAACCCACAGCGCCACACCAGGACTCCATAATAGTGATGATAAATTCACGTTTTCTTTAAGGACCATCGCCTCTCCCTCAAAGATCTCATTCTATTCTGAGATAGTTCAATGGGGAGAAATTGTGCCAAAGATTGTTCTCCAATTTCTTATTTTCCATTCTTGCTGAGTCGCTCTTGATGACATATGTATTAATGTCCCTTTCTTAGTGTTCTTCTGCATTTGGCTTGTTTATGATAACAGTGTGGACATCTCTTATTCATAATGTCTTTATTTCCCAGATACAACTATTCTCGATCTTGAGCATTTTTACATAACCACTTGAAAACTCGTATTTCTTACACAGTTTCCAGTGACTCTTTTAGCAGGTGGGAAATAACTTCTCAATTTGAGAGGCATGACTGTCATTGAACAGATTCCAGTTTAGAGTCTTCTGTGAGAAATGAGGATTTAGAATACCACAATGATAACTCTTTTCTTCTTTTTCTTGAGCCATGTCTGAATGTAAAATATCCTTTAGCTTTTCAATGCTTCTAAAGATAGCGCTTTCATAAACTCCACATTCTTGCAAAAGCAGGCTGCTTTAGAAGACAGTTAAGAGTCTGTGTCTCACCCTGCCATATCCCACAGGACCGGATGGATTTTCTATGTACATAAAATCAGACTGCAGAATAATGACACATTTTACTTGGAAACAGTTTTACTTGTCAAAAATATTTCTAGAGATTTGTGTAATCAATGTGCCTGATTTTGAAAACAGTGTAAACATGGAGTTTATCATATTTATTAGCCAGTTCCTTCACACATGAGCCTCTGGGCATGCTTATAAGACCCTGGGATTAGAGGAAATAGAGACAATCATTCTTTGAGGTTCACACTGTATAGTTAATGTCTTAAAAGCAAGTAATCTGCTCTTATCTCGCAGCCAGGAGTCACTTGTAGAGACAGAATTCTGAGATAGGAATTGGGGGACATACTCTAGAAGAATTCTAAAATGGGCATCACCAAAGAGGCCAAGAGTTTAGAGGCACCAAAGAAAAGGACCAGACATCCCTCACACAGTACTTCCTAATGATTAAGACCCCTCAATCCTTGACTAGCTCCCCTCTGTTGTTAGTTGTCATAGGACTGCTTCCCACTCATAGTGACATCATATGTGCAGAGTGGAACGCTCCATAGGGTTTAAACTGATTGCCTGGTCTTTCTTCCAAGGTACCTCTCTTGTTGGAACTGCCAGTGTTTTGGTTAGTAGTCCAGCACTTAACCATTTGCACCACCCAGGGACTCACTCTACTGCCCTCCTTTGTCCTATGAAATTCTTAGCCTTATCCCACTTCTTCTTTGAAACGTTCACTACCTTTTCCATTTTGAAGCTCTTACTTTGATTTCTTACCCCAAACAGACTCCAGAACTAAACATTTGTTTCATTGAGTCTTGTTTGAGTTGAAGGCAATCACAAAATGCATCCCAGTAAGGACAGCTTGCTAATATCACTATAGGGAAATAGATCAGGAATGATACATGGGGGTCATAAAAACTCAATAAATGAGACAGAGGCTAGTTTAAAAGTTTCCATTCCATCTTCTCTCAAGGATTCAGGTAAATGCTTCCCGTCCACTCACAAAATATCAAGAGGGCAAACCAAAAGGTATTTTTTAAAACCTCACACCCTACGCTTTTCTCTAACATAGTGGAAAGATTATTGTAAAATATGCTCTCTAAAGCAATGGGAAATTTCTTATTTTTAGGCAAGAAAATATCTGTGGAATCTGCTGTGTGAAAGAAGCAGCTTCATTTACTCCAGTGTGAGTGTCCTTATTTTCCCAACAGACTTAAGGGCAGACCAAGGGTTTCTGGTGACATCATCATGAGGCTGCAGCCTGAGGGCTGTGTTTTCCCTGAAGTGACAGTGTGGTGGGTAATAAAAGCAATAGCCTTGGCATTGAGACCCTGGGCTTTTAAATTTGTAAAATCATGGCAGGTTCGATTAGAACCTTCTAAGGTCTTTTCCAGCTATAACGTTTTTGTTGCGTGTAAATATGGCACGTCTCCTTAGAAGCACTGTCTCTTTTCTCACGCTTTTCAGTTTTCAAGGGGAAAAAAAACTCATTTCATCAAAAGACCTTTGTGATTAAACTATCACATAATTCACAATAAAACATTTAATAATAATAATAAAAGACCTTCATGAAGCCCCCACTTTAGGAAATATAAGTCCATCCCAGTCAATTCCTTCATTATATCTCTTTCTTTGCAGGGCTAGTGGAAAGGTTAAGTCGACTAAACCTTATACTTCTAAGCTTTCTTGGCTTTTATATTCTTACATGGGGTTAAGAACTCTGAACAGCTCTACAGACACTCTCATCTTGTTTTTCCAATAGGATTTTACTCTTGACCTTAAAGCGTTGAAATAACTCAGCAATAACATGAGGATTTGATAGTAGCTGTTTCATCAAAGGAACTTTCAATGTAACTGAACATTCTCACAAGCAAACGTTTTGACTTTCACTCTGAGATCATATGTAGGGAGCTGCAAGCTGGATTTATGCTTCAATATTATAGATAGAAAAATTGATGCATTTGAGTTATGGTGTTGGAGGAGAATATTGAAATTTGGGCTGCCTAAAGAACAAACAAATCGGTGTTGGAAGAAGTGCAACCAGAGTTCTCCTTGGAGGCCAGGATGGCCACACTTCATCTCTCATACTGTTGTTAGGTGCCATTGAGTTGGTACCAACTCATAGCCACCTTATGCCCAGCAGTACAAATTTGTTCGTTCTGGCTTGTTGTTGTTATGTGATGTCAACTCGGTTCTGACTCACAGCGACCCGATCTAGGATTCCCAAGGAGTGACTGGTGAGTTTGAGCTACGAACCTTGCGGTTCAAACCAGCTTGGCGGTTCAGTGTTTATACTACAGCGCCACCACATAGTGTTGCTATTTTAAAGGACTAACTGAGATCCCTGCATAAATTAACTCTTTCTCAGAGCATTCTGGTGTTGTTGTCTAGTGCCCTTGCGTCAGTTCCAACTCATAGCAACCCTAAATAAGGTTTCCAAGGAGCAGCTGTGGGCTTGAACCACCAATCTTTCAGTTAGCAGTCAGTTGTTGTTAAGTGCCATCAAATTGGTTCTGACTCATAGCGACCTTGTATAGGGTTTCCAAGGAGCGGCTGTTGAGCTTGAACTGCTGACCTTGCAGTTCAAACAAACCTTGCAGTCTGATGCAGTAACCCACAGCACCACATCAGTACACCTACAGTGTCATGTTGTTGTTGTTAAATGCCATTGAGTCAGTTCCAACTCACAGCGAGCCTGTGTAGGGTTCCAGGGCACAGCTAGTGAGTTTGAACTGTCGACCTTGTGGTTGCCACATGGTTGTGAAAGAGTTAGAAGGAGAGTCAAGTCATTTCACAAGAAAGACATCTGATTCTTTCATGAAAGATAACAAGAACCATTATAAAGACAAACAGAAATTAGTTGCTAAACAAAGCTTCCTAAGGAGGTGAGAGTTGCATCTGAAAAGAGAAAGACCTCCTTGCACTCAGAGTACCCAAACAAACAATAGAAAGGTAAATGTGGTAAGTAACCTCAAAGAAAGATATTTCTGAGACTTGGTGGCAATGTTCCAAACCAATTACTCGTAAACTAACAGTGATTCAATGTTGTTCATTTTTGCCATGAGACTGAATACCTGGAGGTTTTCACTCCTTTTCTTTTCAGTTTGTGGTGGTGCTGACCTTTGGCTGCTAATTGGAGGGTTGACAATTCGAGTCCAGCAGAGCACTTCAAAGGAATAGAAATGTCAGCCAGTGAAAACCCTATTGGAACAGCTCTACTTTGCCCCACATGAGGTCTAAAAGAGTCAGAAGCTACTCCGTGAGAACTGCTTTTTCTGGTTTAGTTTGGTTTTGCATTTTAAATATTCCAGTGTGCTCTCCATAGCCTCACTTTGATAAATCAAGCCCTGAAATAATAATAGATAATTAGTGCTGTTGTTGCAGTTGTGTGCTGTTCCTAGGAATAACAACCATGCATGAGGTTGCAACCTGTGGATCAGCTGGTGAGCTCCAACAGCCGACCTTGTGGTTCATAGTCCAGTGCTTATTCTACAGAGCCACTACACTCCCCAACGTAAGTGTAGTAGGCTGAACAATGCCTCATCTCTCCACCCCACCCCAAATATCTGAGTCCTAGCCCCTGAAACCTGTGACTGGTTTTCCTTGGCTGGTAAACGGGACTTTGCAGATGTAAGTTCAGAATCACGGTTCAGAAAGGAGGAATGTTCTGGAATATTCATCAGATGGGGCCCAGTGTATTCATGATGATCCTTAATAAGAGGGAGCTAAAGCTTTGGTAGCGTAGTGGTTACAAATTGGGCTGTGAACCGCAAGGTCAGCAGTTCGAAACTACCAGCTGTTCCGTGGGAGAAAGATGAGGGGTTCTACTCCTGTAAAGATTTACAGCCTCGGAAACCCTGTACAGGGTCGCTATAAGTCGGAACCGACTCCACAGCACACAGCCAGCCACCCAAAAGTAAAAGTCAGAAGTAGGACAAGGCGTCAGATTGCAAAAAGTCATTTGAACTGCAAGGTCAGTGGTTGAAGCTCACCGGCTGCTCCTTGGAAACCCTATACAGGATAGCTATGGGTTGGAATCGACTCGATGGCACTTAACAACACAACAGGACAAGGCTGTGCAAAAAAAGGAGCCAAAGAAAGCTGCAAGAGACAAGGAAGGAATTCTTGCAACATTCTCCCCAGAAGCCTCTGGAAGGACCCAACCCTGTCAATACTGATTTCAGCCCTTTAAGACTCATTTCCGACCTTTGATCTCCGAAACTATAGGATAATATAAATTGGTGCTATTGTAAGCCATTCAATCTTTGGTCATTTGTATAGCAGCAAATAAGTGCCATTGATTGACTACTCTTTGTGTGCACAGTACTAGGAGTGGCTTTGCCTCCTTATCTCCATTTGACAATAAGTGAACATGCCTGGGGCTACAGAGCTGCTCGTGTGGGGAGTTAGGACTCAAAGGGAGGCCTCAGCTCCCCGGCATTGGTCTCCTCAGGCTAGGAGTCTGGCCATCAGCCATTCTCCTTAAATGGCACTTGGGCTTCTAGGTAAAGGGGCTGCTTCTCTAGCCCAGGGAAGGGAAGACAAGATAAGCCGAGAGTGGGTTGTTGTACCAGAAAGGGAGGAGGCGCGAACTCACAAAACAAAAGCAAGCAGTATTGGATTATTAACAAAAGTATAAAATAAATAGCAAGCACCCATATGGATGCAAATAAATGATTGAATAAATGAATGGGAAGAAAAGACACATTTCTCTTACAAACGACTTCCAAATAATATCTGTAAATACATGACGACACTTAACAGCAACCACAACTAGGAGGGGAAATCTAGCTTTCTCTCCCCCACTGTGGACTAGGTTTAGTGGCTCATTCTAATGAATATTGGTGGCCATAGATGCCACCCATCCGGATCTGACTTGATGGCACTTACAACAACAACAATGCACAACAAAAGGAACCCCTGCTCAGTGCTATGCCATCCTCACAATTGTCGCGATGCTTGAGCCCATTATTGTAGCCACCGCGTCGGTCCATCTCGTTGAGGAGTTTCCTCTTTTCCATTGACCCTCTACTATCCCAAGAATGATGTTCTTCTCTGACATGTCCCTCCTGATGACATGCCCAAAGTATGTGAGCTGAAATCTCATCATCTTCACTTCTAAGGAGCATTCTGGCTGTACTTCTGAAAACAGAAAATAGGAATTGTACAGTGGATAAACCTAGCATATAGCACCTTATCCACCTGAGCGTCTCCAGTAATAGGTCGTGTGGCTGTCTTGTACCTCTGATAAAATGGGATACGAAGGCTGTGGGGGCAAGATGGCAGACTCTACAGCAAGGAAACAGGAAAATGGATGAGACAGATGCAGAGGATGGTCCTAAAAGTCTGAGCTTCAGAAGAAGGGATAGAAAACTAGATCGAGTACTTACTAGGCGAATTGAGCAGATGTGGCAAGAGACACGGTGACTGATATGCAGCAGTGGCCAACAGGACTTACAACAACCATCTTGAGAGTTGGTGAAAAGCGGCTTTAGAGACGAGAAAATATATTTGCGTTACAGAAACCTACCTGTGCTTCATGAAGATGGGATGAGAAAGGTGACCTCACCTCTGATAGTTTTCATTCCAAATCATGAGAGAATTCCAGAACAATCCAAATTGAGAAACAGTCTACAATACCTAACCAGTATGTCTCATAACTGGCAACATCCTGAAAAGCCAGGAAGCTGAGAGAAACTGTCAGAGGCTGAAGAGTCTAGGGAGGGAGACAAGAAGAATCAGGGCAATGTGGTGTGCTGCATGGAACCATGGAACACAAAAGGACTATTGTGGAAACACTGTGCCCTCCAAATAAAGTCTGACGGTTAGTGGATAAAGGAGTCCCTGCATGGTGCAAACAGTTCAGTGTTGGGGTACGAACCAAAAGATTGGCAGTTCAAACACATCCAGAGAGGCACTTTGGATGGAAGGATTGGCAATCTGCTTTCAAAACATCAAAACATGAAAACTCGATGGAGCAGTTCTACTCTGCCTGTGTGGGGTTACCATGACTTGGAAGCAACTTGAAAGTAATTTCTTTTATTTTGTTTTCAGTTAATTAAAAACAAAAGTCAGGTGATGCAATCAAGACAGATGAGCCGTGACTATAGACCACTTATAGCAGCTCTAACACTTTGATGGAGTATTTTCTATTTTTCAAAACCTTTTCCCAAATGTCATAGTGCCCCTTGAGGTAAAGTAGTCCAGGCTTTCTTGTCCTCAGGCAGATATCAGACACACTAACTCAATGAGTCCTTACAACTGTTCTATGTCCTCTGGTAGTGTAGTGCTTACCACCAGTCGGGCTGCTAACCTTAAGGTCAGCAGTTTGAAACTACCAGCTATTCCATAAGAGGAAGATGAGGCTTTCTACTCCTGTAAAGATTTACAGCCTTGTAAGCCCTATGAGTCTGAACCAACTCTACACCCCTTAACCACCCCCCCCACCTAGTTCATACTTGTGCATGGTTATTCCAAACAAAGCATGCTTAAACATGACTGTGAAATCAATGCAGATACAATCTCTCAGTAATGTATTCACCTTGATCTCGTTAAGGTGCCTTCAAAGGAAAAAAGAATACTTTTTGTGCCATGGAAAAAAATAGATTTTGAGGTCAGGGCTAATAGCCAATTTTTAACAACAGTCAAGTGGACATCTTCCGAAATCACTGAAGCTTTGCAATGCATTTATGGGCATGCTGCCTCACATAAAAGAACAGTTTTTAGATGGATCCGGTGTTTTTACATGGATCAAGAGAGGGAAAGCCATTAACCTTGATGAATGAAGATACTGTGGCTGAAGTACAAAAACTGGTGGGAGAAGGCATTTTAAATTTTTAGCAAACATGTCTCAGCAAGCCTTTGGCTTGATGGGTACAAAAAGCATCTTGTGAAGACTGGCTAGCTCAGACAGCTAATCTGTCCATCAGTCTTTTAAGTAAGACAGAAGCTAATGAAGACAGTTTTATGGAACAAATTGTAACCAGTGACAAATCTTAAATTTACCAATGCAATTCAGAGAGCAAGGTTCAATAAAAACAGTAGCCTCCCAAGGGATCTGCTGGGCCAGTTAAATTCCAGGCAGAGAGGTCAGCTTGGAAAGTTATGGAGACTGTGTTTTGGGATTAAAAAGGGGTCATCTTGGTAGATTTCCTTGAAGGACATAGGAACATTACAGAGGTTTATTATGAAGAATTTTTAAGAAAATTGAAAACTGCATTGGTTAGGAATAGGCCAGAAAAGTTGTGCTGAGGAATTTCCTTCCCACTATTGAAAATATACCTGCACATTCTTCAAGAGTAACAAGGGCTGTCCTGCAAGAATTGTGATGGGCATCCTTATCCCATCCACCGTCCAGCCCTGACCTCGCCCCTTCAGACTTCTTTTTGTTCGCCAAACTCAAAGAACATTGAGAAGGAAGACAATTTGAGTCCCTTGAAGATGCCAAATTTGTCTTTTGGTTGGGGTGGGGGTGGGGGGCAGGATAGTGTTCTTTTAAAAAAAAAAAAACAAAAAAAAAAACCAAGCCTTTTTCTTGTGAATTGGATAAAGGTTTACAGAGCAGATCATCAGTTTTGCAGTGAACAGTTCAGACACATTTTATTTCATCTCATTGATTACAATCCCTTCAATGAAATTCCTATTTCATTCCTCCTGCCTACCTATTTTTTATCCCCATTTTCCAGAGAATACTGGGGTACAGAAAGGTTGCCCAAATTAACACTGGAGCCTGACTATATATGGAAAAAGACGTTTGACTCCAAGTCTTGCCTATAGCCACTAAGCTACAGTGCCTTAGATTCTTATGTTCTGAGAAGTTAAGTCATGTAGCCAGTTGGTTCAGAACTGAGACTGGAACTGAGGTCTCTTGATTCCCAGCCCAGTATTTCCCCCACCCCACCCCATATTCAGTTATCACCAGCCACACTTCTTATTTTCCTTTCCCAAAACACATTGAATTCTCTGGAAAGCCACTGCAACGCCAGTAGCTTAGAAACAGCTAAGAAGTCTCGATGATGTACGTTTGTGGTCCCAGGTTGAAATCTGAAAGGAGAAAAATCGTCATTGGTCAAATTTTCTAACAAGATTCTGAGCTTAAGAGATTGTCTCAGAGGCTGGTCGCCATTCACAATTGCTTCTGCTTTCCAATATTGTCTTGACGATTCTTAACTGTTTTTAATCCTTGAGGTTTACTTTCTTCACCCTTACTTTATATTGAATAGGTCCTGGCACCCTTTGGAGTTTCCCACCAGTTTATATTCTCTGTAGTTGGACAATAGTATGGCTCATTTGCTGTTGTCTGTATAATATTTCATTTTAAAAGAGACGAATGACTTAGAAGAGTTTTTAGACTTTGGAGATGCTTTTGTGATTTTTTTTCAATGCACCTTGGTAGTACAGTGGGTTAAGCATTGGATTGTTAACCACAAAGTTAGAAGTTCAAACCTACCAGCCACTCTGCAGGAGGAATATGGGACTATCTGCTCCCATAAAGCTTTGCAGTCTCAGAATCCCCACGAAGCAGTTTTACTGTGTCCTCTAGGGTTTTTGTGAGTCGAACTGATTCGATGGCAGTGGATTTGTGAGTTTTTCATACTTTGATAACTCTTTCCTGGTGTAGTTTTCAGGTTGAATCTAAACCAAGTGAGGTTGGCATTATTGTCTATATTTTGTTATTGTTAAGTGTCATCAAGTCAGTTCTGACTCACTCACAGTGACCCTGTCTAGGGTTTCTGAGAAGTGGTTGGTGGGTTTGCTCTTCAACACTTTAAAAAGGTCTTGCACAGCAGACTTGCCCAATGCAATACGTCGTTT
>NW_006408536.1:21594657-21596858 GCF_000296735.1 Chrysochloris asiatica
ATTCTTCTTAGATATGTCTATTCTGTCAAAAGAACACTAAAACACATTCAACAAATTATTGTAATAGAAAAATGAAACTGTCTGACCCAATAGTCGCCATCTCTAATGATTTCTACCCATATTTCAGAAGGGGAGGAAAAGAAAAATACTGTGAGGAGGTAAAGTCTAGTATAATTTAGTGAGACAATAGAGCAGATCCCTCAAGGATAAGATTTAAAAGATCCCAGTTTCTTAAAAAGTACTGAACATAAAAATTGGTATTCAGTAATTGTTTTTAAATAGCTTAAGCACTTAGCTGCTAACAAAAGGTCAGTGGTTCGAACCCACCAGTGACTCCAAAGGAGAAAATGAGGCAGTCTACTTCGTAAAAATCTATAGCCTTGGAAACCCATGGGGCAGTTATATTCTGTCCTATAGGGTCACTGTGTAGGAACACAAACTGAACACTCTAAAAACAACCGCGCCAAGGTCACCTCAGAACTTTGTCCCCTGTCCCTTCCCCCTGCTATCTAGGATGCTAGGAGGGAGCCTACAGCCCTGCCTCCCACAAAGCTGACCCAAACCCCTTTGTTCTCTAGGAACTGACAGAAAACCTGGCCCCTTTGACTCCCCTACCTCTCCTTGGTTCCGCATACCACCCTTAGCTGCCCTTACACTTGTGACTACCTCATGTGGTAAAACCACCTGATCCAGCCAACTGCTGGACACAGCCGTGATTCGCCCTTTGTAGGTCAGTTCCCTTGGCAGTGAACAGCTCCTTTATTGTCTTTTTCTGTAATGAATTAATGTCTCTCGGAATGAGTTCTGGTCGTTTTTTTTCAATCGCTTGGCACCTGTGTACTCAGAAGGCTTTTCCTTTGTGGTCCTGAAACCCAACACACTATGAGCTGGGCTGTTAACCGAAAGGTCAGTAGTTCGACTCTACCAGTTGCTCCACAAGAGAAAGAAGAGGCTTTCTGCTCCGATAAAGATTACATCCTTGGAAACCCTATACAGGGTCCCTGTGAACTGGAACCAATCCATAGCACACAATGACTGACCATAGAGTCACTATGAGTCCGAATCAGCTCAGTGGCAACCACTGAATGGAAGCACAGGGGAAAGAAGGGGTTCGGGGCCTTGGAGTCCAGCCTTTAGCACTTAATACTTTTCCAGTTGCCATTAAGTCAACTCTGTGCCACAAGAAAACTGTGCTCCAGAGGGTTTTCAGGAGCTCTGGTAGCGTAGTGGTTACGAATCGGGCTGCGAACCGCAAGGTCAGCAGTTCGAAACTACCAGCTGCTCCGCGGGAGAAAGAAGAGGCTTTCTGCTCCCGTAAAGATTTACAGCCTCGGAAACCCTGTTCAGGGTCGCTATGGGCCAGAACCACTTAATGGCACTTTGATACATTTTTTTTAAAAAAAGAGATAATCACAAATGCTGGTGAGGGTGTAGAGAGATTGAAACTCTCATACAATACTTATGGGATTGTAAAAGGATACAACTAAGGTGGGAAAAGGTTATGGCACTTCCTTAAAATGTTAGAAGTAGAGATACCTTTGTAATTGTTAAATGCTGTTGATTTGATTCTGACATGTAGCAACTCTGTATAGGGTTTCTGAGAAGCAGCTGGTGGGTTTGAACTGCTGACCTTGTGGTTCACAGTCCAGTGTTGATTCTACAGCCCCACACCAGGAACCCAGGATACCATGGTTGCTGTCTGCTGTGGAGTCGGTTCCAACTCATAATCCAACTATTCCACTATTGTTGTGCTGTGACTAAAATAGCTATCTGCACACCCATGTTCACTGCAGCATTGTTCACAACAGCAACAATTTGTTGTTATTGTTGTCAGGTGCCATCGAGTCGGAACCAACTCAGAGCGACCCCATGCACAGCAGAACGAAACATTGTCTGATCCAGGGCCAACCTCACTACCTCTGCCACACTTGATGCCATCACGGATGCCACCTGGCCGATCCATCTCATTGGGGGTCTTCCTCTTTTTCTCTGACCCTCTACCTTACCCAGCATAACATCCTTCTCCAGCGACTGTTCCCTCCTGATAATATGTCCAAAGTATGAGAGACGAAGCTTAGCCATCCTGGCCTCCAAGAAGCACTCTGGTTGCACCTCTTCCAAAACAGGTCTATTGGTTCTTTTGGCAGTCCATGGCACTTTTAGTATTCTCCTCCAACACCACAACTCAAAGGCATCAATTC
>NW_006408536.1:21597985-21604534 GCF_000296735.1 Chrysochloris asiatica
GGCTCTTGTTCATATGGTACCTCTTGAAATGGTTGAACATTAACCATTTCCTTTTGGTACAATGACTCTGTGTATTCTTTCCATCTTTTCTTGATGCAAAAATTTAGAAACCATCAAAATACCCATCTACAGATGAATGGATAAACATACTACAGGGTATACACACAATGGGATACTATGCAATGTTAAATAATAATGACTAAACTGTGAAACATCTCACAGCAAGGAATGAGCCAGCAGGACACTGTTGTTGTTGTTAAGTGCCATCAAGTCGATTCTGACCCATAGCGACTCTGTATAGGGTTTCAAAGGAGCAGCTGGTGAGCTTGAACCACCAACCATGCAGTTCAAATGGCTTTGCTGTCTGGCACATTAACTCACAGCGCCACAGCAGGATTATGTGAGTGAAATCAGTCAATCACAAAATGACAAATTTTATATGCAACCACTATTATAGTCCTACAAAACAACTCAACAGCATTTAACAACAATAACTACGACGACTATAAAAAGTCAAGAAAAGGTTTACACACGAAAAGAAATACATTTTGATGGTTCCCAGGGATGTCTATAGAGTAGACATGTGCAATGCAGTGGATTGTTTAATATGGCTCTTTTAGCTCTAGTCTTTGTACGTCGCACCAAAGGATTGCTAGACCCATGCAGATTGGATGTATTTCCTCTTCTTCTGATGGGTTTGGGTAAGAGAAGGTGGGAAGGATGCTGAAAGGATTGTATGATTCCGCTGTAAGTGACTGTTAACAGTTTAGTTATGACTGTAAAAACTTGGAACTCTAATGTGAGCATTGGTCAGTTTGGCCACCCTGATGAGTACGAAACAAGCTATCTGGGGGCAGGAATGGGGAACTTCACTACCAGCAAGAAAGAAGATTCAGGAGTCGAGCACGCCCTTTATACCCCAAGATCCTTGTGCCTTGAACCCCCTCCATCCAGGAGACAGAGCTGTGACCCCAAGAAGCAGCAGAGGAGCTGCAACAGCAGGGATAGTGCAGCAGGGTTCCGGGGGCCCCACAATACCTAAAGCTGAATGTCTTCAGGCAGGAGGCTCACTTGTGGAGTAGGAGGCCTCCAGGCATTTAACTGGTGAGCTAGATTTGGTGGCCCCACAGAGCTAGAGCTGAGTGCCTTCAGGATGATACTTAGAGTGGATCCTAGTGCCTTTGGGGCGTTTATTTGTGTTGTTGTTGTTGTTAGATGCCGTCTAGTTGGTACCGACTCTATGTACAACAGAATGAAACACTGCCCAGTCCTGCACCAACCTCACAATCCTTGCTATGCTTGAACCCATTGCTGCTGCCACCGTGCCAATCCATCTCATTAGAGGTCTTCCTCTTTTTCTCTGACCCTCCACTTTACCAAGCATGGTGTCCTTCTCCAGGGATGTCCTCCTGATAATATGTCCAAAGTATGAGAGACAAAGTCTGCCCCTCCTGGCTTCTAAGGAACATTCTGGCTGCACTTCTTCCAAGACACATTTGTTTGTTCTTTTGGCAATCCATGGTATTTTTACTATTCTCCAACTCCATAGCTCCTACACCATAGCTCAAAAAGTCTTCTAAGGTTTTCCTGATTCACTCACTGTCCAACTTTTGAATGTATATGAGGCTATTGAAAATACCATGGCTTGGGTCAGGTGCACCTTAGTTCTCAAACTGACATCTTTGCTCTTGGACACTTAAAAGAGGTCTTATGCAGCAGAGTTGCTGCCCTAAAATAACTTTATAACATTGCCTGGGCAGGACAGAGGCCAGGTCAAGGGACCAAGGACCAGAGAGAGACCTGCCTGCAATCACAGCAGAGAAGAGGCTGTCCTGAACAAAGAACTGTATCCTGACTATTTCTAAGCCTGTTAACTTCCCTATTAAATCTGATACTCATGAGTATTGTCTGTGAGGTCTGTGTGGCCACTACAATGAATTCTTGACAGCGCTGCGGCAGGCATGGTTGGTATCAGAATTAATAAGGAAGGTTGGAAGGTAGAGGCATGTCTGACCTCAGCCTCACAGAAATTGGCCTTGGGCAGATAAGTTTGATTCTTTTTCCCCCTTGTGATCTCAGAGTTGGCAAGATACTGCCTCCACACCTTATTATTGTTTTTTAAAAACTTGTATTAATGTGGATGAAGGGAAACGCAATAAACAATAAAGAAAGGTAATCATAACATGACAAAGGCAAAAGAAGCCACTGGGAGGTACCCAAACATAAGAGGCAACAGTGGGAAACACTATTGCGCACACAATCCTGCAATAATAGTAATAACAAGCAATAATTTATGAGTACATACATAGGTAGGTATGCAAGAAAGAAGAATAGGTGTGCAGTAGCATGTGGGTTTGCCAGAGAATATTTCTACATATAGATTTGCATGTGCTGCAAAGTTACACAAAGTTCTTATTGATAACGAAATACCTTGAGGGACTGAGTCACTGGGCTTGAGGGCTTAAAGCCTTGGGAAACAGCACAGTCAATTGGCATAACATAGTCCACAAAAACATGTTCTACATCCTACTTTGGTGAGTAGTGACTGGGGTCTTAAAAGCTTTCGAGTGGCCATCTGGAATGCAACTGTTGGTGTCTCCCTGTCAGGAGCAGGCAGGAATGAGAAAAATCAAAGACTCAAGGTAACAATTGGTTCAAAGGACTGATGTATTCCTGGAACCGCAGCCTCTACTAGGCTGAAACCAGAAGAACCAGATGCTGCCTGGATACCACTGCCAACAGCTCTAATTGGGGTTACTACACAAGGTCCTGGACAGAGTAGGAAAATGTAGAACAAAACTCAACATTTAAAAAAAACAAAAAACTAGACTTACTGGTAGAACAAAATTTTAAATAATGGGAAAAAAAAAAACCCAAACACCTAGACTTATTGATTTGCTAGAGATTGGTGGAACCCTTAAAACTGCGGCCCTTAGATGCCCTTCCAACCTGGAGCTGAACCTGCCCCTGGGAATCAGCTTTCAGCCAAGCAATAAAGCAGGCTAGAGGATGAACAGTGACACCTGGGAGGAATGTTCTCCTGAGAACAAGCAACCAAATGAGACTCAGAGGGCAGTATTTGCCCAGGAGCAAAGTTCAGAGGGCAAGCGGGGCAGGAAAGAGGGAAAATGGGAACCGAGAACTTAGGGGAGGGCGTGGGAAAAATGCTGTTACATTGAAAGGGCTGCAATTCAAACTGTGTCTGAATTGTTGAGTGTGAAACTGATGTGCTCCATAAACGCTCTTCTAAATCACAATCCAATGATAAAATAAAAAAGAAGAAAGAAAGAAGAAGAACCTATACTCCTAATTACATGTATGTTTCATGGTTCTTCAAGAACTAGAGTGAACATTTTGAATACAAATAATTGTATCTGGCACTAATATTTTTTGTTGATATTGTTATTAAAGGAACGTCCATCTCCCCACTTTTAGAGAAGCTACAGATAGAAATCTTTGTTTCCCTCGAGTAGAAAATGTCAAGCTTGAGATTTCCTTCTTCAAATTTGCTGTTATTCAATGTTTCAAAATTAATGTGCCAAAGGATTACTTTGTGATCCTTTACTCATCAAATTGCTTTTTAGACTATTTACGTGGAAATGAATTCCATGATGGAGAAAACATCAGGCAATAGGAAAGGAGGAGAAGTTCCTCTAAATATGGCATCAAAGAAGGGTTACAAGTATTGAACCAGCAGATTCTTTAGATGAAGAAGTACCTGCCTTTCAAATAATGACAAAATCTATTTGAAGCAGAACAGTAGAGACAACTCCAATTTGTTAAACAATCTTAAGATGTAGAACTATGAGTAATACTTCAAACATATTAAGCCTCTTCCTTCACACATGAAGGGAGTTAGAATCTGGTAACCATAGTTACCTTCCGTACTCCTCAGATACTCATAAAGTGAAAGAGATCAATGAAGAGTCAAGTTAAACCCTAGTAAAATATACAAAGCAGAGACTGGTACTATAATGACATTTCCTCTCCCTTTGAGGACTTAGAGATTTGTGTGGACATTGATCTAGTTATTTCAATAACTGCATTTTACCTTTATCAGGTAAATAGTAATATCATAATCTAAAACAGCAAAGCTTTTCATTAAGTATATTTATTGATAGTGATGTAGTAGAAATAATTTGGAGACTTCGAATATGAGAGTAAGAAGATATTATCAACCAATTTGAACTAGTTGATATTTATAGAAAAAAAAACAAAACAAAACCCATAGCTACACAGCAACAAGTACATATGAAACAGTTACCAAGATTGACCATAAAACAAGTGTTGATACATTTAAAAAGATTTAAATTGTACAAAGTATATTATCTGACTATAATATGATTCAATGAGAAATAAATAATAGAAGGATATCTGAGAAAATCCAATAATATTTGGAAACTAGTGACCAAAATCAAACCATCGAGTTGATTCAGACTCAGAACCCACCCAATATGACAGGGTAGAACTGCCCTCTAGGGTTTCCAAGGGTCTTGAACTGCAAGATTGGTGGTTCAAGCTCAACAGCTGCTCCTTGGAACCGACTCAATGACACACAATAACAACAGCAGTCTTTACTGGGAGTCCTGGTGTAGCACTGTGGGATAAAGCACTGAACCGCCAGGTCAATTTGAACCATAAGGTTGCTAGTTCAAACTCACCAGCCGCTCCTTGGATACCCTATACAGGGGTGCTATGAGTCAGAACTGACTGGACGGCACTTAACAACAACACTCTTTACTGGGACTCCTGGTGTGGCACTATAGAATCAGCATTGGACTTCAAGCCACAGTGTTGACTGTTGAAACTCACCAGTTGCTCCTCAGAAACCCTATACAGGGTCACTGTGAATCAGAACCGACTCAATGGCACTTAACAACAACAGTAATGGTACCGTATTAGGTTGCGAGTTGAGCTGTTAACCACAAGGTCAATAGTTTGAATCTGCCAGCCACTCCATGAGAGAAAGATGAGGCTTTCTGCTCCCGTAAAGATTTACAACCTCAGAAACCCTATACAGGGTCGTAGAGTCTGAGCTGACTCCATGCCACACCACTACCACCATCTTTACTGCAGCAGACCACTCCAGAAGGGCAGTTGGTGGGTTCAAACTGCCAGCCTTAGGTTAGCAACCCGCAGCCAAACTCTTAACCACTGTGCCATCCGGGATCCTTGGAAAATAACTAACACACTTCTAAATAACGCTTAGGTCAAAGATGAAATTATGAAGCAAATATTTAGAACTGCAGGGAAATAAAAATTCAAGATACCAAGATTGGTGAGATGTTGCTAACACAGTACTTAAAGGAAATGTTTAGCTCGGGTAGATTCCTGGTGTGGTGGTGTGGGTTAATGCGCTGGAATGTGAAGTCATTTAAACCTCAAAGTCAATGGGTCAAGTTCACCAGCTGCTCCTCGAAAACCCTATACAGGGTTGTGTTGGGTTGGAACTGACTCATTGGCACTTAACAACAACATAGTTATCCTTTTTGTTTTATTTTGTTTTATGGTGGTGGTGATTGGTCTGTTTGTTTCTCTCTTGGGATTCCTTCTTCATTCTTCTGAGCGGATACTTTTGTTTTTTGTTTTGCCTTGCTACCACCAATTCCTTGCATTCAACTTTTCAGACAATGTCTTAAGTCCATTGGGAATTTGTGGATTTTTAAGAGCATTTGCTTTATTCCTAAACCTATGTGTGAAACATATGAACTAGAACAAGCCAGTCAGAACATTGCTATCATTCTAGCCATAGAGACCTGGTGTGGTGCTGTGGGTTAATGTGTTGGACTGCAAAGTCGGTTTGAACTTCAAGGTTGGTGGTTCAGGCTCCCCAGCAGCGCCTCGGAAACCCTATACAGGGCCGCTATGGGCCGGAACCGACTCGATGGCACTTAACAACAGCCATAATCAATCTGTTTATGTGAAAAGATAAGCACTGGACTGCAAGGTTAGTTTGAGCCTCAAGGTCAGTGGTTCAAACTTATCCACCACTCCTCAGAAACCCTATACAGGGTTGCTATGAGTCGGAGTTGACTCGACAGCACTTCACAATAACAACAAACTACATAAATAAGGTTGCAGTGAGTTAGAATCGACTCAGTGGCAGTGGGTTTGGTTTGGATTAAGCTTGTCCAATTTGAGTGAATCTCAGAACCTTTCTGGGAATTTTGAAACGCACATCTTCTCTCCTTATGAACACTGTGGAGTGAAGATGTGAAGCCTGCAACTAGTACCCCCGTTTTGCCACTGGACTGGGAATGATGCTGATTTCCTGAATAAGGGAAAAGCAGAAAGAATGACCAAGAAATGGAATCAGTGTCCTACTCAAACCACACCTAAAGTCTGACACTTAGACAGGCAAACCCTTTCTTTTCACCACAAACTGAGCAGATAACTGGGCCTTGTATTTCAAAGAAGAAATACAAGCTATTAGAACTATAAATGACCACCCTCACCAAATTTATGCACCAAATTTAGAGTGGTGAAATCTCTCCCATTCTCTAAGCTTGGTGTCTTCCCATGCCTCTAGATCTCTCTCTCTGTCTCTCT
>NW_006408536.1:21604634-21614023 GCF_000296735.1 Chrysochloris asiatica
TCTCTCTCTCTCTCTCTCTCTCTCTCTCTCTCTCTCTCTCTCTCTCTCTCTCTCTCTCTCTCGCTATGAGCATGTAAATCTATTGAAATCTGTTCAGCTTTAAAAGTACTCGTTGCATCCTGTTTTCACATCAAACAGTGGCCTTGTTTTTCTTCTCCCTTCTCAACCAAATGTCTCAAAAGAATGCTCAGTACCTGCCATTTGCATTTCTACACTTTCCTGTCTTCACATTGACTCCATACTTTCCATACCATCAAAACTGTTTTTACCAACATCACTGGTGACCACCAAGTTGCTAAATCCAATGGAGAGTCTTCAAGCTTCTGATTCAACATCTCACCAGCTACCGTTGATCCTGCTGTCCACACCTTTCTTGAAACACTCTCTTTGTTTGGCTTGTGTACACAGCACCTCTCTGCCCCTCTTACATTTCAAAGTTCTTCAGAGACTGGACCTAAGGTCTCTCTTCTTTTCAGTTATTACTCTCTCTCCAAATGATCTCACCGACTGCCATGATTTTATTATCATAGGAAATGAAATCAACCCCATTCTCTATCCTGAGATCTAGAAGCATTTAACAGCATCTTATTGGACATAAACACTTCATTGTCTCACAGGCTGTTGTTGTTGTTAAAATGCTGTCGAGTCTGTTCTAACTCATAGCAACCGTGTTTCCAAGGAGTGGCTGGTGAGTTTGAACCACCAACTTTGTGGTTCAAACCAACCTTGTGGTCCAGTGTTTTATCCCACAGCACCACACCAGGACTCTAGTGTTATAAAACTAAGTAGCTCCATTACTTTCTCTCCTTAAATCTGCTTCTTTTTCAGGGTTCCTTAAATTAGATGTTCCCCACAACCTTACAAATACTTAAGGCATAAACTTGAGAGTAAAAACAAATGGTGATGTTTCCTTCATCCCTATCAAGTGCTGTCTTAGGAGTGAGAGAATCTGAGAGGCATATAACAGGTTGCAATCTGAGAATGTGGGTGGGAAGTCCAAACTTTTACAAGTGGAAAAGTTTCAGGCAATGCTGTAATTTAAAGATGACCATGAGGGCAGGGGGTGTAAGTAGATGGGAACGTGAAGGTCACTAGATTGAGGTTAAAGTAACTCTGAGGTTAATTTCTTGGACATTTCTACAGATTTCATGAAAAGAAATCTGCATAAGAAAGAATAGGCATCAGCTTTCCTCAGCTAACATTCTCTTGGTGCTAAATGGCTTGCCAAGAGCCAGTAGACACACGTTTCTCCATGATTTTCAGACAAACAGATAAAACCTGAAACAAAATAGTGACAGTTTATCCTGTTTAGCATGAAACTTCATACCTCTTTCTCAATTAGGAAGACATGATTTTTCCCTTCTAACCTTGTCCTTTGAAGGTAGAACTAATTTATAAAAGCTGTGGTATCTTAGCAACCATAGCTGACTCCCACACTTAGCAAGGCTAGTTGATGTGCTTTTATGGAAGATTTGAAATTACTATCTAAGCCTCTGAGAGCATGTTTTTAAAATGTAATTAAACAGAATATAGCAAGACATTTTCACAGAATTAAGAGTACTTTTGTGACACGTATCTTAGCCTATTCAAGGACTTCAAGACAATGAAATCTATTCCCAGTTTGTCCAATGTTTGCCAATTGAAACAATCTGAAAAGAAAGGCTGCTTATGACTGTAAATAATGGAACATGTTGACCATCCTGCTCCATTTCTTGGTTGCCCAATACATGTTTGCTTGCTTTGATTCAAGGAATTATATTTTAATTTCATTTTCTATGCCACTCATAATAAAATGTTTGTTGTTGTTGTGAAGTGACATGGAATGGAGTCGGTTCTGACTCATGGTGACCCTGCATAGGGTTTCCGAGGAGTGGCTGGTAAGCTTGAACCAATGACCTTGTGATTCAAACCGACTTTGCATTCCAGCGCAATAATCGCAGTGCCACGCCAGGACTCCAAATGTTAGCACCTTGCAATTCATTAGGTCTCAATTAGGTACATCAATCAACACTATATTGGTTGATGTACAAGTTCATTCTGAATAAATACCTACACCTTTGTTCAAGATTCAACTTCTAAATTTCTTAACTCAAAAGTCACAACTTTTGTTAAAAAAAAATATCTTGTCACACTTACGGTTATAAATTACAGCAATAGAGGAAGCTGTCAGAAATAGCACAGTAAGCAGTTTGCAGAAAATTTAGTTGTGGCCAAATGTTTGGGGGGTTCTTTTCCAGGTCAGTAATACAAATACAAGTAATTGCTTTCAACATAGATCAGTGCAAAGAAGGTCAAAAGTTCTCCAGTTTGATTTCTGTGTTTACCCCGTAGGCTCCAGCATTTAGTCAAGGGCTTTCAAAATGATTGAATTTGATTTTCTTTATTTTCCTCCAAATAATGCATTTTATAAGGGCTTGGTCAGTGGTTTCAGGAAATTAATAGAAACATTCTTACAGGTGACATGGTCAGAGCACAATGAAATGGAAAGAAAAGTGAAGCAATTTTCCAACAAGCTGGAGGATACAACTTAAACTGAAAAAGAAATTCATTAGCAAATGCATTCCCCCCAGATATTAGAGATCCCTAGAACCCATGGGTTTTAGGCTCTATTCTGTCACCTACATTTTACTTCCTTTCATCTGTAGCTGGAACGTTTCCAATCATATTCCTATTGATAATACCCAAATAAAAGAACCATTGTTCTCTTTTGGCTCATTTGGTTTAAATTATGAGTTGTCTTCAGTCCAGGCCCAGACAAACCCCCCCTCCCCCCAAAGAAAACCACAACTAAACACCATAGGGTTTTTAATGACTGGTTTTTCAACAGGAGATTCCCTGGACTTTATTCCAAAAGACCTCTGGGTGGGGGGCTCAGGACTGTAGTCTTAGGGGACATCAGACTTCGATAGTTAAGGTTTTGTGTCAACTTGCTTGGACCAGAATTCTCAGTTTGGCAGTTAAGATGTAGTCACCCCCTCATGGTGAGATCTGCCATGAGCAGCCAGTCAATTGAAAGGAAGTTTCCTTGGGGGGCGAGGCCAGCTTCCAATCTATTGAACACTCACTTAGAGCTTGGTTGCTTCCTGCTGATTCTGGATTCCACATCTGGCTCATCATCTAACCTCTAATTCTTTGAACTTGAGCCAGTGATCTGCTCTATTGTCTGCCCATCCAGGAAGTATTCAGCAGCTTGCCTTCTTACCTGCCCCACCTGCCTCCCTGCCTGCCATCTGATGATCTTGGGTCAACAGCCCTGCAGCTACATAAATCAGTAGCCTCCAGCCTGATATCTGACCCACTGACTTGGGACTTGCGCACCTGTCCAACTGCCTGAGCCATTTCCTTAATAGAAATTTCTCTTTATGTATATATATGTAAGTTTCACAGGTTTTGCTTCTCTAGAAAATCCAGCCTAAGACAAAGGCCAATTGTCACAACAGAGTTAATAAAGAAAAGGTTCTACATCCTACTTTGATTGTAGCGACTGGGGTCTTAAGAGCCTGTGAGTAGAATCCTGTGAGTAGTATCCAGTCTGTCTAAGTGAGGCTGTTGAAAGGAAATGCGGATAGGTCTCTTGTGATACAATAGTGAATCATTGTTATCACGACTGATTGTGAGGGTTAGAAATGTGGAGGTACACGTTTTGTAGCAAGGAGGGGCATGATTAAATTTGCAGTCTAGGAGTGGAGGTCCCTGAGACCATCAAGGGAGAAGAGCAGAGAGTGGGACCCTACCCAGAGAAGCAGTGATACCTGAGATGGAGCAGCTAGGGACTTTAGTCACAGACAGGGAGAGGGGCTGTGTGCTGCTGACTGGGGGGCAGGCTTGTAGGGTATACCCTTTGGTTGGTTGATGTTGCATGGAGGGCATTGTGACCAAGGCAATGAAATGATATAAGATAGGATGAGTGTGAAACTGATGTTCTCCCATGTAAACTATCACACAATTCACAATAAAACATTTTTTTAAAAAAAAGCTTGTGAGCAGCCATCAAAGTTGGTCTTTCTTTATCCAGAGCAAAGAAGAGTGAAAGAAATCACAGGCACATGGAAACAACTAGTCCAGAAGACTGACGGGCTATGAGAAGCTCAGCCTCCACCACCTTGAGACCAGAAGAACTAGATGGAGCCCAGCTACCTATTGCTTTGAAGGAGATCACATGAAAAAGTCCTGAATAGAGTGAGAGAACAATGTGAAACAAAACTCAAAGTCACACAATAGACCAGGCTTATTGTGACCAATAATAGATAGAGCTAGGTAGAACTCCCAAGACTCTGGCCTTTAGTCATCCGTCATATATGGACATGAACTCACCCCCTGGCTCAACTTCCAGCCAAACACTAGCCAGGTCTAGAAGAATTACAGTGATGCTGGGGAGGGACACGCATCTTAGAATAATAAGCCACTTGAGATCAAAAGGGCAGCATTTACCCAAAGACGAATTTTAGAAGGGCTAGGAAAGAAGGAGGAATGGAAACAGGAAACACGGGGAGGAAGTGGGATGAGTGGTGTTACATTCTGGATTGTAATCAATGTCATAAAATAAAGATGAGTATAAATTATTGAGTGGAAAACAGATGTGCTCCGTAAACCTTCGCCCAATTCAAAATAAAAAGTTGAAAAATAAATTAAACCATTTGCCATCCAAATTGGCAAAGAAGAAGTAAACATCTCTTTATTTGCAGATGATATGATCTTATACATGAAAAATCCTAAAGACTCCAAGAGAAAATTATTGTTAATTCATTAAAAGATTCTGCAGAATGGCAGGGTACAAGGTCAATTTACAAAAATCAGTTGGATTCCTTCACACTAATAAAGAGAGCTCTAAAAAACAAGTCTGGAAACAACACCAAATATAGTAAATATTCTCCTGCATGTTTCCTGGAACATGTAAGCATGCATTTCTGTGGAATTTAGTGTTGTTGTTGTTAGGTGCCAGCTAGTCAGTACCGACTCATAGCGACCTTATGCACAGCAGAACGAAGCATTCCCCGATCCTGGGCCAACCTCACTACTGCTGCCATGCTTCAGTCCATTGATGCTGCCACTTGGCCAATCCATCTCGCTGGGGAGCTTCCTCTTTTTCTCCGACCCGCCACCTTACCAAATACGACATCCTTCTCCAGCGACTGCTCCCTCCTGACAATATGTCCAAAGTATGAGAGATGGTTTGGCCATCTTGGCTTCCAAGGAACACTCTGGCTGCACTTCTTCTAAAACAGATCTGTTGGTTCTTTTGGCAGCTCGTGGCACTTTTAATATTCTCCTCCAACACCATAACTCAAAAGCATCCATTCTTTTACGGGCTTCCTTATTCAATGTCCAGCTTTCACATGCATATGAAGTTATTGAAAATACCATGGCTTGGGTAGGCTCACCTTAGTTCTCTAGCTGACATCTTTGCTCTTCAACACTTTAAAAACAACAATACGTCGTCTGATCTCTTGACTGCTGCTACCGTGAGTGTTGATAGTTGATCCAAGAAGAATGAAGTCCTTAACAACTTCAGTCTTTTCTCTGTTGATAAGAATGTTGTTTATTGGTCCAGTGGTGAGTATTTTTGTTTTCTTGACATTGAGATGCAATCCATACCGAAGGCTGTGCTCTTTGATCTTCACCAGGAAATGTTTTTTAAATCCTCTTCACTTTCATCAAGCAAGGTTGTGTCATTTGCATCTCGCAGGTTGTTAATGAGTCTTCCTCCAATGCTAATGCCACATTTTTCTTCATATAACCCAGCTTCTCAGATTATTTGCTCAGCATACAGGTTGAATAAGTATGGTGAAAGAATACAACCTTGTCACACACATTTCTTAATTTTAAAACATTCAGTGTTCCCATGCTCTGTTCCAACAACGGCCTCTTGGTCCACGTAAAAATTCCCCATGAGCACAATTAAGTGTTCTGGAATACTCATACTTCTCAATGTTGTCCATATCTTGTCATGATCCACACAATCGAAAGTCTTTGCGTAGTCAATAAAGCATAGGTAAACATCTTTCTGATATTCTCTGCTTTCAGCCAAGATCCATCAGATATCAGCAATGATATCTCTCGTTCCATAGCCTCTTCTGAATCTGGCTTGAACCTCTAGAAGTTCTCTGTCAATGTATTCTTGCAGCCTGTATTACCTTTAGTAAAACTATACTCGCATGGTATATCAAAGAGATTGTCTGATGATTTCCGCATTCTGTTAGGTCACTTCTCTTTGGAATGGGCACAAATACAGATCTCTTCCAATCAGTCGGTCAGATAGTTGTCTTCCAAATTTCTTGGCATAGATGAGTGAGTGCCTCTTGTGCCACTTCACTGTCTTGAAAGATTTCAGTTTTTATTCCAACAATTTCTGGTGCCTTGTTCTTTGCCAATTCCTTCAATGCACCTTGGACTTCCTTCCTCAGTATCATTGGCTCTTGATCATATGGTACCTCTTGAAACGGTTGAACATTAACCATTTCCTTTTGGTACAGTGACTCTGTGTATTCCTTCCATCTTCTCTTGATGCTTTCTGCATCATTCAGTAATTTGCCCAGAGAATCTTTCAATAACAAAGTTGAGGCTTGATTTTTTTCTTTAGTTCCCCCAGTTTGAGAAATGCTGAGCGTGTTCTTCCTTTTTGCTTTTCTGATTCCAGATCTTTGCACAGTTTGTTGTAATATTTGGCTTTATCTTCTCAAGCTGATCTTTGAAATTTTCTGTTAAGCTCTTGGACATCCTCATTTCTTCCATTTGCTTTAGCGTCTCTATTCTAGAGAGCAAGTTTCAGTGTCTCTTCTGACATCCATTTTGACCTTTTCCTTCTTTCTTGTCTTCTTAATGACTTTTTGCTCTCTTCACTTATGATGTTCTTGATGTCATCCCACAACTCTTCTGGTCTTTGTTCTTTAGTGTTTAATGTATCAAATCTGTTCTTCAGACGATCTCTAAATTCAGGTGGGAAGTATTCAAGATCATATTTTGGCTCTCGTGGACTTGTTTACATTTTCTTCGGCTTTAGTTTAAACATGCATATGAGTCATTGATGGTCTGTTCCACAGTCTGCCCCTGGCCCTGTTTTTGCTGATGATATGGAGCTTTTCCATTGTCTCTTTCTGCAGATGTAGTCAGTTTAATTTCTATGTATTCCATCTGGTGAGGTCCATGTGTATAGTCATGCTGTCTAAAGAAGGTATTTGAAATTAACAATTCATTGATATTGCAGAATTCTATCATACGTTCTCCAGCATCATTTCTATCACCAAGGCCATATTTTCTAACTACTGATCCTTCCTCTTTGTTCCCAACCTTTGCATTCCAATCACCAGTAATGATCGGTACATCTTGATTGCATGTTTGATCAATTTCAGATTGAAGACGTTGGTAGAATTCTTCTATTTCATCCTCACTGGCTTTAGTGGTTGGTACGTAGATTTGAATGATAGTGGTATTAACTGGGCTTCCCTATAGGTGCATGGATATTATCGTATCACAGACAGCTTTGTACCTCATGACTGATCTAGATATGTTCTTTATGACAATAAATGCAACACCATTCCTCTTAAATTTGTCATTCCTGGCATAGTAAACAATGTGGTCATCAGATTGAAGATGGCCAATATCAGTCTATTTTAGCTCACTAATGCCTAAGATATCAATGTTTATGCGTTCCATTTCATTTTTGACAACTTCCAATTTTCCCAGATTCAAACTTCATACATGCCATGTTCTAATTTTCAATGGATGTTTACAGCTGTTTCTCTTCATTTTGAGTTGTGCCCCGTTAGCAAACGAAGGTCCCACGGGCTTTACTCCATTCACGTCATCACGGTCAACTCTACTTTGAGGAGGCAGCTTTTCCCCAGTCGCATTTTGAGTGCCTTTCAACCTGAAAGGGCTCGTTTTCCAGCACTATGCCTGGCAGTGTTTCTCTGCTATTCATAAAGTTTTCAGTGACTAAATATTCGGAAGTAGTTCGTCACTCTTTCTTCCTAATCTGTCTTCATCTGGAAGCTCATCTGAAACCTGCCCACCATGGGTGACCCTGCTGGTATTTAAAATACCCATGGCATGGCTTCCAGAATCACAGCAACTCACAAGCCACCACAGTACTACAAACTGACAGAGGAGTGGTGGCTGTGGGATTTAGACTCCCAGAAATGGAATTGCTAGGTCATAGGCGACACATTTTCAACTTTACTAATTACTGTCAGACTTTATTCAAAAGTAATTTTATTCTCCTACCAACAGTGCATGAGGGTTCCCATTGCTGCACACCCTTGTTAATATGTGGTATTGATATATATATACCTTTTTTATGGGAAAGGATGGTCTTTTTAATAAACTGCATTGGATTAACAATGTATGAAGGACTCAAAAAGTGCATGGAAAAGTTGCCTAAGATTGATAATGGAAAGTTTTCACAAACTTTTTGAAGCTCCCTTGTACTTTTTTTTTTTTTTTTTTTTGAAGCTTTTATCATGAATTGGGTGATAGGTTACATGGGAGAACATCAATTTTGCACTCATCCTATCTTATTTTGCTTCAATGCAATGATTATAGTCTCCTCTATGCATCATCATTCAACAGCATTTGCTTCCATTCCCTCTGTTTTTGTGTTTTTTGGGTGTACACCAAACATTCAGGAATATACAATCATTCAAACAACCAAAGGAATCACCCTACAAGCCTGCCTCCTGGCCGCCATCACACAGCCCCTCTCCCTCCATGAATCTGGAGTCCTTAGCTGCTCCCTCTCTCCATGTCATCATCTCTGCCATCTCTGCCTTCATCTCTGGTGTCGCTGTTTCACTGGATAGAGTCCCACACTCCGCTCACGTTCTTCTCCCTTAATGGTCTCAGTGTCCTCTGTTCCTAGACTGTAAGATCAACCACTAGCCAATATTTGCTATAAAACTTCTACCTTTTCAGTTGCGACAATCGCAATTAGTCATGATAACAATTACTCACTAATGAATCATAAGAGTCTTATCCCCATCTCCTTTCACCAGACCCATCTAGACAGAATGAAAACTGTGCTGTGGAGATTCTACCTTCCCCTGCACACTCTGAAACTAAATTCCCTCTTGAAAACTTGTAAGTCAGTCATTCTGTGCCTTTATAGCTCCCCCATTTTAGGTAGCCAATGTCTAAGTTGCCCATCCCTATCAACCCTGTATACAGAGGGGATGGGAATGATCCTTGCTGTGAAGATTCCTTTCCTCTTGGTTGGTAGTTTAAGCTACAATATCCATAAGTATAGGTCAAGTTCATCAAATTTACACTTGTTTTCTTTATAATCTTTTTTTTTTTTTTTTTAAATCTTCCTCTAGTCAAGTTGTACCTTAAGGTCAGTGGTTTGAAACTACCAGCCGCTCCGCGGGAGAAAGATGAGGCTTTCTACTCCCGTA
>NW_006408536.1:21614958-21616292 GCF_000296735.1 Chrysochloris asiatica
GACGACTGGGGGCAGGCTTGTAGTGCATACCATACACTTTGGTTGGTTGATGATGCAAGAAGAGGATTGTAACCATGGCAATGAAATGATATACAATAGGATGAATGTAAAACTAATGTTCTCCCATGTAAACTATCACATAATTCACAATAAAACATTTAAAAAATAAGACAGTCAAGCATCTTAACATTTTTTACCCGTTCAGACTATGCTTCAGTCCCTGTATCACAGAGCCCTGCTGTTCCAAAGTTGAGCATATATCACTATTGACCTCTGTACCATTTAGCCCATGCAAACCTGCGTAAGTATTCTCCTATCTACTTTGACCTTGTTCTTCCATTCCCCCTCCCCTTCTTGTGTATTGCCCACCCCTGTGCTCTACTGCCCTCCCACTCCATTACCAACTTTTTTTTTTTCCTTTTAGTGGACTTAACCCTGTACAGGGTCGCTATGGGTCAGAACTGACTCAACAGCACTTAATAACAACAACAACATCTTTTCTTAAGCTTTTACAATAATGGTCTTATACAGAGGCTTTCTGTTCCCGTAAAGATTTACAGCCTCGGAAACCGAACCTTGCAGTTCAAACTGACCTTGAGGTCTAGTGCTTACCCTATGGTACCACACCAGGACCCCCAATAAGACCTTGTGGAACAGTTCTACTCGGAGACACATGGGATCACCATGAGTCGGAACCAACTCAATAGCAAGGGATTTTTGGCTTTTGTTGGACATAGTGTTGTTGCTGTTAAGTGCCTTCAAGTCAGTTCGGACTCGTAACCCCCTGTATAGTGTTTCCTAGGAGTGAATAGTGAGTCGCTCACCTTGAAATTCAAAGCAAATTTGTGGTTCAGTGCTTGTCCTACAGTGCCACCTCTCTGTGGCTTGCCTTTGCTCTTTCCTAGTAGTGTCATGTATTTGAAATAAATCATTCATCTTTCTCATAAATGACCTTTCCTGCTGTGGCGCTGGAGGACAAGCACTCCACCATAAGGTCAGTTTGAACCCAAGGTAGGCATTTCAAACTCCCCAGATGCTCCTCGGAAACCCTATACTGGGTCACTATGAGTCGGAACTGACACAACAGCACCTTAACAATGGTGTCATTGGATGAACAACAAGGTTGATTTTAATCTCATCAAACTTAGCACACTTTTATGGATAATGTTTTTATTCCCAAAATCTCCAACTCCAAAGTCATAAAGAAACTTTTCTGTGTTTTACTTTTCTTTTTCTGGTTTGAAATTTTCTAAAATCTTTATTGGTTTAGGCCTGGGATATACTTGGAATTGATTTTTATGTGTCATGCAAGGTGAGTGTTCATTTTTCTTTTG
>NW_006408536.1:21617492-21620049 GCF_000296735.1 Chrysochloris asiatica
GTCTTGAATCTCAGTCTTGGACGAGGGTTTGCCCTGAGGGGTCCCGACCACTTGTCTGGGCCCTCTTTTCTGATCCATCTATCTTGTACTCATACCTCGCTGCCTTAATTACTGTAGCAAAATAACAAATGGTGATATCTTGAAGAGTAAATCCTATTGATCTTTTCCAAAACATCTTTCTGTTTTTGGATTTAGTATTGCAATATAATTTTGGGGTCATCTTGTCAAATTCCACCCCCAGCCCAGGAAATAAAGAAACACCTTGGGATTTTGATTGACATTTCATTGAATCTACTGATAAATTTGGGGAGATGCAATATCTTGGCAATATTCACTCTTCTGGTTCATAAGCATTGTCTTATGTTTACCATTTTTAAAGATCTTTTTTTATTTATCATTAAAATTGTAGTTTACTCTGTAGGAATTTCGTAAATGTTTTTTTTTTTTTTCTTAGCTATATTCCTACATACTTCTTGGTTTGTTTGTTTTTTTTCTATTATTATAAATGGTCTATATTTTTTTCCCTTTCAACCTCCAATACAATATAGTACTGTTGTTGTTGTTAAGTGCTGTCGAGCGGGTCCCAACCCATAGCAACCCTGTGTAGGGTTTCAAGGAGTGGCTGCTGAGCTTGAGCCACCAACCTTGTGGTTCAAAGTGACCTTACAGACCAGTGCATCAACCCACAGAGCCACACCAGGACTCCCAATATAGTATTAGAGCATCCAATAGAAGTGATGACAGCAATCTTTTATTTTCTGAAGGACATTATTGTTGTTACATACAATCAGTACAATTTTGAATTTATCCACATTTTTACCAGTGCCACTTTATTCCTTTTTTTTTTCTTTAAAATTTTTATTGTGAATTATGTGGGTTTACATGAGAGAACATCAGTTTTGCATTCATCCTATTGTATTTCGTTGCATTGCAATGATTACAATCCCCTCCATGCATCATCAAGCAACCAAAAGGATACACCCCACAGGCCCACCCACCCACTGCCGTCAGCACACAGCCCCTCTCACTCCCTGAGTCCAGTGTCCCCAGCCACTCCATCTGTCCACGTCATCTTCTCTGTCTGCATCCCTGGCGTCACTGCCTCTCTGGGTAGTGTCACGCTCTCCACTCTTCTCACCTGATGGTCCCAGGGACCTCTGCTCCTGGGCTGCAAAATCAATCACTCTCCTCCTTTAGTCGAAAAACATCTACCTCTTCATCTCCGACCCTCACAATCAGTCCTGATGGCAATTATTCACTATTGTATCACAAGAGTCTTATCCCCATTTCCTTTTGCCAGCCCGGTCCCAACAGATTGGAAATCATTCAGTGGAGGTTCTATCTACCCCTGCCCCATCTGGAACAAGGCTCCTTCTTGAAAGCTTGTAAGCCAGTTACTACTTGCTTTCATAGCCCCCTCCACATTTTGGGTAGCCAATGTCCAAGTTGCCCATCCCTGTCAACCCTGTGTACTAAGGGGGTGGGAGTGATCCTTGCTGTAAAGATTTGTTCCCTTTTTTGAGCTACTAAATCCATACGTATAGGTAACGTTCACCAAATTGTAGTGGGTTACTCTTTTCTTTGTTTTCCCCCCTCTTCTTTCTTCTTCGAGTCGAGTTCTGATCATCCAGCCATCGAAGCCAGGTCAAGTGGGTACTAACTGCAAGTATGGGTGTTCTTATGCCTCTCCCCTCACTTCATATCAGCTGGACACTTCACTCTCCACTCTAGTCCTCTGTGGCCATATCTCTGGGCCCAGGAGTCCCTGGGTCATGCTGTAACTGCTGGCCATCCAGGTCTCCACCCGGGTTCACAGTAGTCTATTGAATGTGGTCGGACTTTGATCGCAACTTCATTTGCTGTTTTATCCACCTCTTAGCCCTTATCAGTGACCAGCGTGGTCACCAGCCAGACCACATCCTGCTCGTGTACTCCCCTTGAGTCTTAGTCTTGGAAGGGAGTTTGCTCTGAGGGGACCCAACCACTTGCCTTGATGGCTCCTGGGTAAACAGCTTATTTGTTCTTGGAGTAATCAGTCAGACTGCCATTATTGTTTCTGATTTTTCCTGCCGGTCTTTTCTTCACAAAGTATCTTCTGTTCTTCTAGCCACTCCAGGGTGGTCCATTCGTCCTTTCCAGTGGAAATTTCCCACCTCAGAGAATTCTGGATGGGATTCTGGTTTCCACCTATGGTCTTAGGCAGGTCTCATTCACTGGACAATTTCTAGCCCCCTTTAAGGTATTCCAATCAGTTATAGGCTGAAGATGGGCTTACATATTTTCTATTGTGATGCTTCTGGCTATTCCTCCCCCCATCCCTCAAGTGTCTATTTCACAATGGTAAGCAAGGGAAACCAAGATTCAAAAGACAGCCAAGCATCCTAACATTATTCTCCACTTTTACCATTTCAAACCATGCCTCAATCCCTGTAATCCCAAAGCCCTGTTATTCCAAGGTTGTACATACATCATTTACCTCTGTCCCACTTAGCCCATGTGAACTTGCCTAACTGTTCTCCCATTCCCCTCCTCCTTCTTGTGTATTGCCCCGCCCCCC
>NW_006408536.1:21621259-21623458 GCF_000296735.1 Chrysochloris asiatica
GTCTTGCTCGATATTCAGGGATAAAGGGTCCCGTACAAGTTCACTTTAGGGCTGGGACCCACAGGCAGAAGTGAAAAGCAGCAGCCAAAGAGTTTGCCCTTGGACCTATGGGGGCTCTGTCTCTCTGTGCCGTGGGACAGCTGTGGTCTCAACGCTGGACTTTTTTGGGGGTGTGTAACCACCTGCCTGAAGGCGTCCGGGCTAGGCAAAGAAGGCACAACAGGGAAAAGGAGGAAAAAATGTGGAGAATCCCCCCACACCTCCTTTTGCAAATGTCACTGTGCCACTTTAAGCTTCGGTTCCCTGTGCTGGCCTGGCTGTAGCCCCACCCTCTGACCTCCGCCTGGGCCTGGGCGGGATGGCCACAGAGGGAGTCCCGTGTCTTGACCGATTTCTAAATCCCAATGTTTTCCTTTATACCATGATTTTCCCACTGGAGGTTGCGGGAAACTGACGCCGTGACCCTTATGCTAGATCCAGAGCTCTGGTGCTGTTCTGTGAAAGCAGCTTCTCTGGGTTTTCAGCTCCTCTCCCACGGAGCCTGTCTTACCTGACTCTGCTGTGCAAGTCCACTTTATTCCCTTTTTTATGTCTCTGAGCTTCCATCTGGGGTTATTTTCCTTCTGCCTAAAAGATGCGCTAAATAATTTCTTTTTCTTCTGACAGCATATGATTTCATTTTTATTTATCTGAAAATACCTTTATTTTAACAAAAACAACAAAAAACACTTTACTTTTTGAAGGACTGGTTGCCAGGTTGAAAACTCGAGGTTGACAAGTTTTTGGCTTCTTTGGTTGGTAGATTGGCTTTGAACACTTTTATTGTATTCTAGTTATAATGTTGCTAGTGAGAAATCACCTGTCACCTCATTGTCTTTTCTCTCTGACTACTTTCAAGACTTTTGTCTTCATCTTTGATTTTCTACTATTTTAGTATGATATGCCAGGAGTGGACATTTTCATTTTTATCCTGCCTGAGATTCATACAGTTTGTTGAACCAGTGGGCTGACATTTTCCAACATTCCTAGTAAAATTTCACTCAGTTTTACCCCTTTAAATATTGTCTCTTCCCCTTCTTTCTCTTCTCTCATTCTCAGACTCCATTTACTCCTACAATACACTGTATCACTCTCTCCTTTTTGATTTATCCACTATTTTCCATCTTTTTTTTTCCCCCTCTTGGCTTCCTGGCATATGGTTTATTTTGCTCTAGAGCTCTGGTAGTGTAGTGGTTACGAATCGGGCTGCGAGCTGCAAGGTCAGCAGTTCGAAACTACCAGCCGCTCCGCAGGAGAAAGATGAGGCGGTCTGCTCCCGTAAAGATTTACAGCCTCAGAAACCCTGTGTAGGGTTGCTATGAGTCAGAACCGACTCCATGGCACACAACAACAACAACAACATATCCTAGTGGCCATTGAACTGCAAGGTTGGTGGTTCAAACTCACCAGCCGCCCCTCAGAAACACTGTAGAGGGTCACTATGAGTCAGAACTGACTCTACAGCACTTAACAACAACAACAACAACATATTTTAGTGGAATCCTGGTGTGGCACTGTAGGGTAAGCACTGGACCGCTAACCTCAAGGTTCAAACCCTCTCCTCAGAAACCCTTTACAATATCACTGTGAGTTAGAATCAACTGGACGACCCTTAACAACAACAGCAGCTTTCCATGGCATAGGATTTTCATTTCTATATGCCAGGTACTTGAGAATGCTAGTGTGAGAAATGTTGTCAATTTCAATACCGACAGATGCTCAAGAAATTCAATCTGTATTCATTTTACTAAGAGTGAGGTTTTATTTTATTTTGTAAAATCGGGCACCCAACCCAATAGACACTGGCACACATACGGCATCCCCTGTCTTGAAAAGCCCCCTCCTCCAGTTCCCCTTTTACTGAGTACTATGGAGTTTACAGGAGTCCTTATGGGGAGCATTCTCATTTAAAGTTAGTTTCCCTCCTCCCCATGAGCATCCTCTATTTCCTTGATGGGTGTATTCTTATTTTTAAATTGCTATCTGGTGAAACTAAGGAGCTCTGGTAGCGTAGTGGTTACGAATCGGGCTGCGAACCTTAAGGTCAGCAGTTCGAAACTACTAGCTGCTCCGCGGGAGAAAGATGAGGCTTTCTACTCCCGTAAAGATTTACACCCTCGGAAACCCTATACAGGGTCGCTATGGGTCGGAACCGACTCG
>NW_006408536.1:21624678-21633753 GCF_000296735.1 Chrysochloris asiatica
ATTCATAGTGACCCTGATATCACAGAATAGTTCTGTGCCATCTTCACAACTGTTGCTTTTTCTTCAATTGATGTTGTTGTTAAGTGCCGTCCAGCCAGTTCTGAATCATAGCCATCCTGTATAGTGTATCCTAGGAGCGGCTGGTGAGCTTGAACCATTGAACCAAACCTGCAGTCCAGAGATTAACCCGCAGCACCACACCAGGACTTCTTCTATAGGAAGGTTGATTTACCCTCTGCTTCACTCTCCTAAGAAGCTTGAAGCACTAATGTGTAAATTTTATTTGCATCTACTTACGGTCTCAATTTCCTTGTTTATGTTGTTGTTACTGCTGTTGTTAAGTGCAGTTGTGTCAGTTCCAACTCATAGTGCCCCTATGCTCAACAGAACTCAACACTGCCCAGGCCTGCACCATCCTCCAAATGATTGTTATGTTTGAGCCCATGGCTGCTGCCACTGTGCCAATCCATCTTGTTGGAAGTCTTCCTCTTTTTCACTGACTCTTCTCTTTACCAAGCATGATGTCCTTCTCCAGGGACTGATCCTTCCTAAAACATATCCGAACTATGAAGTCTCACTATCCTGGCTCATAAGGAGCATTCTGGTTGTATTTCTTCCAACACAGAATTGTTTGTTCTTCTGACAGTCCATGGTACTTTCAATATCCTTCACCAACACCTTAATTCAAATGTGTTGATTCTTCTCTGGTCTTCCTTATTTCTTGTTCAGCTTTTGAATACATATGAGGCAGTTAAAAGACCATGGATTGGATTAGGCCAGGGGTGGGGAATGTCCGATATACACAAGGCCCACGAAATCATTGATCTGGCCCTGCCAAGGCAACTGTAGTTCCAGCCATCACATTGTTGTTGTTGCTAAGTGCCTTCAAGTCAGTCATAGCAACCCCTTACAGGGTTTTTGAGGAGGGGTTGCTAAGTTTAAACTGCCAACCTTGTGGTTCAAACCGACCTTGCGGTCCAGCACATCATTCTGCAGTGCCACACCAGGACCCCAGCCATCACACATAGCCATCACATTTTTGTTGTTGTTAAGTGCGATTGAGTCGGTTCCAACTCATAGCGGGTTCCAACTCTATAAGGATTCCAAGAACTCTAGCCATCACATTAGAGGTGAGTTAATTAAATGTTTGACCAAATATAGCAGGCTAATTTTTAAGCTGATGATTTCATATGGCCTACGAATGATGTTTTAAATTTTGGCAGAAGAAAAGTTCTCTGGCTCTGGGTTAGGGGCACCTTAGTCCTCAATGTGACATGTTGGTTCCTTGTTGTTGGTGGTGGTGTTAAGCGCTGTCAAGTTGATTCCAATTCATAGTGACCCTGTATAGTGTTTCCCAGAAGCGGCTGATGAGTTCAAACTGCCAACCCTGTCGTTCGAACTGACCTTGCAGTCCAGTGCTTTTATCTTACAGTGCCATACCAGGATTCCTTGTTGGTTCATAGTGACTGATAATCTGTAAAACTGAAAGAAAAATAAAAGAATGTAATTCAGCTAAAATCTATTTAATTTTTTAATATAACTGTTATGTAAATTTCTATGCAGTTCTGTTGTCAACATTAGTCTTTTGTATGTTTGCTTCTTGTGGTTAAGTGTCATTGAGTCAATTCTGACTCATAGCAACCTCGTATAGGGATTCCAAGAAGTGACTGATGGGTTTGAACCACCAACCTTATGGTTAGTAGGCCAGTGCTTGCTGTTGTTAAGTGCCGTGGAGTAGGTTCCGACCCATAGCGACCCTAAACAGGGTTTCCAAGGCTGTAAATCTTTATGGGAGCAGAAAGCCTCATCTTTCTCCCGTGGAGCAGCCAGTGCTTAGCCTACATTTTATTAGTTGTTAACTTCTTTCAGTCAGTACATCTTACAAGGACAAGTAAAATTATATTTTTATGAAGGCAAGATTAACAACAGATTGAATAAGTATGATGAAAGAATACAAACCTTAAAAAAAAATGTGTATTTCTTCTGGCTTTTTCTGGAGAGCTTGTTTGTTTTAGAACACACTTGGGATAGAATGGGATCAACTGGTACCCATGGCTATACTTAAATGGAGGTCTCAAAGACTCCATTTGAAAGTGTGATGGAGGAAACAAGAATTCCAGAGCCTCTTTCCTGAACAGTTCTGGCCTAACTTGCCGTCTTTGGCACCTTACAAAATGTAAATGCTCAATGCTTTGATAGGTACCACGGGTCTAAGAGCAGTATAAGCTACTTTCATCATAAATGGTCTTTGGAAATCAAAGGTTCACTACCGTCGATGTGAAAGCTCACAGGCTAACATCGGAAATGTTTAGTAACTTTTTCTAACTCTTACTACTTTGGCTTCAGGGCATTAAAATTTTTATTTCTCATTCTATTCAGAGAAAAAAATTATAATGGATTTAAATATTACAACCTCATACAAATTCAGCATGACAGAAAATGTATAGAGACTCTTTGAAAAGCTTCAGAATTTGATGGGCACCATTTATCAACCTTATGGTGCAGGATGTTGACAGTGTAATCTACATTTCCACTTAGAGCTGGAACTGGAGTAGCTGCACTATGTTAGTGTTGGACCCAAATCGAATAGAACATGGGCAATCTAGTGATAAATGGATGAATTACGAGTGAGAAAATATCTATGCTGAATTTACATTACTATTCTAAGTTTGCATATTAAAGTTTTTCTTTAATCATAAAAAGAGAATGTAATGGCCCAAATATATACTGCCAATAGCATTCGTGAGATACCAAATTGAACACGGTAATGGAATATTAAGATTATTAATTTAAGCAGAAGGGCTTTTAAAAACAAAACAAAAATGAAGTATCTCGTGGTAAATTAACTCCCATACACCATGGAATCAAGGCCTCCTTTATTAAGGAGATGAGAAAGGCCGCTTGTAAAACCTACCTAGAAGTGTCCGCATCTTAAAAAAGAGGGAGAAACGTTCCAGGAGATGTTGAGTGTAAAGGTAAGAGCTTTGAATCTCAGTTTCTCTGCTTGATAGACTAGATCTCCAGACAAGTTATTGTTATCTGGTATTTATTTATTTCAAAAATATCCTTGAGATACATTATGTTGTTGTTAAGTGCTGTGGAGTCGATTCCAACTCATAGCGACCCTACACAGGGTTTCCGAGGCTGTAACTCTTTACGGGAGCAGATCGCCTCATCTTTCTCCCGTGGAACCACTGGTAGTTTCAAACTACTGACCTTGCGGTTCACAGCCCGATTATAGGTATATAAAATAATCTCAAAACATCCTAAACTTGTTTCTTGCAATAAACATATTCTAATGATTGCATTAAAATAAAACAACTGTGGAGATAAAAGTTGATGTCTCCTCTATCCCCTTCCCCAAGCCATGCCTCTTCTTCCCTCTTTAGTGGTAGCCTTTTAAATTATTTGGATGTATAACAAGCACATGAGTCAATATTCCACTAAAAAATATGCAATGTGATACCTGAGCTAACATTTAAGCTATTTAAAAGCCAATATGGCCTGGGCACCAACTGGTGAGAAGGATCATAGATTAACAAAAGGAATATTCATACCTGTGCCCACTGACTATCTGCCCTGACAGAAACAATGTGTTATTGTTAGCTGCCGTCACTGAGCCCTAACTCATGGTGGCCCCATGTGAAACTGTGATGATCCACAGGTATGTCGCAGGGTGATTTTCAGAAGCCAATGATCAGCCCTTTCCTCCTAGTCTGCCTTCATCTGGAAGCTCTATTGAAACATCATAGTGATAGCTGGGAGGACGGGGGCTTTGCACGTGAGGTATATTGGCCAGAAATCAAACCCAGCTCTCCCATGTGGAAGGCAAGAATTCTACCACAGAGCCACACCAATGCTGTATAGATGACTTTGTAGGATTTCCAGCTTTCAGGTGAAGGTTTTAGTACTGTAAATGGGATAGATTAAATTGTTCCCCCCCAAAAAAAGAAATTTTTTCAATAATATCATATACATATTTTCAATAACCCCATATGCATGTGAAATTTGGATAGTAAATAAGGAAGGCTATAGAAGAATTGATGCATTTGATGTATGGTGTTGGAGGAGAATATTGAAAGTACCATGGACTGTCAAAAGAACAAATAGGTCTGTGTTGGAAGAAGTGCAGCCAGAGTGCTCCTTGGAATGTTTTCAGGGGGAACCAGTCACTGAAGAAGGATATCATATTTGGTAAAGTGGAGGGTCAGAGAAAAAGAGGAAGACCCCCAGTGAGATGGATTGGCACAGTGGCAGCATCAATGGGCTCAAACACAACAAAGATTGTGAGGTTGGCCCAGGACCGGGCCTTGTTTCATTCTGCTGTGCATTAGGTTGCTATGAGTCAATACTGACTCTATGGCACCTAACAACAACAACAAAAATCAATGTACAAGTCTTAATCCACGGACTTGTAAATATGACGCTGCTTGGAAATAGGGCTTCTCTTTCGTTGTGTTAGTCGTAGAAGGGTGGGTCCTAAACCTGATTCTTTCTGAGTTATATCTTAGGGATATAAGAAGTCAGAACAGACACAAATGTACAGAAGGAAAACAAACACCATATGAAGGCCTATCTACAAACTGAAGAACACCAAGAAACAAGGAACGAGGCTACCCAAAGGAATTAACACAGCCAAGACCCTAATTTGAACTTTTAGCCTCCAGATTGTGAGAAAGTAAATTCCAGTTCTTGAAAACCACCTATTTGTGGTATTTTTGTTTTGTTTAGCAGCACAAAGTAATTAAGACAGTCAATAATACCTAACCACTTGCTTTTTCACACTACATAATGTTTCGTGATCTATATGCATTGTAATATAATTTGACATATTTAAATCACCTTTTTTAGAGATTTTAGTTTGTGCTGCTTTCTGTTAGATGGAAAAATATTTCTGGCTCTTCCTTTTTTTTATCTCCTACTATGTTATAAAGTTGTCAAAGATTTCATTTTACTTGGATCCACAATCAACACTCAGGGAAGCAGTAATCAAGAAATCAAACGATGTATTGCATTAGGCAAATCTGCTGCAAAAGTCCTTTTTATCATTCAAGAGTAAAGTTGTCAGTTGAGGACTAAGGTGTTCCTGACCCAAGTCGTGGTATTTTCAGTCATTTCATATGAATGTGAAAGCTGAACAATGAATAAGGAAGATGGTGAAGAATGGCTGCATTTGAGTTATGGCGTTGGTGAAGCATATTAAAAGTACCATGAACTGCCAGAAAAACAAACAAATGTGTCTTGGAAGAAGTTCAGCCAGAATGCTCCTTAGAAACCACCATGGTGAGATATCGTCTCTAGCACTTTAGACATACTGTCAGGAGGACTAGTCCCGGGAGAAGGACATTGATAGTTCTTGGTAAAGTGGAGGATCAGTACAAAAGAGGACGACCCCTAATGAGATGGCATGACACAATGACAGCAACCATGGGCTCAAACATAACAACTGTAAATGGTGCCGGAAGGGGCAGTGTTTCATTCTGGTGTACTTAGGATTGCTATGAGTCAGAACCAACTCAACAGCATCTAATCACAACATATTAGAAACTATAAATGTAATTCCTAGACTCTTGGTAGATCCCCTTACATTTTTAACATATAAAGTGACACTATTATTCTCAATTGGATTATATTAACATGACTAACCAGAGAAATGACTGCACAGCACACAGTATGATACATTCTAAGGATGTGAAATAGAAAAACAGTACAGCTGCGAACATGAAACAAAGACAAGAGATGGCTGGATATGTATTGGGTTTAGTTTTGTTTTAACTAGTATGGGAAACTAAGTGCTAAGGATGTAAGATTTAAAAAGTAATGCCATGTATTATCTGTGTAATATTCTGGAGCATGAGTCAAAATAAAGCTGCACACTTTTCCTTCTTTTTAGCCTCAGACACTGCTCCTAAGAGTTGATTTTCTATATGAAACCCTTGGATGGTGAAGAGCATGGTCTTTGGATTTAGTCAGCTGCTCTTCAGAACCCCTATGCAGGGTCACTGTGAGTCGGAACCAATTCAACAGCACTTAACAGCAACAACTCTTTCTGCTAATGCGAGCATAGCTCTTCTCTGTCAACTTCCTCTGTGGAAAACTGGAGTTTTGCTCCCTCAGCAAACTATGGCTGTGGGCCAATTCTGGCTGACACCTTTTTGTAAATAATGTTTTATTGAATCACCAAACCCCAAAACCCAACCAACTGCCATCGAGTCCATTTCTGACTCCTAGTGACCCTGTATAGGGATTCTGAGGTTATACATCTTTATGTTACTCATGAGTAACTCACTTGAAGAGAAGACTAGATGGTGTTGAAACTGATGCCCACAGTGGCAGACAATCCACATCAATTTGTGAGGGAACAATTAATCTAGTTCATGGCCTCATTGAAGAGGACCAACAATTAACAATAGAACGATAGGGAACACCATAGACAATCTCTGTTAGTTGCATACACACAATTCTGACTGAAAAATTAAAGTTGAACAAACTTTCTGCTCAATGGGTGTCCAAACTATTACAATCCAGATCAGTTATAGACAAAAGCAGAACTTTCAATAGAAATTTTAAACAAGTGGGATGAAGATCCTGAAGCATTTCGTGGAAGAATAGGAACAGAAACTGAAACATGGCTTTACCAGTATGATCCTGAAGACAAAGTATAATCAAAGTAATGGTTACCAAGAGGTGGAAGTGGTCCAATGAAAGCAAAAGTAGACTGGTAAAAAGCAAAGGTCATAGCCACAGTATTTGGGAATGTTCAGGGCATTTTCCTTGCTGGCTTTCTACATGGCCAAAGAATGAAAACATTCATACATTATGAGAATGTTTTGAGAAAGTTAGCCAAAGCTTTAACAACAACAACAAAAAAGGCCCAGGAAACCTTCATCAGAAAGCTTCTCTACCAAGACAATTATCCTGCTCTCTTTATTTGAGAGCATCAAACAATGGCAATTTTGTGAGTGTTTCAATGAGAAATCACCTTACAGTACTGATGTTTGTTTGATAATCTTAAAAATGTTCTAAAGGACACTCATTTTTCTTCAGTTAGTAATGGAAAAAAGACTGCACTGACTTGGTGAAATTCCCAGGACCCTCAGTTCTTTAGGTAAGGACTAAATGGCTGGTATCATCGCTTACAAAAGTGTCTTGCCATTGATATGTTGAGGAAAAAAGTTTTTATTATCTTTTAAAATCTTTTAATTCCATTTATCCACAAGTTTGTTGGAGTCCCCTCATAGTTGGCATCTTGGGTCAACTCTGACTCATGGAGACCACATGAGTGCAGACTCGAATTGCTCCAGGTTCAAGGTTGCCAGGTTTTTCTTTCGAGGCACATCTGGGTTGGTTTGAACTGCCAACCTATGGTTAGAGGTTAAACATTTAACCATTTGCACCACCCAGGGACTCTTCTTTATATAGCAAACCAAAACTCAAATCAAAATTGAGATAACGTAGTGGTTACGTGTTGGGCTGCTAACTTCAAGACCAGCAGTTAGAAACTACTAGCTATTCCGTGGGAGAAAGATGAGGCTTTCTGCTCCCATAAAGATTTACAGCCTCGGAAACCCTATATGGGGTCGTTATGAGTCAGAACCAACTCCACAGCACATAATCATTCTTTATAAAGCAGATAGCCAGACTGTTCTTTCATGGCACTGGTAGGGGTGTTGGAATCACCATTTGCACCACCTATAGTAGAGATCTTCTGCTTATCCCAAATTTTCCAGTTATCAGTTTTCTATTGAGCCACAATGTAGAAAAAGATGGGGAAGTCATGAAAACCCACAGGCAAACCTGTGGGTTTGCATCCCAGTACACACTCTTACAACAATCGTTTGTATAGTGATTACCTTGTAATGATTTTGTTACTTTGTGATAAGTGCTAAGAAGGAGAACTTGGTTGGTTGGTTGGTTGGTTAGTTGGTTGGTTGGTTGATTGGGTACCGGTGGAGTCAGTTCTGATTCATAGTGACCCTGTGTAGGGTTTCCAAGACTGTAACTCTTTACGGGAGCAGAAAACCTATCTTTCTCCCAAGGAACAGCTGGTAGTTTTTGAACTGCTGACCTTTGAGATTAGCAGCCTGACTTGTAACCACTACACTACTAGATGCCAAGAAAGCATATAATGGGAATCTGACATATCTGGAAGTCAGAAAACATTTTTTTTTTTTTGTTTTTCAGAAAACATATTTAAACCGAGAGGTACAGAATAAGTAGAAAGTTTGCTAAATCAGGCATGAGATTGGGAAAGAGGTAGAAACCTTGTCTGATAAGAATCAGAATTTTACCTTAAGTACAATTGTAAACCATTTGGCATTCTTAAGCAAAGGTATCTCCTGACTGACTTGGGTTTTTTTTTTTTTTAAGATCTCACTAGTGAATCTTACTTGAGGAAGACAGTAGGGGACTGTTTCCTAGAATCCCAAAATGAGGTGATATGGATGAATGGGAATGTCAGCCGTAGAACTGCTCAGACTTGGGTTCACCAGGCCGGAGAAAAGACAAATCTCCAGTTTGCAACAGATTAAGGTTGAGATACTCTGAGAGTTAGAAAACACCATCTTCAGCCCATGAAACATACAAGGTGACTCTGTGTGTCAGAGTAGAACTATGATCCGTAACGATTTCAATGTGTGCTTTTTTGAAAATGGATCACCAAGCCTTTCTTCACAGGCTTCTCTGGATGGACTTGAACCCCCAGCCTTTCAGTTAGCAGTCAAGAATGTTAAGCATTCACATCACCCAGGAACTCTACACATAAACCAATAGAGTAGAAATTGTCCTTGTGGACCTCGGATATGTGGAATATGTTAGAAGTCAACTTCCAGTTTGTTGTTTTGTCTTTGTCTCTCACTTTAGATTTAAATCTATTTATGGAAAAGGCTACTTCAGGGCTGACTTCCGGAATTATGGGTGGTTAAGGAGCTCTGGTAGCGTAGTGGTTATGAATCGGGTTGCGAACCTTAAGGTCAGCGGTTCGAAACTACCAGCCGCTCCGCGGGAGAACGATGAGGCTTTCTACTCCCGTAAGGATTTACACCCTCGGAAACCCTGTACAGGGTGGCTATGGGT
>NW_006408536.1:21646903-21647872 GCF_000296735.1 Chrysochloris asiatica
TTGGAAAATTTGGACTTGGTGATAGAAATGATGCTGGAGAATGAATGATAGATTTCTGCAAGACAAAAGATGTTGGTGTAGACATAAGCAATTTCCCTCATCTTAACCAGTTGCCTTTGAGTCCATTCTAGGATGTAGACCATTATCTTTATGGACTATGTTATACTAATTGACCTAGATGTTCCCCGAGACGCCAGCTTAGCCTTCAAGCCCAGTAGCTCAGTCTTACAGAGTTTCCATAGCTGTACCCCCTAAATGCTCTATTCTGTATACAAGTATACATGCAACACATACAAATATGAAGATGCACATGGGTGTAATCCTGTACGACCTACCACACCTATTTAGCATACTGTAGGATCAGCTTTGGACTGTGAACCGCAAGGTCAGCTGTTCAGACCCACCAACTGCTCCTCAGAAACCTTGTACAGAACTGCTGTGAGTTGGAACCAGCTCGATGGCACTTAACAACAACAACATCTATTTGTGTGGTGGCAGTAGTGGTTGTGTACTACTGAGTTGGTTCCAATTTATAGCGACCCTGTATAGGATTTCTGAAGTTGTAAGTCTTTACAGGAGCAGAAAGCCTCATCTTTCTCCCACAGAGCAACTGATAGATTCTAACTACTGACCTTGTGGTTAGCAGCCCAGCTTATAGTCCACTACGCTGCCAGGGCTCATGTTCAACCGATGAAATGGTTCATGTTCAACCAGTTCAGGACGTAGCATATGATCAAGAGCCAATGATACTGAAGGAAGAAATCCAAGGTGCATTGAAGGAATTGACAAAGAACAAGGCTCCAGGAATTGATGGAATAAAAATTGAAATCTTTCAAGAAAGTGAGCTGGCACAGGAGGCACTTGCCAGCAAACTTGGGAGACAACTATCTGGCCGACTGATTGGAAGAGATCCATATTTGTGCCCATTCCAAAGAGAGGTGACCCAATGGAATGCGGACATCATCGGAC
>NW_006408536.1:21647972-21654031 GCF_000296735.1 Chrysochloris asiatica
GCTACCAGAGCTCCTTAAAGTAGAGACTTTAATAAGAGAATCCTCCCCATAAAGCTCGGACCCTGAAGAACTTAGCAACATTTCCTTGATCTACTGAGCTGAAGTTTCATCCCTGAGATAGAGAAAACAAGCTAAAGACACAATCATCGCTTTTGCTGGTGGTTGAATCTTCCTCCCCTAGACCCCAGAGTAGCACAGAACAATGGCGAAAAGCATAGATCTGGAGTGAAGCTGTTGGGTGTGCAGAGCAGTCAAATTAATCTCTTAGGGCTTCTGTTTAGGCCACTGTAAAATGAGGATGCTAAATGGAACTCTGGTAGCCCAGTGGTTATGAGTCGGGATGGTAACTTCAAGGTTAGCAGTTTGAAACTACCAGCCGTTCCACAGGAGAAAGATGAGGCTTTCTGTTCCCATAAAGATGATTTACAGCCTTGGAAACACTATGCAGGGTCACTATGAGTCGGAACCGACTCCACAGCCCATAACCACCACCACCACTAATGTTGGTATTAACTCCTGTTGAGTCCATGTGTACAGAGCAGAACTGTGCTCTACAGGGTTTTCAAGGCTGGGACCTTTCTGAAATCAATCATCAGATCTGTCTTCTGTGGTACCTCTGGGTGGGTTCGAATCTCCAATTATTCAATTAGTAGGTGAGACCATTACCCATTTGCACCATCCAGGGATCCTAACCATAATTATCTGCTTTTACTCACTCAGGGGTCCTGGTGTGGCACTGTAGGATAAGCACTGGACTGCTAACCACAAGGTTGGTAGTTCAAATCCACCAGCCATCCTAGGAAATCGACTCAATAGCACTTAACAACAATAACAACATCATTCACTTCTATATTCTTTCATTGAGAGTCCTTGGGTAGCACAGTTAAGCACTCAAGTACTAGCTGAAAAGTTGGCTGTTTGAACCCACCCAGAGGTGTAGCAAGAGATTCAGTTACCATGACTTGCATTTGCAGAGACTCAAAGGCAGGCAGCAGAGTGGAGAAGCTTGATAGTGAAAAACAAGGGCGCCTTTAAGGTGGTGCCAATAAATAGCCGTTGTTAGTTCTTGGTCTATTTCCACACTTATCACCTCTGGACCTCAGGGTCTTTCCTGCAAGAAGAGGGGATTGTCCAAGATGATCTCTGATTTCCTCCTGCTACAGGCAGCTCTGGTAGTGTAGTGGTTACCAGTAGGCAGTTTGAAACTACCAGCAGTTCTGTGGGAGAAAGATGAGGCTTTCTGCTCCCGTAGAGATTCATAGCCTTGGAAACTCTATGCAGGGGCGCTACGAGCCGGAACCGACTCCATAGCATACCACTACCAAAGATATCTAAACTTAAAAGAAAGCTAATTTTCAAAGAAGATAAAAAGCATGACTCTTGTTCAGCTATAAAAATGTACTAGTATTAAAAACTCTAATGCATAGTAAAGGAATTGGGCAGACGGTATAACAGGTTCAAAGAACAGCCTAAACAAGGACACATTTCTACCAGTCAGGAATATGGAAATGAACATGCAAATAAGTGTAAAGTCAGCTTCTTCCATAGTGGGAGAGGGAAGTCCATTGAATCTCCTTACCAGACAAAATTTTTGTGTCTGTATACAAGAATCTTTTTGCTATCAGTAACCTATAGCTTGCAGTCCTATCAAATAGCTTTCATAGACTCTGAATCAGATAATGGGGAAGGTGAGCTATAGGTAATGCCTGGTTTCCCACTGAAGCACTAATTTTTCTTTGCATGATAAGGAATGGAATTTGAACGGTCATTTAATCCATTTTCCTGTGTCTACAAGAATCCGTGGAGTCCTGGTGTGGCGCTGCAGGTTAATTCAGTTAATGACTGCAAGGTTGATTTGAACCATAAGGTCGGTGGTTCAAGCTCACCAGCCGCTCCTCGGAAACCCCATACAGGGTCACTATGAGTTGGAATCAACTCTACGGCACTTAGCCATCTGTATCTAAAACCACCCTGGCTGACCAATAAATGATGGATAAGATCTACATTGAAATCTTCAGAGAAGACAAAGCCCACCTCCACTGGCACCATGTCCCAACGTTGCAAACCTCCCAGGTAGAACATTCTTTCAGATATATAACTCAGCACAGACCTGTGGGTCCTATGGCCATCCATAAGCAGGAAATCAGTAAATAAATGACCCCAATCCTTCTGTCAGTCCCTCCCAGCCAGTGTGTCTTCCCTAGATCTGTGAGCATGTCATCCACTTAAACAGCGTGCCTTCAGCTTCACTGTTTCTCTGGCTGCCTCTGCCCTCCACATTTGGGACTTGGGTTTTCCCTTTTTACCCCTGTTTTCCTGCTTGGCAGTCAGCTGTTGCTTGTCTTGTGAAACCAGAAGTTCCTGTCACAAGAGTCACATCCAAAGTCAGCAGCTTCCATGTGACTCTAAATCCCATGCTAACCTAACTGGAGGCCCTACTAAGAAAGGAATGCTTGGGTATAAGTCCTCAGAATCATGTGTAAATCATCCTTTAAATTCACAAAACACCTCTAAGTTAGCTTCAGACTAGGGGTTTTCAAAGTGTGGTCTCTAGACTATCAGCCTCAGCCTATCTTGGGAGCTTGGTTGCTGTCTTGCGGATCCCAACTCCCCGAGATTCCGTGTGTCTGAGTGGAGCTGTTTGTTCCTAGGGTTTCAAGGCTGTGTGACCTTTTAGAAGCAGATTGCGAGACCTGTTCTTCAAGCTGTCTCTGGGTGGGGTCGAATCACCTGTCTTTTTGGTTAGTAGTGAAGTGCTTAATCGTTTGTGCCACCGGAGAACTTGTTGTTATTAAATGCTGTCAAGTTGGTTCCGACTCATAGCGACCCTGTATAGGGTTTCCGAAGGTGGGTTTGACCTGCTAATGTTTGAGTTAGCAATCCAGTGCTAACGTGTTAGAGATATACAAATGATATCCCGTTTCTCCACCTCCCCCCAAAGCCTGCAGAATCAGAAACTCTGGGAGCAAAATCCAGGAATCTGTGATTTACTCAGTCTTCCTGGTGATTCCCAAGCACATTCAAGTGTAAGATCCACTTGTAGAGAGTCTGCCTTCTACTGGAATATGGCACACAGGCACTTGCTTCCCACTGGGTTGGCCTCTGACCTGGATCCACAGTTTTGTAGGCAGAATCACTAGAGCTTTCAGGCTGAAACAAAGAAAGTCATTGTGCTCCCTGATTTTGTCACCAATTCACCCTCTGTCCAGACAGACTGTACCTTCTGTTGGCAAAGAACCATAGAGAACTAAGGAGAAGTTTAGAAATCCTCTTATTTGAACTCCTGCTTACATTTTGAGTCCACTTCATCCACCCACAGAAAGAGCTTCCAGGGGGCTCCAGCGCTGAGCAAAACAACCGAAGCATCTCCCAGATGTTTAAATGTTTGCTTCTAAAATGCTCAGCCCAAGAGAATCTGGCACAGCCAGCTTGCCACCCACTTATCTAGCTGCCTGAGCCCTGGCTCAGAGGCCCCTGCTTCGTCGTCTTTCTTGCAGTGACACCATACCCGCCTTGCCAGTTTGATTCATTTTTCTGGCACCCACCAACTGTAGTTTCTTAGGACAGTCATTTCAATTTCTTTTCTGCTTTGGATTCTCTCTAAAGATTGCCACCCGGGGCACTGACCCTTTCAGAGGCTCATCTAGAAACCCAAAGTGCCTTCTGTGTGGGGGTGGAGAAGATATTTGAACTTGGGAAACTGGCTTCCACTTCTGTGGAATCTGGAAATGCACAGGGGCAGACAGCTTCAAAATGAGGCTGAGCAATTAGGAGGGTCTGATGACAATGACAGCCGCAGGTGGCCCGCTGCTTTGGAGGTGTGATCACAAACAGTAGTCCCCTCCAGAGAGGAGGGTAAGGCAGTTAGTGCTTAAATTAGTTTATCTCTAATTTGCATGTGTTGCTGATGAAACATTTGCCCACCAGGCGGTACAGAGCTGTGGAGTGGAGAGTCACTGCTTTGCATAAAAGCTGTGTTCCCTTCAACACTTCTGTAGACTTGGCATGGCCTTGAACTCTACGTAGCTCATACTGGGAGACCCCACCAACTCTAGGGGGCTGTGGTGTTGTATGCGTGGTGTTGTTAAGTGCCATGGAGTTGGTTCCGACTCATAATGACCCTGCACAGGGTTTCCGAGGCTATAAATCTTTATGGGAGCAGAACGCCTCATCTCTCTCCCACAGAACTGCTGGTAGTTTTGAACTGCTGACCTTGAGGTTGGTAGCCCAACTAGGCTATCAGAGCTCCTTGTTGTATGTGTGTGTGTGGGGGGGGAGGGGGGTTGTAAATTGGATTTGGCATGTAATGTTTCCAGAAATTACTCCTGATGTGGTGCTGTAGGATAAGCACTGGACTGCTAACCACAAGGTCAGTGCTTCAAACTCACCAGTCATGCCTTGGAAACCCTATACAAGGTTGCTATGAGTCAGAACTGACTCAAAGGCACTTCACAACATACGTATTCTTCAAGGGACTTGTCAAAGTACTTCACCATGTTGTATTGGGTCCTGAGATTGAGTCTGAGACATTCTCCCACCCTGTTTCTGACCTTGTTGAGTATTTCACATCACTAGGTAAAAGAGCAGAGTCCTGGTACGGCACTATAGGATAACCACTGGACTGTTAACCACAAGGTTCATGGTTCACACTCACCAGCTGCTCCAGGGAAACCCTATACAGGGTTGCTATGAGTCAGATTCCTATCGACTGCACTAACGACAAGTAAAAGATGAAGGGCATAATAGTTAAGGCTCGAAATCACCAGGCGCAACATGGGAGGGAAGACTGGGCAATCTACTCCCTTAAAGACTGCAATCTAGAAAAATTTATGAGGAAGTTGTGCACTGTCCTGTGGGTCACTATATATAGGTTACAGCTGACTCGACGGCACACAACAAGAAGTGAAATAGCACTTGGGTCAGTGATCGGCAAACTGTGCTGAACAGTAGACTCGCCCAGGACTTTAAAAATCCTAATGACTAGGTTGCGCCCCAGATCAACAACTTTAGACATCCGGGGAGTGGGAGCCAGCCTCAGGATCATTATTTAAAGCTCTGCAGGGGATTCTAATGAGTGGCACATTTCGAGAACCACGGACTTGGCCAGCCATGTGATAGTTGGATGAGCGGTTGGACAGGAGTTCGTGGGCATAGGGTCAACCAGTTCACTTCATCAGGAAAAGGGAGAGGAGTTTGCTGTGCACTTGGAATGAGACAAAGTGAAAAGGGCTCCCCAGCATTACAAAGAGAAGAAGTAAGATGGCAATTTTGGAGAAGTCAGACTGGGCCTTACCCACCCCTACACACACACACACACACACACACACACACAGAGAGAGAGAGAGAGAGAGAGAGTTTTCTCCTACCTATTACAGCTTTCGGGAGTCCTTGAGTAGTATAAACATTTAGCATGCTCAGCTGCTAATGAAAAGGTTGAAGGTTCCAGTCCACTCAGCGGTACCTCAGAAGAAAGGCCTGGCAATCTACATCTAAAAAATCGGCCATTGACAATTTTATGTCGCATAGTGCACTCTGACACACATGGGGTGGCCATGAGTCAGCAACTGATACTACACTATTAAAACCTTCAGTCCGAGTGGACGGTGGGGATGGTGTCAGTATTTTTTTTTTTATCCTCTTGAAATTTATACTGATAGCATTGTAGATTCTCATGTACACTTTGGAGTCTTAATGTGGTGCTGTGGGGTTAGATGCCCTGGGCTGCAAAGTCAGTTTGAACCTCAAGGTCACTGGTTCAAGCTCACTAGCTGCTCCTCAGAAACCCTGTACAGGGTCGCTATGGGTCGGAACCAACTCAATGGCGCTTAACAGCAACAATATATACTTTGCCCAGTTTCCCAAAACTACAGTGCAGTGTCACAGCAAGATGTTGTTGTTGTTGTTGTTGTTGTTGTTGTCAGGTACCATCGAGTCAGAACCGACTCATAGCGACCCCATGCGCAGCAGAACGAAACAATGTTCGATCCTGGGCCAACCTCACTACCGCTGCCACACTTGAGTCCATCAATGATGCCACCTGGCTGATCCATCTCATTGGG
>NW_006408536.1:21658386-21663451 GCF_000296735.1 Chrysochloris asiatica
AGCATCGATGGACTCAAGCGTGGTAACAATAGCGAGGTTGGCCCAGGACTGGGCAATGTTTAGTTCTGCTGTGCATAAGGTCACTATGGGTTGGTACCGACTCAATGGCACCTAACAACAACAATGAGTTCCTGGTATAACACTGTAGGATAAATGGTACTATAGAATAAGCACTCAAGTGCTAACCTACCAGCTGCTCCTCGGAAATACTATGCAGGGTCGGTATGAGTCAGAAGCGACTTGATGACACTTAACAACAATGGCTAATGAAGGTGAGCATCTTTTCATGTTCTTAAGCCACCTGAATGTCTTCTTTGGTGAAGTGTTTGTTCATGTCCTTTGCCATTTAAAACATTGGATTGTTTGTATTTTTGTTGTTGAGGTTAAGCTTTCTATAAATTTTAGAGATTAGCCCCTTGTCAAGGAGCCCTGGTAGTGTAGTGGATTATGAGTTGGCCTGCAAACTGCAGGGTCAACAGTTCAAATCTACCAGCCACTCCATGGGAGAAAGATGAGGCTTTCTGCTCCCGGAAAGATTTATAGTCTTGGAAACCCTATACAGAGTCGCTATGAGTCAGAACCAACTCTGTAGCACATAATTCTCCTGATCACCGCCACCAGACACTTACCAGGTATGTCTTTGGCAAAAAAATGTCCCCAATCTGTAGGTTTTCTTTTTACTCTTTCAGTGAAGTCTTTCGATGCACATAAATATTTCATTTTTTCAGAAGTCCCAGTTATCTAGTTTGTCTTCTGCCTTGCCTTTGTGTATTTTTAGTTATGCTTGATAGTATATTTATGCCATAAATTAGGGCCCCTAGCTTTGCCCCTGAAGGCATTGGCGAAAAGCAAGGCTCCTGGAATTGATGGAATACAAATAGAAATGTTTCAAGAATCTGATACAACGTTGGAGGCTCTCACATCTATGTTAAGAAATTTGGAAGACAGCTACCTGGTCAACTGATTGGAAAAGATCCATATTTGTGCCCATTCCAAAGAAAGGTGACCCAATGGAATGCAGAAATCATTGAATAATATCATTACTATCACACGCCAGTAAAATTTTGCGGAAGGTGATTAAAAACCAGTTGCAGTGGTACATCTACAGGGAGCTTCCAGAAATTCAAGCTGGATTCAGAAGAGGACATGGATTGAGGGCTATCATTGATATCAGATGGATCTGGGCTGAAAGCAGAGAATACCAGAAAGATGTTTACTTGTGCTTTATTGACTGTGCAAAGACTTTTGACTGTGTAGATCATGACAAACTATGGATAACAGTATGAAGAATGGGTATTCCAGAACACTTAACCGTGCTTATGAGGAACCTGCACATAGACCAAGAGGAAGTTCAAACAAGGGGATATTGAGTGGTTTAAAATTAGGAAAGTTATGCGTCAGGGTTGTACCCTTTTACCATACTTATTCAGTCTGTACCCTGAGCAAATAATCTGAGAAGATGGGTAATATAAAGAAGAACACATGATCAAGTTTGGAGGACAACTCATTAACAACCTTTGATATGCAGAAGACATAACCTTGCTTGCTGAAAACAGAAAGTAGACTTGAAATTTACTGATGAAGATCAAATTTACATTGCACCTCAATGTAAATAAAAATTCTCACAAATGGACCAATAAAAAATATCATGATAAGTGGAGAAAAGATAGAAGTTGTCCAATACATCAATTTGCTTGAATCCACAATCAATGCTCATGGAAGCAACAGTCAAGAAATCAAATGACACATTGTATTAGACAACTCTGCTGCACCAGATCTCTTCAAAGTAAATTGTCAGTTTGAGGACTAAGTGTGCCTGACTCAAGCCATGGTATGTTCAATAGCCTCATATACATGTGAAAGTTGAACAATTAACACGGCAGACCACGGAAGAATGGATGCATTTGAGCTATGGTGTTGGACTGCCAGTAGGACAAACAAATCTGTGTTGGAGGAAGTACAGTCTGAATGCTCTTTAGAATTGAGGATGGTGCGACTTCCTCTCTTACACTTTGGACCTATTAGGAAGAGGAACCAATCCCTAGAGAAGGACATCATGAGTGGTAAAGCGCAGGGTCAACGAAAAACCCCCAAAGAGATGGATTGACAGTGTGGTAGCAGCAATGGACTGAAACATAACAACAGTTGTGAGAATAGCAGAAGACCTATGTTATACATAGTGTGTCTATGAGTCAGAACCCACTTGATGGCACCAATAACAGCTTTTTCTTTATCTTCTATGAACACCATAGTTTTGGATCTTTGATCCATTTTGAGTTCGTTTTTGTATATGGTGTGAGGTATGGTTCTTGTTTTGTTTTCCTGCAAACAGATATCCAATTTCACCAGCATCATTTGTTAAAAAGGTTTTCTCTTCCTCCATTTAATGGACATCAACACTTTGTTGAACATCAGCTGGCCATAGTAGAACTAGTGTCAACTCTTCTCTGAATGTTTGGTAGAATTCTCCTATCAAGTCATTTGGGCTGGGTCTTTTTTGTTGTTGTTGCTGGCACATCCTTGTTCTTTCCATCTCTGCTGACTATTAAATTCCTGCACCATATCTATGTGGCACAAATGTAGGACTACTTACGTCAGACAACCTAGGATGTATTTAGAAAACCTTGCTACTTTTATGGCAGGATGAATCAATTCCCTGCTAGACAAGTGTACTCTCAGTGCAATGTACTGTCATAAATATTTATGTGGGATTGACAGCAATATGCCCACAGCCTTGCAGCCACGATGTCCTTACTTTGCACTTTGGTTCCTATCTATTTTCCCTCAACTAACGTTATTAAAGACACATGAGTATGCATAGTGTTCTAAATTCATGAGGGTCTTGTTTATAGAGGGAACTGTGCAGCAGCGAGGGTAGGACAAGGTAAATCTTGCATGACATCATTTAAACTGTCCAAGGAACAAAGAGCTGAGCAGGACTGACTTCCATGCCACCGATGAAAGCATGCCAGTTTAGATAGATGTACCCTTAGCCATGTACTGTGGGACAGAAAAGAGATTCTCGATCTCAGTATTACTGACATTTGTGTCTGGGGCTGTCCTGTACATGGTTAGCAGCATTCCTGGCCTCTACTCATTGGATTCCAGTATTCATCCCCCTAATTGGAACCACCAAAACAAAATGTCTCCATAATTGCCAAATGTCCCTCGGAGACAAAAATAGCTTCCCGCTGAGAACCAGTAGACTAGAAAGAAATACATTTCTGATGCCTGCCTAAATGGTGGTGTTTTTATGTTGGTGTTTGGCTAAATTTGAATTTTTACAGGATTAACTGCATTCCTTTAATATTATGGAATATTTCCTAACTCCAACTAGTTTTTCTCTTTGCGGGTAAATTATCTTTCCTGAGAATGCCCATAACGCCCTTGAGAATATGGTGCCCTTCATTTTAGGCCATGGTACCTTTAATTGCTCAATCTCCTTAAGAAGGACAGATTCTCATCTAATCTTTGAGATTACTATGCTACCTTGAAGAACAAGGAAGCTGTAAGCCACCGCATAACATGGATGAACCTTGAGGACATTATGCTTAGTGAAAATAGTCAGTCACAAAAGGAGGAATACTTCAGAGGACCATTAATGTAAAAGACTAAGAAAAAGAACCCACCCAAAAAGCTCTGGTAGCATAGTGGTTATGAATCATGCTGTGAACCACAAGGCCAGCAGTTCAAAACTACCAGCTGCTCCGCAGAAGAAAGATGAGGCGTTCTACTCCTGTAAAGATTTACAGCCTCGGAAACCCTGTTCAGGGTCGCTATGGGTCGGAACCGACTCCACGGCACTTTAACAACAACATATATATAATTGCTGATCACCAGGATGTATGGGATGAGAGGAGAGGGAAGGAGGGGATGATAGAGCACAGGGTAGGGAATAGACACAGGAAAGCTTGGGTGCTGGGGGCGGGGGCGGGCAATACTCAAGAAGGGGGAGGGGAATGGAAGAACAAGGCAGATGGGAGAACAGTCAGGCAGGTTCGCATGGGCTAAGTGGGACAGAGGTAAATGATAATGCATGCACAACCTTGGAACAACAGGGCTTCAGGATACAGGGATTGAAGCACAGTTTGAAAGGGTAAAAGAAGGGGATAATGTTAAGATGCTTGGCTGTCTTTTGAATCTTGGTTTCCCTTGCCTACCAATGTGAAATAGACACTTGGGGGGTGGGGAATAGCCAGAAACATCACAATAGAAAGCTTGTAAGTCCGTCTTCAGCCTATAATTGATTGGAAAACCTTAAAGGGGCTAGAAATTGCCCAGTGAAAGAGACCTCCTGTGGAGCTTTACATTGCATAAGACCATAGGTGGAAACCAGAATCCCATCCAGAATTGTCTGAAGTGGGAAATTTCCTCTGGAAAGGATGAGTAGACCAGCCTGGAGTGGCTAGAAGAACAGAAGATACTTCGTGAAGAAAGACCAGCAGGAAAAATCAGAAACAGTAACGGCAGTCTGATTGATTACTATAAGAACAAGTGAGTTGTTCGCCCAGGAGCCATCAAGGCAAGTGGGTGGGTCCCCTCTGAGCAAACACCTTTCCAAGGGTAAGACTCAAGGGGAATACATGAGGTGGCATGTTGTCTGGCTGGTAACCACATTGGTCACTGATAAGGGAAAGAGGGGGAAAAAACAGCAATGAAGTTGGGATCAAAGTCCGACCACATTCAATCGACTCCTATGAACCTTGGTGGAGACCTGGACAGCCAGCAGTTACAGCAAGACCTGGGGACTCCTGTGCCCAGAGGCAGTGACATGGCCACAGAGGACTACAGCGGAGAGTGAAGCATCCAGCTGATATGAAGTGAGGGGAGATGCACAAGAACACCCACACTTGCAGATAGTATGCACTTGCCCTGGCTTCAATGGCTAGATGATCAGAACTCAACTAGAAGAAGAAAGAAGAGGGAAGAAAAAAAAAGAGTAACCCACTACAATTTGATGAATTTTACCTATACGTATGGATGTAGTAGCTCAAAAAAGGGAACAAATCTTTACAGCAAGGGTCACTCCCACCCCCTCGGTACAAGGGTTGACAGGGATGGGCAA
>NW_006408536.1:21681246-21722937 GCF_000296735.1 Chrysochloris asiatica
GTTTTCCTAATGTTGAACCATCCTTGCATCCCTGATATGAATCCCACTTGATCATGATGTATTATCTTCTTGATGTGTTGCTGGATTCTGTTGGCTAGGATTTTGTTGAGGATTTTTGCATCTATGTTCATGAGGGTCTCTCCTTATTTCTTGCTGAAGCACCACTAAGAGCATCATCTCTGCACTCAGCAGATGGCCATCCAGAAGTACCTGAGAAGAAAATTCTGATGACCTACTTCCTAAAAATTAGCTAAGAAAACTCTGTGGAGCATAGCTCTACTCTTTCACATATGGGGTCACTATGAATTAGAAACAACTCAATGGCAACACAAAAGGGTGTGAAGGTGGCATCTGACCTCCTCTGACTTCACAAAGGGAAACAAGAACTTGACATCAGCTCAAGGCTGATTCCTGTGAGGCAGAGGACAAACATGCCTTACCAATTCTGACAGCAACTGTCACTCCCACAATATTTTCTACTTCTCTGCTGGGTTCAGTAATCCATTGCAATGACCACACAGAACTCACAGACCATACTTACAATTATGGGGTTCATTTGGGAAGTTGTTGCTAAGTGTGTTTGAGTCAGTTCTGACTCATAAGAACTCTGAATAGGGTTTCCGAGGAGTGGCTGGTGAGTTTGAACTGCTAACCTTGTGGTCCAGTGCATTAGTCCCACAGCATCACACCAGGGAAGTTAACAGGGTACAATTCAGGATCAGAATACAAGCCTTTAAGTCAGGAGCGCTTTTTCTTAGTTGTGCTTGGGTTCTCAGCCTAGTGGCCCCTTGTCCTCTATCCTGCTCAAGAAAGTATCACAGAACTCCTTTAGTGCTACCAACAAATGCCCAAAGGACATATCATTCTGCAAGCTATCCTCCCTGCCTGCAGGCACTCAGCTTTACTTGTTCAGTGGACCAGGAAGCCTATCACTCTTGTCTTGTGCTCTCAATGCTGTTGCTTCTGCTGATGCCCTTCTCCAGACAAGGACTTCAGGGTCCAAAGGATGCATCCAGCCAAGCCTCTCTTTTCTTGATAGTCATGAGAACCCCCATTCTTGCTTCTGATATGGCTCATTTTAAACCTACTGGGATAGCAAAAATGACCAATCCCCATATTACAGTTTCAGACACCCTACTTGCATGATCCTACCCAGTCATTTGAATCCTGGTGTGGTACTGTAGGATAAGCACTGGACTTTTTTTAACTGCAAGGTCAACAGCTCAAGCCCACCAGCCACCCTTGAAAACCTTAAATAGGGTCTCTGTAAGTTGCAAGTGACTCATTGACACACAACAGCAATAACAACAACACCCAGTCATTCGGTGGGAATTACAAAGACTATGGTACAAGAGCCATAATTAATTGTACCATAGGTAACTGTCATTGGTGTTGTTAAGTGCCATCAAGTCAATTCCAATTCACAGCGATCTGTATAGAGTTTCCAAGGAGTGGCTGGTGAATTTGAACAGCCAGCCTTGCAGTTCAAACCAACCTTGCGGTCCAGTGCTTATCCTGCAGCGCCACACCAGGACTCTCATAGGTTACTTGTTATTGTGAAGTGCCATAGAGTTGGTTCCAATTCATAGCTACCTTATATAGGGTTTCCAGGGAGTAGCTGGTGGGTTTGAACTGCCAAACTTGTGGTTCGTACTCCACTGCTGATCCTACAGTGTCACAATGGAAACACTAAAGTAGTTTGTGAGAAGGGTCATTAATACCACTCATATCCAGAAATAAACTGGGTTCAGTGTCTCAACACATCTGATTCCATGATCCAGGGCTTTCAAGATGAACAAATCGACACTTGCAAAGAGTGCCCTTTACAGCCAAGAATCTGTGAATAAAGTTATGTTGATGCTGAACTGTTCATTTACATAAAACATGACATTACTGTCCCTGGAGGGACATTTTGTAGCTTTACTTTATCTCCCCGCACATCAGGGAAATGTCTGTGCCCTCCAAGCAGGTCTGTGTGACTAAGCTGGAATCGTTGGAAGAAGCATCAATCACTTTGCTTCTACCTCTGATAAAAGAGCAGGATCCCAAAGGAGTTGAATTTTGCCTTCTTCATCTCCAAGGTCAAACGCAATGCTCCTTTAAGAAGGCATACTCAACTTAGTGGTTCTCAAGCTTGAAGGTGCTTAAGAATTTCAGAAGCTAAGAAGCTTCCTGCTTTCGTAATTCAGATTTTAGAAGTATGTGGGTGGGTTTAAGGATGCACTTTTAATAATCTCTGGAGAGAACTGTGCTGTGAATCGGCCCATGACCTTGCGGGAGAAGATCATGATGGATTCTACCCCAATGGTTCTCAAACAGTGGTGGTGATGGTTGAGGGGTTGTTTTCCTCCCAGAGACAACTGACTAGATTTGGAGACATTTCTTTCTTTCTTTCTTTCTTTTTTGGTCTCAAGTGGGAGGGTGTTAATGACTTGCAGTGGGCAGAGGTCAGGAATGCTGCCAAACATCCTACAATACATAGGATGTTGTTGTTGTGTGCTGCCGAGCAGTTCTGACTCATAGTGGCCCTGTATAGGGGTTCCGAGACTGCAAATCTTTACTGTGGTAGAAAGCCTCATCTTTCTCCCATTTTAACAGATTTGTTGTTGTTGTTAAGTGCCATGGAGTCAGTTCAGACTCCTAAGGACCCTGTTTAGGGCATCTGAGGAGCAGCTGGTGGGTTTGAAACACTGACCTTGTGGTTAGCAGTCCAGTGTTTATCCTATAACGCCACACCAGGATACCTTCAACAGGTTGTTGTTGTTGTTAAGTGCTATTTAGTAGATTCCAACACAAAGTGACCCTGTTTCCGAGGAGCAGCTTGTGAGCTTGAAACACCTACCTTTCAGTTCAAACCGACTTTGCAGTCCAGCCCATTAACCCACAGCGCTACATATACATATATATCTATCTATTGCTACTGTGTAGATGTGTGCCGGCTCTATAAAATGTAGCCGATTTTTGGGGTCTGTGATGAAATATAGCTCACATTTGGGAGAGAAACCAGGCACCAAGTGCTTTCCATGTTAATAATGTTGTAAGAAGTGCTGAATTACTTATGCATAAATGCCCCCCCAAATACTTACTTTTATCCACACCCTTGATTAAATCATACTAGAGTCTATGTATTGTCCATTGTCATCTCTTTAAAATGCCAGCCAATCTATGAATGTGGTACATATCAGAAAGCTATTCAGCTGAAGACTGTCATTAAAAGGTATGAATCCATATTCTTTTTAAGTAAGATTTCATCATAGCTAATTATTTGTACCTCAGGCAAAGGAAACCCTTGTCATTTTCCACGAAGAAGGATGTAGATGTCCAGTCCCTCTTGCCCCCTGCAATAGAAGTTTGGCTTGAACCATATGTGCCTGTGGAGTGGGGAAAATAAGACATCCATGCTTCGGCAGACTGGAGCATTTACTAGCTGTCTTAGACATGTTTCTCTAGAGTAGCAAAACCAATGAAGCTTATATATGTATATGGAAAGAGAGGTTTTTAATCATGGAAATGGCTCACGCAGTTGTAGAGGTGGGCAAGTCCCAATTCCATAGGTCAGAGGAACCAAGATTGGCAGGTCAGACAGCAGCCAGGCAGGCAAGTCGAACAGGTAAGAAGGCAGGCTGCTGATGACTCCCAGGACCGACAGACAATACAGCAGGCCACTGGGTCAAGTACAAAGAATGAGGTAGATGACAAGCCAGGTAGGTCCAGGATCCAGACCCAGCAGAAAGCAAGCCAATGCACAAGATGGTGTTGTTTTGTGAAGAACCATCAATTTGGTTCCGACTCATAACAACCCTGTATAGGGTTTTCAAGGAGTGACTCATGAGCTTGAACCACCAGTGCTGTGGTTGGCAGTCCAATGCTTATTCTACACCAGTCCAGTGCCACACCAGTATGCCAATGCACAGGATGTTGTTGTTAGGTGCCATTGAGTCAGTACCGACTCATAGCGAACTTATGCATAACACAATGAAACACTGCCCAATCCTGGGCCAACCTCACAATTGTTGCCACACTTCAGCCCATTGATGGTGCCACTTTGCCAATCCATCTTGCTGGGGTCTTCCTCTTTTTCTCTGACCCTCCACCTCACCAAACATGATATCCTTCTTCAGCGACTGGTCCCTCCTGACAATATGTCCAATGTATGAGAGGCAAAATTTGGCCATCCTGGCCCCCAAGGAGCACTCTAGCTGCGCTTCTTCCAACACAGATCTGTTGGCTCTTTTGGCAGCCTATGGCATTTTCAATATTCTCCTCCAACACCATAACTCAAAAGCATCAATTCTTCTACAGTCTTCCTTATTTACTGTCCAGCTTTCGCATGCATATGAGGTTATTGAAAATACCATGGCTTGGGTCAGGCACACCTTAGTTCTCAAGCTGACATCTTTGCTCTTCAACACTTTTAAAAGGTCTTGTGCAGCAGATTTGCCTAATGCAATACGTCATTTGATTTCTTGACTGCTGCTTCCGTGAGTGTTGATAGTTAATTCAAGAAAAATGAAGTCCTTCACAACTTCAATCTTTTCTCCATTGATAAGGATATTGTTTATTAGTCCAGTGGTGAGGATTTTTGTTTTCTTTACATTGAGATGCAATCTATACTGAAGGCTGTGCTCTTTGATCTTCATCAGTAAATGTTTTAAGTCCTCTTCACCTTCAGCGAGTAAGGTTGTATCATCTGCATATAGCACGTTGTTAATGAGTCTTCCTCCAATCCTGAAGCCATGTTTTTCTTCATAGAACCCAGCTTCTCGGATTATTAGTTCATCATACACGTTGAATAAGTATGGTGAAAGAATAAAACCTTGTCGCACACCTTTCTTAATTTTAAAACATTCAGTGTTCCCATGTTCTGTTCAAAGAACTGTCTCTTGGTCCACGTACAGATTCCTTATGAGCACAATTAAGTGTTCCAGAATACGCATACTTCACAATGTTGTCCATAGCTTGTCATGATCCACACAATCGAAAGCCTTTGCATAGTCAATAAAGCACAGGTAAACATCTTTCTGATATTCTTTGCTTTCAGCCAAGATCCATCGGACATCAGCAATGATATCCCTCATTCCACAGCCTCTTCTGAATCCTGCTTGAACCTCTGGAAGTCCTCTGTCAATGTATGCTTGCAGCCATTTCTGTATTACCTTTAGTAAAACTTTACTCGCATGGGCTATGAAAGAGATTGTCTGATGATTTCCGTATTCCATTGGGTCACCTCTCTTTGGAATGGGCACAAATACGGATCTCTTCCAATGCACAGGGTAGTCTCCCAAAATAAAGAACCATCTAGCCCCAAATGTCCATTTGGCCCATGTTGAGGAAACCTGAGCTAACATGATTCCGAACCTTAGCCACACTGGAATTACCTGGAGAGCTTTCAGAATTTTGACCTGGGCTTCTGGCCTTTTAAAATTCCCGAGGTGATTTTAATAGGTAGGAACAAACTTGAGCGCACACCAGAATCTCCTGGAGGGGCTCTAGCAGTAGGTTTGGGGCGAGGCCCAAGACCGTGTCCATGACGTTTCTAGGTGGTATTGTTGCTGCTCCAGTGAGCACCCTTTAAGGTCCTTTAAAAGCACCCTCATGAAGCACTGAAAGGTACCTCCCACATTCTTTGGCCTCATTCTGATTTGCTATTTTAATTTTGAACTGGTGGTTCTGTATGATAAGCACTGGACTGCCAACCACGAGGTCAGCAGTTCAAACCTACCAGCTGCTCCACAGGAGAAAGATGAAGCTTTTTGCTCCTGTGAAGATTTACAGCCTTGGAAACCCTTTACAGGGTCACTGTGAATCAGGATTGACTCGATGGCAGTGTGGGGGGGGGAGGGGTTGAGGGTGTCAGTGATAAGCTAGAAATAGGAGCTCTGGTGGCTTAATGGTTAAGCACTTGGCTGCTAACCCAAAGGTTGGTGGTTCAAAGCTGCCAGAAGCTCTGGGGGAGAAAGGGCCTGGTGACCTGCTCTCCTAACTCCATACAGCAGTTTGCTCTGTTCTTCAGGGTTACGATGAGTCGAAATCCACTTGACAGCACCCAACACCAATGCGAAGTTAGAAAGAACACTTAAGAGAATTAACCTTACGAGCAAGAAAGGAAGAAGCTCTCGGTACATTATCTGGAAGGAATGTCATGCTCAGCATAACAGACATGCTAACCTCTTTGGGAAGGAGAACCCATCATGGGTCTTTGTCAAAGCTCTGGTCACTCTTGGTTGTGCGATTTCATCTACTTTGACCCCACTCCCACTTTTCCAGCCAAGAATGAGCAGGCACGTGTGTGACTGTGACTCATGGATGTCACCAGGGGCTGTCCAGGCAGAGAATGCATGGTTTTGCAGCCATTGGTTTCAGACGGAACTTGCAAATCTCCTGCTGAGTGGCTGGTAGGTTTAACCTCTGACCTTGTGGTTGCCTCCACTAGAGTTCCTTGTGAATGAATATGGCCACCTACAAATAGTCAGTTAAGTCTGCCAAAGTGAAGAAATAGGACCAGGTCACTGAATAAAAACCAAGGGAAATAAAGCCTTTTCCAGTGGCAATGCAAATAAGCATTCACATCAGGAAGTCAATGGCTCCATATTTGGGTTTAGTAAAATGCATTAGATCCTATTTACCTGGGCTTGCAAAGTTATTTTCTGAGAAGACTGAATAGCACCGCCAAGTCCAACCCCAAAGAGTACTGATTTAATCCTAATAGAGACGGTTGCCAGAGGGGTCAACAGAGAAGTATAAGTACTGGGAATATCTCATCATTGCTTTCAAAAGAGTGAAAAGATGCATTCTAGCAACAAGACTGAGAAAACCCAAAAGGGGCTGTCAGGAAAACTGATGACTGAGGAAGAGTCATGAGACTCTCCCACGGCAAACCGATTGTAACACTCTTCTCATTTTGCTCTGCCCTGAAGAAGCCATGTGTGTAAGGAGAATGGGGAAGAATCTTTGACAGGAGGAAGCAGAGCAGAATGTTCTAATTGTGTAAGCATGTGAACTGCTGGCCATTTGTGGTTCTGATGAAAGAAGCAACGGAGAAGAGAAGAGAGGAGAGGAGGGAAGGGGAGGGAAGGGGAGGACAGAGGAAGGGAGAGGAGAGGAGAGGAGAGAGAAAAAATGTCTTTGGCACTAAACTGGCCGTGGTTCTGACGGTACAGATCAAAATTCAGATGACGGTTTCTCAACTTCAGTACAACTGACAAGTTGCACCAGATCCTTCTTTGTTGTGTGGCGGTCCAGAGCACTGGACAATGGTGAACAGCACCCCTAGTCTCTCTCCACTAGATGCCAGTAGTACCCTCACACACCTCACCAAGTTGTGACAACCCAAAAAATCTCCTAATTGTCAAGTGTCTCCTGAGAGGCAACATTTCTCCTGGTTGTGAACCACAACTTTAGATGGTTTGACTCACCTTCAAAGACAGAGAACAGTAATTCTGAAATGTCTGGCAGAAAAAATCAGTTGTGGTTTTTGTTTTAATTTCAATTCATTGTGAAGGAGTACTTTCAAAAGACACACACACAAATGGATTACTTTAAAAATCAAGTGAAAAAGAAACAGTCCAAATGTAAAGTCCCATCTCATTATTAGATTCAAAGGGGAAAAAAACACTTCGGTACGTAAAGCTGATATAAAAGTTTTTAAACACCTCCTGTCAATTTCTGTACTTATATCATTATGGACAAGTAACAGACAGTGGGCTCTACCCTGCCCTCAGTTATCAGTAGCAAATTAGAGTAAATTAGACTTTGTTGTTGTTAAGTACCGTCGAGTTGGGTCTGACTTATAGCGACCCTCTATAGGGTTTCCAAGGCTGTAACTCTTTTCAGAAGCAGAAAGCCTCATCTTTCTCCTGCAGAGAGGGTTGTGGGCTCGAACTGCCAGTCTTGAGGTTTGCAGTCCAGTGTTTATCCTCTGGATCCATCGTGCTTCCAAATTCGACTTTAAGGGAGAGAAAACATGTCTGCATGTTAAGATAAGGAATGCCTGCATATAGTAAGAAATTGATCATAAGTTTTTCTTACCTTTTGTTCAACTTTTTGTCACCTTTAAAATACATGATTCAAGTTGATTTTAGCAGTTTTGTTGGCACTGTTTACTTTTTTAAAGGAGCAAATGGCTTTGGGAAAACATGAAACTTGATAGCTGGTATCCACAGCAAAGCTGGCTAGGAAGACCACATTCTACTTGTAAGCAGGGCATCATTCCTTTGATTCATTCATTGATTCATTATTTCAACAAGTATGTGTTCAACAGCCCACCATGTAACTAGGCACCCTCCACCCAATCTTTCCTATGTTTGAGCCCATTGTTAAAGCCACTGTGTCGATCTAGCTCATTGAGGGTCTTCCTCTTTTTCACTGACCCTCTACTTTGCTGTGCGTAATGTCCTTCTCCAGGGACTGGTCTCTCCTGATAACGTGTCCCAAGCAAGCACAGGCATGCACACTTTTCACAGGAGTGACCAGTCTATGATTTACTGTCCTGGGACTTGTAATTTTTACTCAAAAGATTCTTGGAGCCAGGAGGTGTTCCCAATACAACCCAGCACTTCTCTCTTTTGGGAACAGGGGATCTAATTATTGCATCACCAGCAAAGCCCGAGGGTTGTTGCTTTGGTTCTGTGGCTATTTGTAGAAAAAATTTGCAGATGCAAACTTGCCCTTTGGGCCTCACCTTCCAAGTAGCAGGCACCTTAGCTCTACTACACAAAACAACCCTTCTTTTCTCACCTGCCTTCTAGGAACACATTTCGTTGGGCCTATAATGGAGTCCTAAGGAGCTCTGGTAGCATAGTGGTTACGAATCGGGCTGCGAACCTTAAGGTCAGCGGTTCGAAACTACCAGCCGCTCCGCGGGAGAAAGATGAGGCTTTCTACTCCCGTAAGGATTTACACCCTCGGAAACCCTGTACAGGGTCGCTATGGGTCGGAACCGACTCGACGGCACTTAACAATAATGGAGTCCTGGTGTGGCACTTCAGGTTAATGCACTGGCCTGCAAGTTTGGTTTGAACTGCAAGGTTAACAACTTTCTACCATGTGGGATGAGCCTTAGAAACACCAGCCGTTCCTCGGAAACCTTATACAGGGTTGCTATGAGTCGGAACTGACTCAATGGCACTTAACAACAATAGTACTGGAAGAAGCCCTCGTAGTGTAGTGGATTACGAGCTGGGCTGCTAACTGCAAGATCAGCAGTTCGAATCCACCAGCCACTTCATGGGACAAAGATGAGGCTTTCTGCTCCTGTAAAGATTTATAACTTCTAAAACCCTATACAAGGTCGCTATGAGTTAGAATCGACTCCACGGCACACAACCACCACCACCACCATTCATAATGGAGAAGTTCTTCCCTTCCCCCTTATTCTAAGGATACTTGGCGGGTAGCCCGAATTTGCTGTCATTGTTAGGTGCCATGGAGTCAGGCCCATCTTACAGTGACCCTCTGCACAACAGAAGGAAATGCTACCAGTCCTGTACCATCCTCACAATCACTACTATGGCTGAGCCCTAGTGTGGTGGTTGGCACAGGGTTTCTGAGGCTGTAAATCTTTATGGGAGCAGAAAGCCTCATCTTTCTCCCACTGAACGGCTGGTACGGCTGGTAGTTTTAAATCGCTTACTTTGAGGTTAGCAGCCTGACTCGTAACCACTATGCTATTCCAGAGCTCCTCCCTGGTTTAGGGATTCCCTCTTTAATAGCAAGAAAATAAAAGGAGATAATTTCATAGAGTTATGGTTTATCTAAAGAATATAAACATGAAATGGAATGAGTTCACAAATCCAGCCAAGCCAAATCTCTTTAATTAGTGCTCAAATGAAACACACTCACTCGATTGGAATAAACCCTAGATAAGAGTTGACGTAGTATGACCTGTTTCCAAGGCCCAGCCTACGTGGTAAGAAGTTGTTAACAGTACCTGCTCAGATGTGTCTTTTGTGGGGGTTCTGAAGAGCCGCTGCATGTGGAACACTTGGTCCTTAGAAAGAGTTGTGTTTTGCTAATGGGTTTTGACCATTAAATTAATTCACTATTTCTCAATGGAACATTAAACATCTGAATTAATTTTGCAAAGCTGACTGTCAAAGTGGTTTTTGAAAAGAGAATAAATATAGAGCCACTTACTATTAGTGAACGCCCCAGCAGTCCCAACAGCTAGACCCTGATGGATAGAGATCAGGGCACACAACTTCCACATTTTTCTGCAAAAGATTAACCCTACATAGAAGTGGGTCCTTCATTGCTGTCTATAGGGCCAGTGCAGGGATGTGCTAATCTTATGTGTTAGTGTTATAACTTGCTGGCCCTACACCAGATTTGCATTTTTGTTCTTTCAACAAAAATGTATTGAGGTTGTTGTTTGGTGCTGTTGGGTATATTTCAGCTCATAACAATCCCATGTGACTGAGTAGAACTACCCCTAATAGGGTTTTCTAGGTTATAGTCTTTATGTGGGAGTAAGGTGATTTTAGAGCATACGTATTGGACTGCAAACCAGAAGGTCAGTGGTTCAAGCCCACCAGCAGGAGAAAGATGAGGCTTTCTGCTCCTGAAAAGATTTATAGCCTCAGAAACCCTATATAGGGTAGCTAGGATGACACTTAACAACATAAACAAATAATCACGTGGAATGCTGTTGACGGATCTTGGTTGAAAGCAGAACGTACCTAAAAGTGTTTACTTGTGCTTTATTGACTATACAAAGCCATTCGAATGTGTGAATCATAACAAACTACTGAGAAGAATGGGTATTCCAGAACACTTAATTGTGCTCATGAGGAACCTGTTCAAAATCAAGAGGCTGTCATTCGAACAGAACAAGGGGATACTGAATGGTTTAAAATCAGGAAAGGTGTGTGCCAGGGTTGTATCCTTTCACCATACGTATTCAATCTGTATGCTGAGCAAATAACACTAGAAGCTGGTTTATATGAAGAAGAAAGTGGCATCAGGACTAGAGAACAACTCATTCACAATCTGCGATATCTGATGATACAGCCGTGCTTGCTGGAAGAGAAAAGGACTTGAAATACTTACTGATGAAGATCAAGATTACAGCCTTTAGTATGGGTTCCACCTTAATGTAAAGAGAACAAAAATCCTCATAACTGGATCAATAGACAACATCATGATTTTCCTTGGATTCACAATCAATGCTTATAGAAGAGGCATTAGACAACTCTGCTGAAAAAGACCTCTTTAAAGTGTTCAAGAGCAAAGATGGCACTTTGACCCAAGCCATGGTATTTTCAGTCACCTCATATGCACATGGAAGTTGGAAAATGAATAAAGATGACTGGAGAAGAATCAATGCATTTGAAGTATCGTGTTGGCGAAGAAGATCGAAAATACCATAGACTGCTAGGAAAACAAAAGCATCTGTCTTGGAAGAAGTACACCCAGAATGTTCCTTAGAAGTTAGGATGGCGAGACTTCCTCTCTCATATTTTGAACATATTGTTAGGGCGGACCAGTCCCTGGAGAAGGGCATCGTTCTTGGTAAAGTGAAGAGATGGTGAAAAAGAGGAAGACCCTCAAAGAGATGAATTGATACAGTGAAAGCAACAGTGGATTCAAACATAACAATTGTGAGGATAGCGCCGGATGGATGGAGTAGTGCTTGTTCTGTGGTGCGTAGCATCGCTATGAGGCCGAACCAACTCGATGGCACCTCACAACACAACAGCATTTACAGTAACAGATTACCACTTCTTTCTCTTGTGGCTGGTTGGGTTCAAACCACCAGTTGTTCTGTTAGCAGCACAGCATGTAAGTGTTACAGCGCCTGGACTTCTTTCTGTCCACATATGCCTCTTAGAATGTGTTTATCTTCACAAAGCCACACCCTTGCTAGTGTACTTTGTCAGATCGCTCCCAGTAGGACACAGCTGTGCGAGTGGGAAGGAAAGGGTTAGCAGCTGGTCTACAATCTAGTAGTTTCCATTCTGCAGACACACCAGGGACACATTACCCGATAAAAACTCCTTACCTATGTGCTCATTGAACTTCCTGATGGTGTTTGCGAATGCTTTTAGCAGGATACTTGCTTTATCTAGGATTTAAACCAGCCAGACCAAGTCGATCACCATTCCTAGCAACCCCATAGAACAGAGTAGAACTACCCCATAGGGTTTCCAAAACTGTACATCTTTTTTTTTTTTTTTTTTTATGTTTAATTGTGAATTGAGTGAAGGTTTAAAGAGCAGATCATCAGTTTTACATTCAACAAATCCTGCACTTTGTTTCATTTCAATGATTGCAGTCCCCTCCCTGCAACAACAGTTATCCCGCTTCCTCCCTGGGGTTCTTATTTCCGTTCCACCTTCCTGCCCATCCCTTCTCAACTTGGTCCTTAGGTGAACGTTGCCCTTTTGATCTTTAATGGTTGACCATTCCATGGTGAGCAGACCTTGCAAGTGTTGTTGTCCCCCCATATATATATCTACCACTTGGCTGAAAATTGGACCACAAGAGTGAGTTCCATTCCAGACCTGAAGGATGGTCAAAGGCCAGAGTCTTGGATTTCTCCAGGCTCTTTCTGACCAGTAAACCTGGTCTCTTTTTGTAATTTTGAGTTTTGTTCCACATTTTCTCCTGCTCTATCTGAGACCTTCTAATGTGATCCCTTTCAGAGGCGTCGGTAACAGTAGCCAGGCACCATCTAGTTCTTCTGGTCACAGAGTCATGGAGACCGATGTTCACATGTTCCATTAGTTCACTGGACTAGTTGATTCCACCCATCTGTAATTTTCATCACTCTTCTTTATTCCACATATGGAGGGACCAGTAGCTGTACCTTACTTAGATGGCCGTTCATGAACTTTAGGATCCCAGAACTTTTAGGATCTCACCAAAGTAGGAAGTAGAACACTGTCTTTGTGGGACTGTGTTATGTAAATTGACCATGGTGTCCCCTGAGACTATGACCTCGTGACCTTGAGCCCCTAGGACCAGCAACTTGCTGCAAGGCTGTCAATCTTTGCAGAGTGTCACACCTTTTCCCACAGAGCAACAGGTTGTTGACCTGCTGAATGCTCAATCACTGTTCTGTTGGGGATCCTTTTGATGATAAAGATAGGAAGTACTTATTTTGTCCTGAAAAGAAATGTACAACTCTTTTTGAAAGAGTAGTATAGGTACCAGGGTCTTGGAGGACATTCCCGGTAGAATTTGAGTGTGTCTTGTGACTGGCATTATGACAGTGGAAACCAGGGGCTCATAAATGAGGCCCTTTTCTCATTCATACCTTCCAGGAGTTCTGCCCACACTCTAATGTTGTTAAGTGCCATTGAGTCAGTTCTGACTCACAGTGACCTTGTATAAAGATTTCCAAGGAGAGGCTAGTGGGTTTGAACTACCAACCTTGTGGTTAGCAGTCCAGTGCTGATCCTACAGCACTACACCAGGACTCCCACACTCTATGTGTGTCTTCAAATCTACTGCAGAGAATGAGAAGGGAACCACATTGCTTTGGTCTGAAATGATGCTGTCCACGTTATCAAGCTTGAATCAATGATGCAGAATTGTCATCACCTTTATTCTCTGATGCATCACTGTTAACACAGGAAAAACAAAACCCCAAACCAGTTACCATGGAATTGATTTCAACTCATGGTGACCTTGTGTGTGCAGGCTAGCACTGTGTACCAGAGAGTTTTCAAGGCTGTGGTCTTTCTGGGAATAGACTACCTAGCTCATCTTTCTCCCCTGGAAAAAAACAAACAAACAAACAAACAAACAAAACGGAGCCTTTTGCTTCAAGCCATGGTATCTTGCATTGCTCAAGGCCTATATCAAGGATTTTAATCACTAATCTTTCAATTGGGGCTCTAATTTAACACTGCCACCAGGTAGTCACACCTGTAATTTATGGGTTTCTGGGACATGACCAGCTAGAAAATGTTGTTGTTGTTGTTAAGTGCCTTCAAGTTCAAGGTACCTTGGAAGGAAGGTTTGGTGGTGTACTGAAAACTCAACCACTGGAAACCCTATGAATACAGTTCTACTATGACACACAATGGGGTCACCATGAATTAGAGGCAACTTGAAGAACCTTCTTAGAAATTCAGAATGTTGGGTTCTGTCTTAGGCTGGGTTTTCTAGAGAAACAAAACCAGTGAAACATGTGGTTACACATACCCCCCCCCCCACACACATATATATACATATATAAAGAGAAGTTTGTTATCAAGAAAATGGCTTACAATTGTAGTGTCCCAGATCCCCAGAGAAAGAGAGAGCCTTTCCTACATGTCCATTATATTGGGAGCAGGCTACACCACCAAGGAAGCATCCATTCAATTGATTGGCTGCTCATGTGCCTGTATTAGGTTTCAGCACCATGAGAATGAGCACATCTCAACTGTTAAACCTCTGGAAACTCTGGCGTAGTCAAGTTGACGCAAAACCGTAACTATTATAGGTTCCATCCTAGATGTGCTGAATTCAACTTTGGCTACTTTTTTCATCAGTTCCCTTGAACACATTCTTTGGAAAGATCCAAGAGTTCCTTATTGATCTCTCCCCAAGGTTACATACCAGGCCTTTAAGAAATGCCATTTCATTTGGTGCCTCTATATGTCTATTATAATTGATTGGCTTTTCCAAGTTTATTGCTAAGGGGCAACAAAGCATATTGCTCTCCCTCATACGTTTCTGAAACCGTATTTGAACTTTCAGTCCATTTGATGCAAGCCAGGTTCGCTTCGGAACGGCATGGCAAATAGTCTAATGCTATTATGCATGCTGTTTACCAGGGGGCAGGAAAAATACAATATTGAATAATGAATTCCATGGGCAAGGAAAAGAATGAGGAAATTTCACCAATAATTGAGTCAAAGAACATTAGATTCAATAGGTAGAGGGAAGATGGGCCTTGGGGAAAGAAAATACATTTATATGGAGGGACCTAACAGGATTCTCCTTTCAGTCTTTTTTTGGGTTTTTTTTCCCTGAAGTTGTACTAAGAAAAAATGTATACAGCCAGTCCCCAGGACACAAACAAGACCTATGCCTAACTGTGTCTTTAAGAATTTGTAGGTAAGTCAGAACAGGTACACTTGGTTCTTATTTAGCCTTACTTTACTTACACAACTGCAAGGCTGGCAGTTCAAACCTACCAGCCGTTCCACAGGAGAAAGATAGGGCTGGCTATCTGTTCCCGTGACATCTTGGAAACCCTGTAGAGGGTTTCTATGAGACAGAATTGACCCCATGGCAGTGGGGTTGTTGTTGTTGTTTAATTTTTAGTGCAAGAAGGAGCCCTGGTGGAGCATTGCATTAAATGATGGGCTGCTAACTGAAAGGTTGACAGTTCGAACCCATCAAAGTTTTGAGGGAGAAGATGAGGCTGTCTTCTCCCATAAAGATTTACAGACTCAGAAAGCCTGTGGGGTGGTTATACCCTGTCCTGTAGGGTCACTGTGAGTCTAAAACCACTCAATGCCAATGGGTTAGTGCAAGAAGGAGCCCTGGTGGTGCAATGGTTAAGCACTTGACTGTTAACCAAAAGGTCAACATTTCCAACCCACCAGCCAATTTGCAAGAGAAAGATGGGGGAGTTGGCTTCCCTAAAGGCTGACGGCCTTGGAATCGTATGGAGCAGTTCTAGTGTGGCACCGTAGGACCTCCACTAGACGGCTAACAAGACTGGTGGTTCAAACCCACCAGCTGCTATGAGTCATAACCAACTCAATGGCACTTAACAACAACAACAATCATGTTCCTAGGAGTTAGAATCAACTTGATGGCAGTGGGCTTGTTTAGTGCAAGAATAGGCTCAAAGCTTTTTCGGTGATTTAAAAGTTGAATATGCAGCAAGTGAAGATGATTGTGGTGAAGAGTTTGTTACAAGTAGGAGCTGGGTCAGTCAATTCAAGTGAGGGAACATTTTCATAATATTCAAAGGAAAATAGGCATTGTCCACAAATTGAACGTTCATAACCTGGGGGACTGACTATATTGGTTTTAGGCCATGAAACGGAAGGGTTAATTAGTGGACTTGGATAAAGAGTCATGCTATTGTTGCTGTTATGAAGTAATGTTTATTGTTGTTAAATGCGGTTGAGTCAGTTCGGATCCTAGCAATCCTGTATAGGGTTTCTGAGGAATAGCTGAACTACAGATCTTGAGGTTCAAACTGACCTTGCAGTCTAACGCATTAACCCACAGTGTCACCACTGAAAAACAAAGATATGAGAGAAAAAGAAAATGCTACTGGAAGGAAAACATGTATTCATCCAAATTTTTGTCTTCAGAGAAGTATCAGGACAGAAAGGAAGTGATATTAATGCAGAGAAAGGTTGAGATGAAAGGATTGTATGTGGTGTTGGTGGCTGTATGCCGTGGAGTCGATTCTGACTCATAGTGACCCTGCAAAGGGTTTCCGAGGCTGTAAATCTTCACAGGAGCAGAAAGCCTCATCTTTCTCCCATGAAACAGTTGGTAGTTTGGAACTGCTGGCCTTGAGGTTAGCAGCCCGATTCGTAACCACTACGCTGTTACTTTTAATTCTGTCCGTACTTAGAAAAACATTCCTGCGTTTAAACTGTTGTTGTTGTGTACCTTTGAGTCAGTTCTGACTCACGGCAACCCTCTGCATAAAGAACAAAACCCTGCCCGACCCTGCACCATCCTCACAATCTTTGAACCTATTGTTGCAGCTACTGCGTCGAGCTATCTCTTTGCAAGTCTTTCTCACTGACCCTCTACTGTACCAAGTATGATATCATTTTCTGGGTACTGGTTCCTCCTGATAATGTATCCAAAGCAAGCAAGATGGAGTCTCACCATCCTCCCTTCTAAGGATCATTCTGGTTGTACTCTTTCCAAAGCAGATCTTTTTTTGTTCTTCTGGCAACCTGTGGTGTATTTAATATTCTCTGACGACACTACAATTCAAAAGTACCAATTCTTCTTCTGTCTTCCTTATCCATCGTCCAGCTTCTGCATGCATATATGATGCCATTGTAAATACCATGACTCGGCCCAGGCACACCTTAGTCCTCCAGGAGACATCTTTGTGTTTTACCTCTTTAAAGAGGCCTTTTGGTTAGCAGCCAAGCAAATTAACCTTTTTTGTTTGCACCATACAGGGACTCCACAGACATGCAGTGGAATATTATTTAGAAGAAAAGAGAATGAAACATTGCCCGCTCCTGCACCAGTTCAAGCCCACTCAGCCACTCTGAAGGAGAAAAACCTCGTGATCTGCTCCAGGAAAAATTACAAACTAGGAATCCCAACGGAGTAGATCTACTCTGTTATGTGGAGTCATTATAAGTTACATTCTAGTCACTGGTACCCAACACCAACAAAACTAGGGTTCTCATAACACCACTGGGGACTACTTGAATTTCTCCTCAGTGAATCAAAGCCAGACAAAGGCAAATGTCTTCCCTGAAGGTAGTAACTGCCAAACTGCTGTGGGGTTGGGCCCCAAACTGTGTGTGTAGGCCAAAATCTTGCCAAGAGAAGATCAAGAATGGCTGGCCTTCGTGATAAGCTTCCACTTCAGTGAGTCTGAAACAGGTTTCACACATTTAACTGATTCACAGACCCCCCTGCCCCGCCTGAGATATTTGTCCAGAGAGAGGTCAAAAGGAAAGGAGGGTCATACATATGCAATCTGGCTATGACTGAAACATAAACTACTTGTAGGGAGTAACATAGGACAGGAAAGTGTGAATCGACAGAAAAGTCAAGTTTACATTCAAGTTCTAGAAAAATCAGCCATTAAAAATCCTGTGGAGCACAGTTCTCCAGAGCCATACATGGGGTTGCCAGGAGTCAGAAACTGAAACTGGTGGTATTGTTTCAGTCTCAATTCCCTCGTGCCTCTTAAGACAAGCGAATCTTGCTGATGGTGATTTTAGCTTTAAAGACACAACACATACATTTATTGTACTATGCGCCTTCCCCCTCCCATCACCATCTCACACACACGCACACACGCACATGCACGCGCACGCACACGCACACACACACACACACACACACACATGCACACACCAGGCAAACCAAATACTTTATCTGGTGTTAAAAGGAAGATAAAGGATTCACCAAGACTAGAGATACTATTTCCATCTCTATTGTGGCACCTTCCTGCAGAATGGTGAAAGAAAATTCCGCCTATCCTCGCGTCTACTCTAAGCATTGATTTTAACTTCGGATGATAACCGCTGTAAAAGACATATCTCCTATCTCCATTTTCAATGACTAAGAGTTTAAGCGGTTTCACAAATCCCAGAGCAGTAAACACTGGATTTTTATTTAAGTTTCCCCTCAGCTTTCTTTTCTGCTACTTATCAGTTCTGCTGCATGAAAAAACAAAACAAAATGGACATTTTGCTAGACTGTGTCCTACTACTGTTATTATCCCTAACAATAGATAACCTCCTCACTCTCCAAACCAAAACACCAAACTCATGGTCCTTGAGAGTCAATTTGGACTCATACTGACCCTATAGGAAACAGTAGATTGTCCCATAAGGCTTCCAAGGCCAGACATCTTTACAGAAGCACACAGGTTTCTGATGGGTTCAAACTGCCCACCATTTGGTTAGAAGCCAAATGTTTAACCCCTGTTCCACCAGGGTTCCAGTCCCTAAAAGGAAGTAGTTGTAGACACAGTGTTAGAATATTGGGAAATATTCTTTATTTGGTATTTGACTCAAATTGGTCAACACATTTGCATGTTAGTAGGACACAGTGCAGAGCAAATTTAACTACAAATAGTGCTTTTTCCTAAATGACTCTGCTGTGGCAGTTATCGAGGCAGGGTGAGATGCAGAAAAAGAGACCAGTATGGGGAAAAACAAATTATTCACTATTGTAGTCCTACACCCAGCAAAGAAAACGGACAGGCATAATATTAGGATTTAGGAAACTCTTGCAGGGGTCAGAAATATATACTTAATGGCAACTATACCTGTACCCATTGCATTAGACAAACATATTGCAAAAAACCTCTTTAAACTGTTTAAGAGCAAAGAGATCCATTTGAGGACTACAATGCATCTGACCCAAACCATGATTGTGTTCAATTGTCTCATATGCATGTGAAAGTTGGATAATGAATAAGGAAGACTGGAGAAGAATTACGGTGTTGAAGAAGAGCAAAGAAATCTGTCTTGACAGAAGTACAGCCAGAATGGTGAGACTTTGTCTATCATACATTGGACATGTTATCAGGAGGGACCAGTCTCTGGAGAAGGACATCATGCTTGCTAAAGTGGTGAGTCAATGAAAAAGAAGACCATCAACAAGATTGATGGATACAGTGGCAGCCACGATGGGTTCAAATCTGACAATTGTGAGGATGACCTAGCACCTGGCAGTGTTTCATTCTGTTGTCCATAGGGTCACTATGAGTTGGTATTGACAGCACCTAACAAAATACTCATGGCCTCACCAGATGTAATATACAGAAATTAAATCAATTACATCTGTAGAAAGAGACAATGTTGTTGTTGTTGTTATGTTCCGTGGAGTCGGTTCTGACTCATAGCGACCCTGTACAAGGTTTCCGAGGCTGTAAATCTTTACAGGAGCAGAACGCCTCATCTTTCTCCCACAGAACAGCTGGTAGTTTCGAACTGCTGACCTTAAGGTTTGCAGCCTGATTCGTAACCACTATGCTACCAGAGCTCCTTAGAAAGAGACAATAGAGAAACTTAATATCATCAGTCAGAACAAAGTGCAGGATTGACTGTGGAACAGATCATCAATTGCTCATGTGCAAATTCAGGATGAAACTGAAGAAAATTCAAAGTTCACGGGAGTCAAAGTATGACCTTGAGAATATCCCACCTGAATTTAGAGACCATCTCAAGAATAGATTTAATGCACTGAACAGTAATGACTGAATTACTGGGATAACATCAAGGACATCAGCATACATGAAGAAAGAAAAAGTTCATGAAAAAGACAGGAAAGAAAAGACCAAATTAGATGTCAGCAGAGATTCTAAAACTTGCTCTTGAATGTAGAGTAGCTAAAGTGAAAGAAGAAATGATGAACCAAAAAAGCTGAACAGAAGATTTCATAGGGCAACTTGAGAAGAAAAAGTAAAGTATTATAAAAAAAAATGTGCAAAAATCTAGAGTTAGAAAACTAAAAAGGAAGATCGTGTTTGGCATTTCTCAAGCTGAAAGGATGGAAGAAAAAATTCAGGCCTCAAGTTGCAATATTAAAGGATTCTATGAGCAAAATATTGAACAATGCAGCAAGCATCGAAAGAAGATGGAAGGAATACAAAGTGTCACTGTATCAAAAAGAATTGGTCTATGTTAAACCATTTTAGAAGGTAGCATATTATCAAGAACTGATGGTATTAAAAGATGTTTAAGCTGCACTGAAGGCATTGGTGAAAAAGAAGACTCCAGGAATTAATGGAATACAAATTGCGATCCACAACCTGATGCAGCACTGGAGGTGCTTACTCATCTATGCCAAGAAATTTGGAAGACAGGTTACTGGCCAACCAATTGGAAGAGATTCATATTTGTGCCCATTCCAAAGAAAGGTGATCCAACAGAATGTGGACATTGTATAACATATCATTAATATCACATATATAAGTAAAATTTTGTTGACTATCATTAAAAAACAATTGCAGTAGTATATCAGCAAGGAGCTGCCAGAAATTCAAGTCAGATTCAAAAGTAGATGTGGAACAAGGGATATTATTGTTAATGTTGATGGATCTTGGCTGAAAACGGAGAACACCAGAAAGATGTTTACTTCTGTTTTATTGACTATGCAAAGACATTCGACTGTGTGGATCATAACCAATTATGGATAGCAATGTGAAGAATGGGAATTTTAGAACACTTAATTGTGCTCATGAGGAACCTGTACATAGACCAAGAGGCAGTTGTTCAAACAGAACAAGAGAATACTGAATGGTTCAAAATTAGGAAAGGTGTGCATCAGGGTTATATCCTTTTACCATATTTATTCAATTAGTATGCTGATCAAATAATCCAAGAAGATGGACTGTATGAAGAAGAACATGCATCAGTATTAGAAGACTGATTAACAACCTGCAATATGCAGATAATACAACTCTGCTTTCAGAAAGTGAAGAGGACTTGAAACACTTACTGATAAAGATCAATGACTACTACCTTCAGTATGGATTAAATAAAGGGAAAAAAAATCCTCACAGCTGGACCAATAAACATCATCATAATAAATGTATAGAATCTTGAAATTGTCAAATATTTTCTTTTACTTGGCTCCACAATCAATGCCCATAGGCGCAGCAGTCAAGAAATCAAAGGACATATTGCATTAGGCTAATTTGTTGCAAAAGACAATCTATAAACTGTTAAGAAAGCAAAGATGTCACCTTGAGGACTATTGTATGCGTGACCCAAGCAATAGTATTTTCAATTGCTTCATATGCATGAGGAAGCTGGACAATGTATAAAGAAGATCTTAGAAGAATTGATGTGTTAGAATTAAGGTTTTGGCAAAGTATATTGAAAGTACCATGGAATGCCAGAAGAATGAACAAGTCTGTGTTGGAAGAACAGCCAGAGTGCTCCTTAGAAGCCAGGATGAGGAGAGTTTGTTTCACATACTTTGGACATATTATCAGGACGGACCAATCCCTGAAGAATCATGCTTGGTAAAGTGGAGGGTCAGCAAAAAAGAGGAAGAGCCTCAATGAGATGGATTGACACAGTGACAGCAACAATGGGCTAAACACAACAGTGGTTGTGAGGTTGGCACAGGACTGGGCACTTTTTTGTTGTTCTGTTGTGCTCTGGTAGCGTAGTGGTTACGAATCGGGCTGTGAACCACAAGGTCAGCAGTTCGAAATTACCAGCGGTTCCGCGGGAGAAAGATGAGGCGTTCTGCTCCCGTAAAGATTTACAGCCTCGGAAACCCTGTTCAGGGTCGCTATGAGTCGGAACCGACTCCACGGCACTCAACAACAACAACAGTTGTGCATAGGGTAGTTATGAGCTGGAATTGACTTGTCCACCAGCCACTCCTTGGAAACTCTATAAAGGGTCACTATGGGTTGAAATGGACTCGATGGAACTTAGTAGCAACAACAGATCCCATGGGGTGTTTTTCTTGCAGATTTTGTGGCCGCCTTGTGTTGATCAAATCCATTGGCACCATTTTTCCAACAACATGTTCTCACTTCATGTGTTTGTGTCACATTTTGGCCATTCTCACAATATTTCAAACTTTTTCATAATGCACAACAGACTACAACATAGTGTAAACATAAATTTTATATGTACTGGGAAACAAAATAAATTCTTATGATCCTCTTTATTGTGGTACTTGATTTATTGCTCTGGTCTGGAACTGAACCCAGAATATCACCAAAGTATGTATGTATGTATGTATGTATGCTGGTGGTGGTTGTGTTCCCTGGAATCGGTTTTCTGACTCATAGCGACCCTGTACAGGGTTTCTGAGGCTGTAAATCTTTATGGGAGCAGAAAGCCTCATCTTTCTCCCATGGAACAGCTGGTAGTTTCAAACTGCTGACCTTGAGGAGCTCTGGTAACATAGTGGTTACAAATCGGGCTGCTAATCTCAAGGTCAGCAGTTCAAAATTACCAGCGGTTCTGGGAGAAAGATGAGGCTTTCTGCTCTCGTAAAGACTTATAGCCTCGGAAACCCTGTGCAGGGTTGCTATGGGTTGGAATCAACTCTATGGCACTTAACCACAATGTATGTATAAATGTATATATATGTACACTCTGGTAGCGTAGTGGTTACGAATTGGGCTGTGAACCTTAAGGTCAGAGGTTCAAAACTACCAGCCGCTCCACGGGAGAAAGATGAGACTTTCTACTCCCGTAAAGATTTACACCCTCGGAAACCCTGTACAAGGTCGCTATGGGTCGGAACTGACTCGACGGCACTAAACAACAACAACAACAATATATAATCCTGGTGTGACACTGAAGAATAAGCACTGGACTGCTAATCACAAGGTCAACAGTTCAAACCCACCAGCCACTCCTTAGAAACATTATACAGGGTTGCTATGAGTCAGAACCAACTTGATGGCACTTAAAAATATATAGATATATATTGGAGTTCTGGTGTGGCACTGTGGGTTAATGTGCTGGGCTGCAAAGTCAGTTTTAACTACAAGGTTGGTGGTTAAAGCTCACCAGCCACTCCTAGGAAACCCTATATAGGGTCGCTATAGGTCAGCATGTACTTGACGGCACTTAACAATAACAACATATATATTGGTTGGTTATATGCTGTGGAGTCAGTTCCACCTCATAGAGACCCAGTATAGGGTTTCCGAGGCTGTAATCCTTTACGGGAGCAGAAAGCCTCAGCTTTCTCCTTTGCAACAACAGCTGATAGTTTTGAACTGCTAACTTTGAGATTAGCAGCCTGACTCGTAACCTACCAGAGTTCCAAATATATACAGTTTACCAGCAGGGACCACTCCCTGGAAAAGGACATCTTGCTTAGTAAAGTGGAAGGTCAGTGAAAAAGAGGCGACCCCTACCCAGATGGATTGGCACAGAGGCAGCAGCGGAATCAAGAGTTAACTACAATTGTGAGGATGGTGCAGTGTTTCCTTCTATTGTGCACAAGGTTGCTATGGGTCAGAACAGACTCGACAGTACCTAACAACAACAATATATACACATGAGGGAACTTCACAGTCATCATGGAAAGATTTCATCATCTTTTAATTCCATTTTTACACACTTTAAGGAGCCCTGGTGACATAAAGGCTGAGTACTTGACTGCTAACCTAAAGTCCAATGGTCAAATGCATTGGCCGCTCTGCAGAAGAAAGATGTGGTAGTTTGCTTTTATAACCTCTGCCTCCATCTCTGTTTGAAAACACTATGGGATAAACTGTAAAGGTAGAAGATGTGTAACAAAAAGCGGGGGGGAGTAGTTAATTTTTTATTCCAGGAACAGAGGACCCTAGGACCATCAAGAGGGAAGAGCAGGAATAGAGTGTGGGACCCTAACCAGAGAAGCAGCGACACCAGAGATGGAGGCAGAGGTGACGGCACTGAGAGATAGAGCAGCTGAGGACTCTAGACCCATGGAAAGAGAATGGCTGTGTGCTGGCAGGCAAGAGGCTGGCTTGCAAAATGTGCTCTTTGGTCATTTAAGCAAGTATTTCTTTTCTGTGTATTTTGTGTACATAAAAAAAAAAAAAAGGGACTAGAGGTAAATACTGTTAACTGGAGGGGATTGTAATCATTGCAGTGAAACAAAATATGATTGGTTGGGTGCAAAACTGATGATCTGCCCTGTAAACTATCACTCAATTCACAATAAAAGATTTAAAAATTTTTAAAGAGGTCTTGTATAGGAAAAAACACAAAACAAAAGTCCCCCAACACTATGGAATAGTTTTCTTCTCTCCCCTAGGGTTACTAAGTTGGAATCAGAGTCAGTATGGGGGGAGCAATCTGTTGAACACTTGACTACTAATAGAAAAGTTGGCAGTATGAATCCATCTAAAAGCACCTTGGAAGAAAGACCTGGCAATCTACTGTCCAAATATCATAGTCATCAAAAACCCTATGGAGCACAGTTCTACTCTAATATATATGGGGCCGCCATCAGCCGGAGAAAACTCAGTGGCAACTGGTTTGGTTTTAGGTATATACATTGTTGTTGTTGTCAAGTGTTGTGAAGTGTACTGACTCAGCAAAATCCTGTATAGGGTTTCTGAGGAGCAGTTGGTGGGTTTGAACTGCCAACTCTGTGGTTTGCAGTCCAGTGCTGATCCTACAGTGCCATGAGTCCATGTATGTACATAGGTGGTGGTGGTGTGCCGTGGAGTCAGTTCCGACTCATAGTGACCCTGTATAGGGTTTCCGAGGCTGTAAATATTTATGTATGAGAGCAGAAAGCCTCATCTTTCTCCCATGGTATGCCTGGCAGTTTCAAATTGCTGACCTTGAGATTAGCAGCCCGACTTGTAACCACTACGCTACCAGAGCGCCTTTATGTAAATAGAGAGAGATAATATATATGTTGTTGTTATTGCTGTTAAGTGCCAGCTAGTTCGTAGTGGTTACGAATCGGGCTGCGAACCTTAGGGTCAGCGGTTCGAAACTACCAGCTGCTCCGCGGGAGAAAGATGAGGCTTTCTACTCCCGTAAAGATTTACACCCTCGGAAACCCTGTACAGGGTCGCTATGGGTCGGACCCGACTCGATGGCACTTAACAACAACAACAACAACAGTTAGTAACTCATAGTGATCCTGCATAAGGTTTCTGAGGAGTGACTGGTGAGTGTAAACTGCCGACTTTGTGGTTAACAGTCCAGTGCTTATTCTATAGCATCACACCAGGACTCCACATGCTGCTGTTGTTTTAGGTGCTGGCGAGTTGGTTCTGACTCAGCAATCCTATTCCCAACAGAGCGAAACACTGCCCAGTGCTGTGCCATCTACACAATTGTGGTTACATTTGAGCCCAATGCAGTTGTCACAGTCCCAATCCATCTCATTGGGGGTCTTCCTTTTTTTCACTGACCCTCCATTTTACCTAACATGATGTCCTTCTCCAGGGACTGTTCCCTCCTGATGATGTACCCGATTTATGACAGAAGTCTCGCCATCCTGGCTTCTAAGGAACATTCTGGCTGTACTTGTTCCAACACAGATTTGTTTGTTCTTCTAATAGTCCATGATACTTTTCATATTCTTCTTTAACACCATAACTCAAATGCATCAGTTCTTCCAAGGTCTTCCTTATGTAGTGCTAAAAGTCATGGAATGGACTCCATGTTATTGTTGTTAGGTGTCGTCAAGTCGGTACCAACTCAGAGCGACCTTATGCACAGCAGAACGAAACAACTGCCCAATCCGGAGTCAACCTCACTATTGTTGCCACGCTTGAGTCCATTGATGCCGCCAATTTGCCAATTCATCTTGCTGGGGTCTTCCTTTTTTCCTCTGACCCTCTACCTTACCAAATATGATACCCTTCTCCAGAGACTGGTCCTTCCTGACAATAGGTCCGAAGTATACAGAGGTGTAAAAAAAGACTGTGAAATCGTGGTGGCAGTTTTGTGCAGGGCAGTTTTGGATAACTTCCAAAAATGAATCAGGAGATCTGAGTGTTTTCGATAGGAAATCAATGATTATTCGAATACATATACATACTATGGCTCTAGAAAGAACTGAAAATGTACAGGGGACTTTCTGGGACAACAGAACTCAAAGCACTAGAATCTGAGCCAAAGTAAATCAGGCAATACTAATGCTGGAAACCATGAAGTCGGTCTCTGTAGGAAGAGGACTTTTCTTTGCTTTTGTAGTTTTAACCTTTTAGTTATTTTCACATTGTTTTTTAACATCCAAGAAAACTATCTTAAATAAACTACCTCAAGTGGATAAATTATTACTAAACAGGAAAGGTTAAAAAGTGAATTGTTTCTCACTAGCACTTCCTTTACCAAAGCACACAATTACTGGAAGTGCCCTTTGCCTTAGTACATGTACTCATTGTGAAAATCTTTCTCAAGTGTTTGTCTGATTGAACAAATGTTTAAAATAGCGGTGACATACTTTCCCTTAGCAGTTTATAGACAAAAGGTTGGATACTTGTAATCTGTCCTTTCCAAGCTGGAGACTTGCCCCCAGCACTCTTGGTTCCCATAAACTATCTTTTAGGAAAGGAGACAGCTCCCTCACAGTCCCTGGCTGGTGCGATGCTTCCTGTTAGGTCAACGTTCCGTCTTTGTAGCTCAGCTGTGAATTTATCAGATTGTTTAGACTCTCTATTTGGTAGTTTCCACCTCTAACCTTGAACTTCACTTCTACACGGAAAGGGTTAGAAAACTGGCCTGTCCCATCCATTGCCTTTTGATGGAGAGGTAGCTGCTATCTGTCTCCCAGTGGTGAAGGGACCAGGCATGAGCGTTCTTGGGGGCCTCTTCCATCACCACCCCTCCCAGTGCCTCACTGCAGGGAGCGTTCCTAAGGCCAGGCCGCCATGGTCCTGCACTCCACAACCAGTCAAGGTCTCCAGCTAGTTTAGTTCCTGCTTGCTCCCATCAGGCAGGAAAGGCGTGTAAATACCAGGACTGGGGGCACATGGGCAATGAGAACTCTTGGCAGCTCGAGTTTTAGGTTCAGTAATGGAGCCTCATGCTACATTGTGAGTCCTGCTAGTAGGCTGGGGGGCAAATGAGGACTCCACTGAAGGGCATGTTTATCTGGCCTGAGGACTGCATTGCTGGCAGCCTGCAATGCTATCCTTGTAAAGATGCAAAGCACGACCAAAGAAAATGAAGGAGATCTCTGAACGGTTGAGTTTGAACACAGTGCTTCTTCAAAATGCTTTAGCAATTAGAGACCAGAGTTTTTTTCCCGATGATATTTATTTCATAAATGTAATTATTTTTCTAAAACATATTAAAATAGAAAACATGTTCTTTTGATCAATTTATACAAAGAAAATATCAATATAGTAATAAAAATACTGAAAATATATGAAAAGCACCAGAACATTAGAGAAATTATACTGGCAACAATTCTAGGAATATATTTTTCTTCTTTTGTAATTGTACAATAAAGTGCTATTAAATTCAGTCAAAATTAGTGGCAAGATATAAAAACAGTTATGGTATTATTATGAAATTTGATGCTAGGTTTATCAGCAATCATATTAGGTTACTTGACGATCAATTTAATAATATCCCATTAATGTTTTCAAGGAGAATCAATTTCTTTTCCCAAGTGAAAACAAAAATTTAAATCTAAATGTTGGTCCTTAGTAATTTGGTCATGAACAGCTAATGACATGATTAACAATAAAATTCTTAATGATAGAAAGACAAACTGTAGCATTCCAAAAAAAAAATCATCATATGAATGTGATTAAGTCAAATCAAATGGAAAGAATAAAATCAAAGGTAAATATATATACGATTAATCAAGATAAGTACAATAGTAGTTAGATGCCTTTGACTTTATCATTAATTTCCAGTAATTCTGCCTAGTCACACATTTAGTAGACAGACAAAACGTTAACAAGACATATTAAATTCAGCAATAAGGAAGCAGACATCAAGCACAGCTATTTTAGCGAGTCAAGAGAATTTCCATGTGAAACATTAAAGGGACACTGTTAAGACAATACAGGTCAGGGACAGCCACTGTGTACGCACACACACAGGGAGCGACTAGGCGGACTAGTACTTAGGGTGGACTGCAGTCCGTTTCACATCTGGTGTTGGTAAACTGAAACAGAAAAACCAATCCAATTAAGATAAAGTATCAGACCAGTGCCCTTTTAAGGTTTTATTTCCTAGGTCAATGTGCAAGGAACCCTATTACATCATGTTTCACAGCTCCACATCCAAACTTCCACTTCTAAAGATACTGCAGAATAATAGCAACAATGGATCCCTACACAGGGCGCAATGCAAGCGCCAAACTTACTGTACAGGCAAGACTACATTCATAGAAAGCAGCTTTACATTTTGGTCAACATGGGCTGACGATGAGTGTGGATGGCGAAACACACTCAACCCCATCAGGCCCTGCTCCTGCACAGAGTCACTATGAGGAACATGGAACCGCACTGAAAAGGACTGCAACAAAGGCAGAAAACCCAACCAGCCAATTCAGCTGGTGGGAGGTCCTACAGTCTACCAGGAGCTCCTATTTTCTTTCTTTACATGGATAGCTGACACTTGAGCTTCTACATTCGATTCCACACACAGAGAGGTGCCAGTCTTTCCAAAGTTTCCTTCTCAGGGGTGATTTTGATGAGGAACTAAAACAAACATTAAATATCCTCCTGCTATGTGAGTTGGAATCGACTCAATGGCAGTGAGTTTGTTGGGATGTAGCTCAAAGCACTGATTTAAAAAATGGGGTTTTAAAAAATCGAGTAACTTTTATCTAGAAAGAAGGTGCAGAAGTGCAACTTAGGGTCCCCAGAGACTCCTCCAACTTGGAAGGAGAGTGGAGCAGGCACACGCAGGGTCCAGGCCTCTCTAACAAAGAGGGGAAAGGCTCCGCTTGGTCAAGAAGGCTGGAGAGGGCTTGAAGGGCTTTCGGGCTGGACATTTTGTACGGAAGTCAGAGACCCAACAGAACTTGGTTTTCCAAATGCCAGCGAAATGGGCATGCTCATGAAAAAGCCCCAGATTAACCCAAGGCGGCCTGCTGTAAGGAACACTGGTAAGAAATAAAGGCGAGAGGTGGTTTGGCATTAGAGAGTTTTACATTCCCTAAGAAGAATGACTATCATCTGGAAGAAATCCGTAAAATTACAAAAGTCATGATTTCAGAAATGATTCTGTAGAAGTTGGTTTTCTTTCTTAATATACATATTCTTGTCCTATATACACAGTATAGGCTAGCCACACATCGGCTCAGCTCTGATCATTCCCGCAGAAAAAGCAGACTACATTTTTTTTTTCTGCAATAAAGCATTTTACTTACATTTTTCAGTTCAGCTAATGTATATACATGTTACAACTTAACAGGCTTTCAAACAAAGCTTTATATGCTTTAAAAAGCATTCAAACCAAAAAGAAAAAATAAAATAAATTATATTTGAAGTATTCACTTATACAACGGATATGCCTTTATTTACTAACAATTTCATTTCTTGTAATTCATTTTGTCTATATTTCCCAGGTCCTTATTCTAACACTTTATTTTAAGACACATATCTATCCCCTTCTCCCCAAATGTTGCACATTTCCTTCCAGAAAGTACCTCTAGTACTATCTAGTCTGGTGGAGAGGTTTGAGTCTGTTACTTGTTCCAACTAGTGAAGGACTGAGGCATGCTGCCTGCCAGGGCACCACTTTCCTAACTGTACAGCAAGTAGAAGAAAGAGATGACAAAAGCAAGCGAGAGGATCGTTAGGGAAAGCAGCAGCTGCTGGAACCAGAGACAACGCTGGACTTGGTCTTGAAGCTTCCTATTGCTTTCTAGTAACCGATTGAGCTAAAGGAGAAAGAAGGATGAAAGGTGCATATTAATATAACAGTACATTAATCAAGAGAACAACAAATGGGAAGATTAGAAACCCATACATTTAAGGGATGGGGTCTCCATCTAGTCTGAACGGCTTGGAGCTGAAAATGCAATGAGGAATGAGCTTTGCCAAGTGGACATATATTCACTTCCGCTCGTTTTCAAAAGGAGAATCTTCCATTTGTGGAGAGTTGAGCAATCACTTCCCAAAGACACAGCTCTTCGGAAAAAAGCACCTCTCCTTCTCTTTCTAATTTAAATGCACCTCAATTGGACTGTCTTCACTAGATTGAATTGCTGGCTACTCCCCAAAGCACCCTGAACTTACTATTGGTCCCTATTTCCAAAGAAAATCGTTAAAAGTCTAATTCAGCGCTTACTATCTCAGATTTGACTTCCCTCCAGCATTCCATTGTGTTTATCCAAGATTGTTCTATGTGTCTGTAGAAAATGGTGGATTTCTAATATCAAAATCCTTTGTTTTAGTTGCTGTTGTTGGTAGGTGCCATCAAGTTGGTACCGACTCATCGTGACCCCATGCACAACAGATGAAATGCGGCCTGGTCCTGCGCCAACCTCACGAAAGGTGCTCCATTTGAGCCCATTACTGCTGCCACTTTGCCAATCCATCTCGTTGGAGTCTTCCTCTTTTTCTCTGACCCTCCACTTTACCAAACATGCTATCCTGCCCCAGTGACTGGTCCCCTCCGGATATTATATCTGAGGTATGAGAGTCGAAGTCTGGCCAGCTGGCTTCCAAGGAGCATTCTGGCTGTACTTCTTCCAAATACAAATTGGTTTAGTTTTTTGGGGGGCAGTTCATGGTACTTTTAATATTCTCCTCCAACGCCATAACTCAGATGCATCAATTTTTCTACGGTCTTCCTTATTCACTGTCCAACTTTCACATGCATATGAGGTTATTGAAAATGTCATGGCTTGGGTCAGCAACACCTTAGTCCTCAAGCTGACATCTTTGCTCTCCAACACTTTAAAGAAGTCTTGTGTAGCAGATTTGCCTAATGCAATAAATATATTGATTTCTTGACTGCTGCTTCCATGAGTGTTGATGGTTGATCTGAGGAAAATGAAGTCTTTGATTGTTGTTGTTGTTAGGTGCCATCAAGTTGGTACCGACTCATAGCGACCTTATGCACAGCAGAATGAAACACTGCCCGATCCTGGGCCAACCTCACTACTGTTGCCATGCTTCAGTCCATCGATGTTGCCACTTGGCTAATCCATCTCATTGGGGGTCTTCCTCTTTTTCTCTGACCCTCCACCTTACCAAACATGATATCCTTTTCCAGCAACTGGTCCCTCCTGACAATATGTCCGAAGTATGAGAGACGAAGTTTGGCCATCCTGGCCTCCAAGGAGCACTCTGGCTGCACTTCTTCTAAAACAGATCTATTGGTTCTTTTGGCAGCCCATAGCACTTTCAATATTCTCCTCCTAAACCATAACTCAAAAGCATCAATTCTTCTATGGTCTTCTTATTCACTGTCCAGCTTTCGCATGCATATGAGGATATTGAAAATACCATGGCTTGGGTCAGGCGCACCTTAATCCTCAAGCTGACATCTTTGCTCTTCAACACTTTAAAAAGGTCTTGTGCAGCAGATTTGCCTAATGCAGTACGTTGTTTGACCAATAAACAACATTCTTATCAATGGAGAAAAGATTGAAGTTGTCAAGGACTTCATTCTTCTTGGATCAACTATCAACACTCATGGAAGCAGCAGACAAGAAGTCTTTCTCCATTTATATGGATGTTGTTTATTAGACCAGTGGTGAGGATTTTTGTTTTCTTTACTTTGAGGTGCAACCCATACCAAATGCTGTGGTTTATGATCTTCATCAGTAAGTATTTTAAGTCCTCTTTGCTTTTAGCAAGCAAGGTTACATCACCTGCACATTGCAGGTTGCTAATGAGTCTTCCTCCAATCCTGATGCCATGTTTTTCTTCATATAACTCAGATTCTCAGATAATTTGCTCAGCATACAGGTTGAATAAGCATGGTGAAAGAATACAACCCTGTCGCACACCTTTCCTAATTTTAAACCATTCTGTGTTCCCTTGCTCTGTTTGAACAACTGCCTCTTAGTCTATGTGTGTATAGGTTCCTCATAAGTACAATTAAGTGTTCCGGAATGATCATTCTCCATAATGTTGTCCATAGCTTGTCATGACACACAAAATTGAAAGCCTTTGCGTAGTCAATAAAGCACAGGTCTTTCTGGTATTCTCTGCTTTCAGCCAAGATCCATCTGATGTGAGCGATGATATCCCTCTTTCTACGTCCTCTTCTAAATCTGCTTGTACTTCTAGATGTTCTCTGTCAATGTATGGTTGCAGCTATTTTTGTATTATATTTAGCAAAATTTTACTTGCGTGCAATATTACTGATTGTCTAATGATTTCGGCAAATCCGTTGGGTCACCTCTCTTTGGAATGGGCACAAATATGGATCTTTTCCAGTCAGTTGGCCAGGTAGCTGTCTTCCAAATTTCTTGGCTTGGCAGAGTTGAGTGAGTGCCTCCAGTGCTGCATTAGTTTGTTGAAAAATTTTAATTTGTATTCCATCAGTCCCAGTGCCTTGTTCTTTACCAATGTCTTCAGTGCGTCTTGGACTTCTTCCTTTAGAATCATTGGCTCTTGATCGTATGCTATCTCTTGAAATGGTTGAACAGCCATCATTTCTTTTTGGTATAGTGACTATTCCTCCTTCCATCTTCTTTTGATGCTTTGTGAATCACTCAATATGTTGCCCATAGAATCCTTCACTATTGCAAGCTGAGGCTTGAAATTTTTCTTCAGTTCCCTCAGCTTGATAAAAGCTAAGCATTTTGGTTTTCCAACTCCTAATCTTTGCACATTTCAATAAAATATTAGACTTTTAAGTCTTCTCGAGCCGACCTTTGAAATTTTCTATTCAGCTCTTTTACCTGTTCATTTCTTCCATTTGCCTTAGAATTTCTAGGCTGGAGAGCAAGTTTTAGAGTCTCTTCTAATATCCATATTGGTCTTTTCATTCTTTCTTGTCTTCTTAATGACCTTTTGCTTTCTTCCTGTATAATGTTCTTGGTGTCATCCCCAAAGTATTCTGATCTTCAGTCTTTAGTGTTTAATGCATCAAATCTGTTCTTCAGACACTCTCTAAATTCAGGTGGGAGAAGACACTGGTCATATTTTGGCTCTCGTGGACTTGCCTGAACTTGCATATGAGCAATTGATGGTCTGTTCCAGTCTGCCTCTTGCCTTGTTTTGCATGATGATATGGAGCTTTTCCACCGCCTCTTTCTACAGAGGCAGTCAATTTGATTTCTGTGTATTCCCTCTGGTGAGGTCCATGTGTATAGTCGTCTTTTATGCTGTTTTTAAAAGGTATTTGCAATGAAGAAGTCATTGGTCTTGTAAAATTCTATCATGTGCTCTCCAGCATTGTTTCTATCACCAAGGCCATATTTTCCAACAACTCATCCTTCCTCTTTGTTCCAACCTTTGCATTCCAATCACCAGTAATTATCAATACATCTTGATTGCATGTTTGATCAATTTCAGACTGAAGTATTGGTAGAATTCACCAATTTCACCATCACTGGCTTTAGTGGTTGGTGTATAAATTTGAATGATAGTGATATTAACTGGTCTTCCTTGTATATGTATGGATATTATCTTATCACAGATAGCATTGTATTTCAAGACAGATTATGTTCTTTTCGATGAAGAATGCGACACCATTCCTCTTTAATGTGTCATTTCTGCTAGAGTAAATCTTGTTTGCCAGATTCAAAATGGCCAATACCAGTCCATTTCAACTCACTAATGCCTGGGATATTGATGTTTATGCGTTCCATTTAATTTTTAACAATTTCCAATTTTCCTAGATTCATATTTTGTACATTTTATATTCAAATTATTAATGGATGTTTACAGCTCTTTCTCCTCATTTTGAGTTGTGCCCCATCAGCAAATGAAGATACAGAAGGCTTTACTCCATTCACGTCATCACGGTCAACGCTACCTGGAGGAGGCAGCTCTTCCCCAGTCGCATTTTGAGTGCCTTCCAACCTGAGGGGCTCATCTTCCGGCATTATATCTGACAGTATTCTGGTGCTCTTCATCATGTTTCAATATCCAATCTTCTGGTGCTAACTGACAGTGTTCCACTGCTATTCATAAGGTTTTCAGTGACTAAATATTAGGAGTAGTCCATCTCTCCTTCCTAGTGTGTCTTTGTCTGTAAGCTCAGTTGAAACCTGTCCACCGTGGGTGACCCTGCTGGTATTTAAAATACCCTTGCGATAGCTTCCAGAACCACAGCAACACACAAGCCACTATAGAACAAGAAATTGACAGACAAGTCATTTTAGTTGGGAAGCTTGAAATCTTACCTGGAGACATATATCTTCACTGGTTTTATTTGACACGCTAAAAGCACCATCTTTAAATGTTAGAGTGGTTGGTTTACTGCTTTCAATAATATGGCATCTTAACCTATAAAAATCCAATGTAAATACAACTTTATTGTTAACGGTTTTTTTTTTTTTTTAAATAAAAACATAAAACAAATAAAATCAAACATCGAAGTATATGGAACAGGTGTTTCATGCAAAAAGTACTAACACCTCTCTCATATCTTTTCCCTGGATACACCCAAGGGAGCAGCTCAGTGCGTCGACATCTTTCAGCTTGCTCACCCAGGCATAAATACCAGAGGCAATCACAAATATAGGTATCCCCCTTTTTTAAAAGTCACTTTCTGCCACTTTGCTTTTAATGAAAGTCCCAGTGTTTGTTGTGCAGCGAGCCATTACAGAGGTAGCCCCCACCCTTTCTGCTGCCTCAGGAATTGCACTGCTCATTATCTACCGAGATCATTCCACCTGTCCTTCTCCACTGGTCCTGCTACTGGCTCGTAGAGAAACAGTCAAATCTCTCCCATGAACAAGCCCCAAACAAAACAACCCCTTCATCAATGCCAGGTTCCTCCCTTCAAGTCCTACCCCAAGCCCTCACTAACAAGCTGATCCTCCAGAACTACGTTTCCTCATTATCTCTAAAGCTTCTGGTGGATGGTTATTCACACGGGCTCCGGCTATGGAAATAGCTGTCAGAGGTCACCACTGACCACTGCTCACCCCTCACTAGAGACAATGGAAACACCCCACTAAGCAAAAGCAATCCACAGCAATGCCCTTCTCTTGCCTACCCTTTCGGTGGGCATCCTTTCCAAGCATCTCTCACCATCTGACACACTTATGCGTACACACATCAGTGCATACACCTACAATACACGCTCAGGTTTCCCCCCAAAGAAACAGGAGAATGTCATACTTAGTTTTCCGGGACCACATTTCACTTCTACAGAAAAATGCATCACAGAAATCTTTCCATGTCAAAGCCAACTGATGTACCTCACCTTTCTGAAGGACTGCAGAGTAGCTATGAATCGGCACTGATGCAATGGTGATGGGTTTTTGATTTGCTTTGGTCTGGGTTAGAAAATGTATTTCACTATTGCTTTCTGGTGATCTTTTGGGTTATTTCCAATTTCTCATGATCATGAGCACACATTCTAGTACACAAAGTGGGTATTTTCACAGGGGGACTGTGGGGACAAGAGATCCGCATCTGGAAGTTGGAGAGGGCAGAGTCTTGCATGGGCCCGTAGGCACGTCTCTGCTAAAAGCTGCCTCCTGAGAAATGCCAGGTCTCCTTCATCTTGGATCCCCAGAGCCTGGCGGAGCTCAAGGTTCACACTAGACAAAGGAATATCTGCCTCGCCCACGTCGGTGCATCTTTACTGATTCTTCCAAACACACGTTTGAGAGCCTGTGAGGAAAAGGCCTACCTATGCTCCATGACTTTGTTTTTGGGAACTTCTTTCCAGAACTGTGTCAACTCTGCTGAGCCGGTGCCAGAGGGCTGCTCCATTTCTGCTGCCATTATCAGAAAACGGTCTTGTGCGGAAACAGTTAAACCTGCATGCCAAAAGGGCAATTCATCACATACACAGGCGCCTTTGCAAAGGTGGCTGAAGGCATCATACTCAAATTAAGGGGAAGGGATGAAATGAGGGGACAATCTGGAAAAAGGCAAAAGAATTCCTAAATATGAACAATTATTATCTTGAAAACCAATTTCAACGATGACCCTTTTAAGCAATCTAAATTTGTTTAAAAACAATTAAAGTTTAATGTTGGAAAGGGCTTTAGATGGTCACCCATGTGACCATCTCATTTTACCTATGAGACAACAGATTAGTAGTGAGGTGAAGTGAGGTGACTTACAGATAGACACTCCTCAAATTTTGAGATTACAGTTCGAGGATCTCCCCTGCCCAATAGCACCCTACAGCAGCCATCACACCGCAACTCACCCCCATGGGGAGACACAATGATGTCAACTGACGCGCCAGGTTCACAGCTGCTGTTGCTTGGTTTGACTCTGTACTTCTCTGGAGCGGTTGTCCTCACCTGTGTATGAACACAATAGTGGTCTGGGAGGGAAAGGGCTTTAAAGTTACTTTTAAAAAAATTAATTATCTTAATTAATTATCAGGGATAACACACAGGTTACAAAGCAACTTTTACAGACTTTATGTAGATGCTATTTCTCCCCATGAGGAGGAAAAATGTCTCTCCATTGATTAAAAAAGATTCTCATCTTATACCTTTAATTATCACTTAGCCTTGCTAGTAACACACGAATCCATCTGTTAAATATTTATATCGTTTGTTAATTGCACCTAAATTTACTAATACAAACTCAAAAAAGTCAAAGCACCTTAGAACACCTGCTGTAATAGTGTTCAGAAATGAAAAACCAGTAGCCAATCCAAGCACATCCAGATAGATCTTAGCAGATCAATTAAAATGAAACAGAAGACATAAGGAAACATTATCTAGAGCAGGGGTGGGAAACCTTTTTCTGCCAAGGGCCATCTGGAGGCTTATAACATCATTCATGGCCATACCAAATTATCAACTTAAAAATTAGCTTGCTAGATTTGGTCAAACGTTAAATTAATGTGATGGTTGGAACTGCGGTTGCCTTGGCAGGGCCAGAGCAAATTATTTCGAGGGCCTTACACAGTCCACTGGCCAGATGTCCCCCCCCCCCACACCCCCGTGCTCTAGAGTACGGAATCGGGGAGGAGGTGGGAGATCGGTATTACACTACAGCCAAACTGAAACGGCTCTACAGAATATCCCACACTCACATTTTCCAGTTTAGAATTTTATCTTTTATGATTATGAATTCAATTCATAACATGAAGAGCAAATTTCTCTTTTAAGTTTATATCCTGGGCTCAATTTGGACATGGGCTGGATTACTGTGCATTCAAGATGGAGACACAGATGCAGGGAATATTTCAGAGATGCTGCTTGCACGGAACTAGGAGGCAGGGCATTATGCCTAAACCAGAAATGACAACATTGCCCAATTTCAAAATGATTCATCTTTCAATTATATGTCTAAAAGCACTTTCTATGTCAAATGGTCATACCTGATTTATTATCGCTGTATCTACAAATAATTACCTTAAATGCCACTATATTTTTAGTTACATTTGTCAACACAATTAGAGTTTTCTTCTCTCCAGACTCTGCAGTTCCAAAATATAGTTCTTCTGCTGGGCTATGATGTAAAACAAACATAAAGCACATGCATTACTCAGAATAAATGACAACTAGTCCTTCTGCTCCCATAAAGATTTACACCCTTGGAAACCCTGTATAGAGTCGCTATGAGTGGAAACTGACTCCACGGAGGCAGGCAGCCATAAGCGCTGTAAGATCAGCACTTGACTGTGAACCACAAGGTTGGTATTCAAATCCACCAGCTGCTCCCTGAAAATCCTATACAGGGTCACTATGAGTTGGAACAACTACACAGCATTAATGACAATAACAACAACAATAATAACAAATCGTTTTCCCTGGTACCCTGGTGTGGCACTGCAGGATAAACACTGGACCACAAAGCTGGTTTGAACTTCAAGGTTGGTGATTTGAGCCCACCCCTGCTCTGCAGGAGAAAGATGAGGCTTTCTGCTCCAACAAAGATGCAACGTCTCAGAAAGCCTATACAGGGTCTCTATGAGTTGGAACTGACTTGATGGCACTTAACAACAACAATGGTTTTCCCCAAGATCAACAGGAAAGAAGAGAGACTTAGGAAGATTCTGAATCAATTCCGTACTCGGCACAATCTGAAGGTGCATTTGTTTCAATCCTTAGGAAGGTCACAGATAATAACCAAGGCAAAGAAGTAATGCTTCTTCAACTTTTCTTCTGGTTGTTCGGTGCCGTCGAGTTAGTTCTAACATGTAACAAGTGATCTTCTGTCCGGATGAAGGAAACACTGCCTGGTCTCACACCACCCTCACCATCAAGTGCTGTGTGTGAGTCCCTTGTTGCTGTTAAGTGTTGTCAAGTTGGTTCCAACTCACAGCGACCCTGCATAGGGTTTCTGAGGCGCAGTTAGTGGGTTTGAAATGCTGACCTTTTGGCTCACAGTCCAGTGCTGAGCCTACAGTTGTCACACCAGGAGTTTGAGTTCATGGTTGTTACAAAATGGGATATCATTTTTATATACCAATATACAGGACCAAAACGTGAAAGATAAGTTCAGTGGGGATATAGTCAACTAAGAGAATAATTTCTGAGTTCTTACCTAAAGGCTTTTTCATAGGAATAGGGAAGGAGAGGAAGAAATATAGAAATAAAATTTGGGGTGAGAACTGCAAGGGAGAATTTATCAAACAGTCAGATCAGCAAACCTCAAAATTCAAAATTTTACTATTGGCTACTTTCATGACCATGACCTAAAATAAAAATTCAGTAACTCAAGCAAAGCTCATGTGGTTTAAGTACATTAACCCCTGTGTATCAGAGCCCTCCTAACAAGGAAAAGGATGCTGATTTGGTTTCACTGCACCACTGACACGAGTCTTCTGGAAGCTCTTGAGCCTTGCTGACAGCTTTCAATAGATCATTTTCTCTCTGGAGTTTCTACCTACCACAGGTATCCATTTATCTGTAGGATATTTTTTAAGAAGGCACTCTTTCAGAAGGGCTTTGTCCAACTCTGGGCAAGACGGTAAACTAGCATTGTTGTTAGTTCATTTGAGAGCTCAGTCTTGAATAAGGCCCCAGAATTGCCCTCAGAAATCAGCATAAAAACTGGGAGAAGCTCTGGGGAGACAGCTGTCACTTGGGTATGAGAGGCACAACAAGGTTCCCAGGTGGGAGAGGGGAGCAGGGAGTTGAAGAGCCCAAACAGCGCCCTCAGAAACTTCCTTTGGGCAGTATCATTTTCTCCCTCATTCAATCTTCCTCTCATAACTCTGCATCGGTAAGCTGGAATTGAAGTTTTAGATAGGTTTTCAGTGAAAACAACAACAACAGAAAAAAACAGAATAATTTCCAAACAAGCAGAGCGGAAAACATGAGGAATAAAGAGAGTTCTAACAAGGGAAAAATGGCAAAGAAAAGCCATGGAAAACAGAAAGTGCACCCCAAGATGGGGAGATAAATTTAAACAGAACAACTCTCACAATACATATAAACAGACTAATCTTGTCAATTATTTGAGTAGGAGGATTGATGCATATGAATTCTGGTGTTGGCAAACGAGAAGAACCAACAAGTCTGTGTTGGAAGAAGTACAGCCAGAGTGCTCCTTAGAAGCCAGCCGGGCCAGACTTCATCTCTCATCTTTGGGCATGTTGTCAGGAAGGATCAGTCCCTGGAGAAGGACATCGTGCTTGTAAAAGTAGAGGGTCAGCGAAATAGAGGGCTCCCCTTAATGAGATGAACTGACACGGTAGCAATGGGGTCCAACATAACAACTGTGAGGAGGTTGTAGGACCAGGCAGTTGGGCACAGGGTTGCTATGCTATGACAGCACCAAACCCTAACAAATCTTATCAATTAACTGAACCGCAGATTGAAAAACAACAACAGTCTGAGGGCATTGTTCCAAAGAGACAGACCTAAAAACACAGTTATGAGGTTTAAAGGGATAGACAATTACATACTAGGTCATCACTGAAAACAATGTGGCAATGTTCATATAAGGCTAAATAGATTTCTCAATCACAAAGAAATAACCTTCAATTTTGGGGGTCAAATAATATAGTAACAAAAGTAGAGCTCGACTAACACTTGAATTTAGTAAAAAATACAGTTTTATGGCATTCTGGAACTTGGGCTGTTTGTACTTACTGCTAAAATGTCAATATGAACTTTTATTGTCTACCACACACCCAATAGAATAAGCTCACCAGCTGTTCCTTGGAAACCCTATACAGGGTCACTATGGGTCAGAATCAACTCGACGGCAATTAACAACAACAACAACAAATGGTGGTGATGGTGTGCCATCTAGTCAGTGCCAACTCAGAGTGACCCTGTGAATCTTTAGGGTTGCAGAAAGCCTCCTCTTTCTGTCACAGTGATACTGGTGGGTTCAAACTACAAGTATAGCTAAGAAAATCTTGAATTCTTACCTGATGTGTAATAAGGGCCCTTTGAACACACTCAATGGTTTCTTGAAAGTTTTTATCTTTGAATCAACTTTTTCATTCTCTTCTGCTTTGGAACTCGGTTGTTCCGTTGGGCTACTCTACAGACAAAAATTATGAAGAAAAGAGAATGAAATTTATTTGCACACTGATATCTGGGCAGGGCATTAGGTCAAAAAGCAAACATTAAGGCTATGTGGAGAGTTCAAAACTTGGCTTGAGATTGTCACATTGCATTTGTACCTCTATTAAGCCTCTGATTACGCCTATGAAGAGGGGCCACCAAGTGCTCTTTAACAAATGAGACAGAGGAACTCGAGCATAGTACTTTGAAGTTAATTCCTTTCGGATATTTTAGACAAAATCATTTCATCTGAACCCATTTTGCCCACCCTGATACAAGAGCATGCAGTTGGTCTTTTATACAGTCAGTCCTAGCCTCCTTTTATACCACAAGATGCTGAAGGGCAAGGAGTTAAGAGACATGCCCGAAACCACACAGCCAGCTCTTGGCAGGCCTGCAGCTAGATGGCAACTGTTGACTCAATTTCATTTCATTCATAAAATTACCTTTTTGACTGGAACGGTCAGTTCTTCATTAGAAATGATTTCCAAGGTTTCTTTACCATCACTTTCTATGTCTTCTTTACTGGAAGTTTCATCCTCACTGGCAACAGGCCCATTTTCACACAAGGGGGTCTGAAAATCATCGTCTACAAGAGGTGGGTAGCTATACTTGAAAGGATCCTAAAAGAAAAGGGGCTGTCTTACAACCTGCTAAGAGATGGGTGGACAAATAATACTCTTAACAGATTAAAAAATAATTACTCTCGTTACAAAACCAGACTTAATTTGATAGCGAAATGTAAAATTAAGAAGGTATTTCAAACCAGAAAAGGAAAAACAGTAATAAATGGTATGGGACAAATGGCTATAAAAGAATCAAGTTAGGTCTTTATCTAAACGCTTTTTACTAAAACCACTTCAAATGGATGCAAGTTTTAAATGTGTGTGTGTGTGTAAAAGCCAGATAAACTCTAGACCACTACATAGGAAAATTTCAAAATATTATACTCAAGTAGTGAAGGCCTTAATAAACATAGTATGAAATCTAGAAATCATAAAAGCATTCATAAAAGTTGTTGTTGTTGTTGTGTTGTTAAGTGCC
>NW_006408536.1:21723062-21751473 GCF_000296735.1 Chrysochloris asiatica
ACATACTAAAATGAAACATTTCCAAGTGGATAAAAAATCATATCCAACCAATGCAACTGACAAAAACCAAAGGAAACTAAACAAAAAAACAACCTGAAAAACAAAAACAAAAAAAAAAACAATTTTTTTTTTTAAGGCCAAAATTTAGAAAAATATCTACACCACTTATTGGAAACAAAAGACATTCATGAATGTGTAAAAATCAACAAGATAAAGACTAACAACCCAAGGGGTAAAGGAATGAAACAGGCTCACAGAAAAAGAAAACTGGCAACAGCTATGGAAACTTGTTTATACCTTTTCAATTCAGAATCATGCAAAAATACTACCTACTCAGAAAGAAAAACAAAACAGCAACCAGTGTTCAAGATTCAGTGTCTGTAAGATTGCTTGCCACTTTGGGGTGTCTGTAATCTCTCTCAGTGTTTTCTTCTTTTCTTGAGGAAACAGAGTCTAATGTGCCATTATGTGTCTTAACTTTCAAGCAAACACTTTCAAGTGGTATACTTACAGTTCCACCCATGTGGGGAGGCAGGTATTCTGCACTGACATACTCCTGGACTTCATTTTTACTTGTAAATTTCAACAAGCTCATTGCTTCTGGACCCAGCCAAGTTTTCACAATTCTGAAAGCAGCTGAAAGAAAACCATTAAAATGTTCATTAAAATTGTTTTCACTGTCAAATTCTTTCAATTCTCTTTCTCAATTAATCCACTGTATGTGTTAACTCAGGTCTGCTGAAATCACCTTATCTTTAAATCGCATGATCCTTTAGCTATGGCTTCGAATTCCTACAGGTTTGTACACCATCACGGTCCTTTAGGGGTTTCAAACGTCCCATAAACTTGAAGACTTCTTGTTGTTGTTAAGTGCCGTCGAGTCAGTTCTGACCCGTAGCGACCCTGTACAGGGTTTCCGAGGCTGTAAATCTTTATGGGAGCAGAAAGCCTCATCTTTCTCCCGCAGAGCAGCTGGTAGTTTCGAACTGCTGACTTACACTTGGGAAGGCTAAATGATCCTGAAGTTCATTAACTTTCAAGGGCCCTGGAACAACTCCTAAGATTCTCCGGCACTACATCATACCTCAGTGTGGATCAAGGAAGGGACCACAGAGTTGTTTGGGAAGAGTCACTTACATTATGGTTCTGACAACCCCCCAATCTGAAAAATGATTCAAATGAGAAGATTGGAAGAGAAGGAAGCAACCCTAATATCAAGGGTGTGAACTACCTGAAGGCTGGGGGTACTAACCTCCGAGTCTTCCTTCCCACAGACCCTGCAGCTTATATAACTGGAGAATCTATGGACCATGCCAGGCTCCACTGCATGCAAACACACCTGCTTGGTAATTACATCTTGTCTGCCATGCCATTTATTATCATGTACACTTAAGTTGTTCAATCTTATTTCCACTAGGCTATCCTAAGCAGAGAGGCCCTGGGTGGTGTAAAGAGTTAACACGCTCACTGCTAACAGAAAAGCAAGTGCTTCCAGAATGCCCAGAGGCTCCTAGGAAGAAAGGCCTGGTGATCTACTGCTGAAAAATCAACCACTGAACCCATGGAGCAGTTCTAATCTGATCCACATGGGGTCGGCATGAGTTGGAGTCAACTCAATGGCAACTGGTTGGTTAGGCTTTTGTTTTTATTCTACACAGAGTTTTAAGAAATGAAAACAAGTAATGCTCTTTAAATTTGCAAAAAAAGTCAATGAAAATAATTTCAGGAAATAAAATGTAAAATAAGCATTAAATGTCTGGGTAATTGTGGTACCACAAGAGCTCTGGTAGCATAGTGGTTATGGATTGGGCTGCGAACCTCAAAGTCAGCAGTTCTGTGAAAGAAAGATGAGGTGTGTGTTACTAGAAATGTGTCTGTTTCATCTAGATGAAGTAATTTGTCAGTATACAATGATTCACAGTATTTCCCTTATCTTTGAGTCTTTTTCCTCTTTTTCAATTTAGCTAACGGCTTTGTCAACTTTGTTGATCTTTTCCAAGAACCAACTTTTACTTTCAGTTTCATTGATTCAGTAGGTTTCCGATTTAATAATTGACTCACGCAAGCACTCTGAACATTAAACTTGCAATCACTTTACAAAGTTTGTAAGCTGGTATACAGTGTTTCAATGACTTTTTTTTTTAAGTCAAAATGTCATTTAACTGTCATAAGGTTCATGTTACTATGGATTTGGAGTGAATTTCAGATTCATCTAACCTTCCACCACCACAACACCTGAAGCCCAAGAGAAAATCTAGCCAAGGTCTGTGTTCTATGACATAGCCTAACTGTGGTGACAAACTGAGGCTTCTTCTCATAGTTTCATTTGAGTGCTTGAGACTTTTGAGGCTGTTTTTAGAGAACACTAGTGGATACTCCTTGTGCCGAGTTTTCTTAGGAATAGTCTTTGGGTGTTCTAGCTCCAGATTCTATGAATGCATGCCAAGTACAATATAAGCATTTTGTTTTGTTTTGTTTTAAATCTGCAGATTTTAGATTAGCAAAAAGGAAAACACTTTATTTTAGCAAAGTATAAACAATAAACTCACCATTCATTATCCAAGGCATATCAAAGATGACCAATTTTGCTAAAAGACAAAAAAGAAAATCCTGAATGTGACTTGGTGCCTCTAGTAGCAATGTTTCAATTACTTAGAAAACATGGATCCCTTAGATGTAACTGAAAATTGAGCTGGTTGACTGATTTCTAATTCAGCGGAGCCTAAATGGTATTAGACAAAAACCCATCTCAGTACGGTCCAGGGCCCGCCCAGGATGGATGCCTGTCTGTGGAAAATGAATACTATCACTGGCCTGTGGCAAACACTTTGTGGAACCTACTCCTTTGTTTTGCAAAAGTCATGAAAGAAAATCATTGAAAGTGAAGTCTTGGGATATGGCACGTCATGCTACTGCTGAAGGTCAACAATGATTTATGAGTCATTGTGTTTTAAGGAAAAGTATTCCTACTCTTCTTAACATTATGAGCTCCAGAAAGCCAATAATACCAAAATATACAGAAGTATTATTTGCATACTGAGATGGAGATATTAAACAGCCCTGTTAACAACTGTGAGAAACAACAAGAAACCACAAAGGAAAGTTTGGATGAATCAAAATGTAATTTTACTCTTCTCTAAGGAGAGAACTCTTAGAGAGTGTTTATATTAACGTAGGACACATAAAGTATAGGCAGTTCCTAGATTATGAATGAGTTACATTCCAAAATCTGAGTTGAATGTGGATGTGTTCTATAAGAATGATATGTACACTGTTTATAAGTGGTTCATCCTAAATATCTCTAGATAGTTCAATAAATATTAGACATTTAAGTTTCATTTTGTACAGCAGAAACACAATTACACTGATAATATGGAGCACTGATTTCTTTCCTGGCCCAACAACAGGCACTGTTCAGCATGCCTTAATGAATCTGGGGGACATACCAGAGGAAGGAAGAGTTCATGAGGAACAGCATGTCTTACAGGTGATCCAGACTCTTCCTCTCAAAACATCCACCAAGATTCTGAAGCGAAGCGGCAAGAGAGCCAGGGTTGGCACTAACTGCTGAGCTCCACAGCGCCTTGTGTCTGCTCCTCACTTCACATGAATATTTATGAGACAGCATGATCAAAGTACAATGATTTAGGGATTTTATGATCCGATTTCTCCATTTCCTGAGGTCTCTGTTGCCTCATTTCGGTCTGTTCACTTTCCACCCAATGGGGTTACATATATCTTACTGTGTGTGTCTGAGGCTGGGCTGGGGATGGTACACTGATTTCTCCTGTGACAACCATCATATAAATCCAACAAATATAAAATGAAAATACAATGTTTAGGAGTTCTTTAGGTAATTAACAGAAGAGTCACAATTAATGAAACACCAGGATCAAATGTACTAGCCAAGTATATGCTTAATGGCAACTTTTAAAATAGCAATTATTAACAGCATACCACGCTTTGTGCTTGGTGTCGATATTACCACACAGCATACTTTATCAATACTGTTATCCAGTTTCCAGATAATGAATATTTAAATCAAGACATTTCTAAATCTCTAGGTTACGAAAGTAGGGTATCGGCACTGTAGGATAATGCACTGGACTACAAGATCAGCTTGAACTGCGAGGTTGGCGGTTCAAACCCACCAGTCGCTCCTCGTAAACTCTACACAGCATCGCTATGGGTCAGAATCGACTCGATGACACTTAACATGTGTAGTATAGTATGCCATATATAGAGTTTATAACTTAAACTCTTAAAGTTAGTGATAAAGGATAATTATTTATTAAGATTTCTTTCCTGTACCTAATAGGAATTACGTGTTCACTACTTGAATGCATTTCAAACACTTCTTTAGCAAAGAAGGTTTCGGGTCTAAAAGTCTGAACTAATAAATGCCTCCACAATTGTTAGACAATGTTTAGAGTTTCTATTTGTTATATTTTTATAAAAAAGTAAGTTACTTACAGAGGTATTTAGGATAATAAACCTTAAAGCAGTTGATGATAAAGCGCACAAAATCCATGTCCTAAAATAAAGATTATAGGTTAAAATTTTGAATACTGTCCAATTAAGAGAACTTTCAATAGCCGTTTTGTAAAGATGATATATTAAATCTAAATAAGACAATTACTCATGTTTACATTAAAAAAGAACCCGCTCATAGGTAAACATTTGTATCATAGGGACTAACGTTTATGCCACCAACTTACTGTAATAAACCACTAAAACTGAGCTAACGGAATGAGATACTTACAAGTATTTTCTCATCATTCACATTACCTCCAACTAGTCACATGCTTCAGGTGACTAAGACAATGTGGCACAATTAAATGGATCTAACAGCAATCCCCACAGAGAAATCAGAAAAATCTATTCAGCAATTAAACAATTACTGAAATGAGTATACAGTTTACAAGCAAACTACTTGAAATAGCACATATGTACATAAAGGTTGATATGTTTACTTTGTAAACTTAATTTGTAGACCTCATAGTGCCAACAAAATACATTTCATTCATCTTTTACACAACTGTTAATGTGACCACACTGGCTGGCCACCTGCAGCCTCTACCTGACTCCTAGCTTCCTAGACTTTTGTTGCATAAGTACTAGAATCATTTTCTAGTTCATAGTCATTCAAGTGTTGTTCACAAATTGTAATTTCTGGGAGACATTATACACATAACCATCTAAGTAGTTCTACTGCTTTGAGCATACTGTTTGTTTGCTGTGGGCCATTAAACCAATTTGGACTCAAGGTGACCATAGCAACAGGGACTTGGGTTCTCAGGGCTATGTGCACCTGGATGGTTTCATTTCCTTTTAGCCCATAGTCACAGGCTGAGTTACTAACCCTCATCCACCATTTGATAAAGATGGTGGAAAGAAAGCCGTAACCAGGCCAACTTTGCTCCCAATCCCTGAGAGACGGGGTGTTCCTAGAGATGAGAATCAGTAATGTCATCCCTAGTGTGTGAGTTGTAGCAATCTTAGACTGAAAGCAGGTGTCCTTAGCGCTGTTAAGTACTATTTATGTGAGATAAACCTTAGTATATAATTAGTGGTGGTGGTGGTGGTGGTGATGTGCTGTGGAGTCAGTTCCAACTCACAGCAACCCTGTATAGGGTTTCTGAGGCTGTAAATCTTTACGGGAGCAGAAAGCCTCAACTTTCTCCTGTGGAGCAGCAGCAGCCCGACTCGTAACCACTATGCTAATGAATCATTTGGAGTCCTGGTGTGGGTGCTATGGGATAAAGCATTGGACAGCAAGGTTGGTTTGAACCACAAGGTCGGCGGTTCAAAAAAGCCACCAGCTGCTCCTTAGCAACCCTATCTATACAGGGTCACTATGAGTCAGAACTGACTAGATGGCACTTAACAACAACATTGAATCATAAGGAGCTCTGGGAGCGTAGTAGGCTACAAATTGAACTGCTAACCTCAAGGTCAGCAGTTCGAATCTACCAGCTGCTCCACGGGATAAAGATGAGGTTTTCTACTCTCCTAAAGATTTTCAGCCTCAGAAACCCTACACGGTGGTTGGCTATGACTCAGAACTGACTCCATGGTACACAACCACCAATACTAATGAATCATTATTTCCATTGTTCACAGAGTTTAGTAAACTGTAGTTACGTAAAAGAAAATATCTGAAACTAACTATAGAGTTATACCAAAATTTGGGTCACCCAGTTTATAATCCGTGGTTGTTCCTAGACACTATGCTTAAAAACCCATTGTCCCAACATCCTGGTTTCCATCTTTGATTAAATGGACTATCCCTGCTCAGAAAACCTCAAGTTACTAATTCAAGAGGATTGGACAGGCTGCCCCGGCTGTACACATACTAGGGAGTATTGCATAGAATGTTGTTGTTGTTGTTGTTATGTGCCTTTGAGTCACAGCTCCAGGAAATTCATGACTTTGTATTCTGGAAGGGTGTTACTGAGGACAATATTCATTTGCTTATAATATGTCTTCTCTTTGAGGACCCATGAAAGACACTTCTCTTGGGTTTAAGCATTAGGAATCGATGTGTTTCTCCAAAATTCTAGTTTTGCAAGATGGCCCCCGAGTAATTTCAATGATTGCCTTTTCTCTGGGCAGGCAGCTGAAAAGCTCAGTGCCAAACTGGTGACTCAACTCTAACAGATATTTTTGTCAAAAAAAAAAAAATTGCCTTGAAATCCTGTATATCTCTTCTTCATAAGCAGACTGAAATCCTTTGTGAATCATATAAAAAATTTTAAAAGCCGTAAAACTCAAGTATTTGGCAATTCCAATAATGATTTGGGTATATAGTCATGCAAGGAACATGAATGATAATGCAAAAAAAAACACACCCTTATTTACAAATTAAAGATATAAAAATACCTTTAAAAAAAAAGTCAATTCTCTACCCCTATATTTGACAATCATAAACACTAACATTATTTTCATGATTCTGGGTTAGAAAATGATCATACCCACAGGATAACAATCATGATTTGTTTTTATAGAAATGTATACTTTTTGACACTAACATTTATTTATCTAGGCATTTTGATTTGGGGGGGGCGGGTGAAGTGATTTTCTCTGTAATTGAAAACCCACTGAAACGGAAACTAGGTTTGAAAAAGTCAGGACCCTTGACTCTTAAAAAAAAAATAGAGAGAAAATAGACAAACACCAAAAAATCTGTGATTTTAGCCTTGTCAACATTTCTTTCTACTCTTTTTGAAACTGTCTAAGATTTCCCTTTTTTGAGCTATGTATTACTATATCATCTTATAGCTTCTTTCACTAAAGAAAAAAGCACTGTCATTATTACGAAATTTAAACAGCACTTTGCGTAAGTCCACATATTCCATCAGTTAGACAGCCACATGAGAGCACATCACTGCGTTGACGCTGTGGAGCAATCTGTAAGTGCACGCAGCTAGTTCCTGTACTTAGGTCAGGGTGACTTCTTTACACCAGAGTTCCACAAGTTAGTTACCAAGCAAAGAGGAGGGACACATGCACTTTAAAGTTCTTAACACATTTGCCAAATGGATTTTCAAAAGGCTACCAACACGGCCCGAAGCAAGTCTGTGAATGCTGACTTCACTCCCACCAGAGTTTGCCACAGTTAAAATATAAAAGATGCGTTACTATAAATGTGCCATATGGCCTCAGTTGATCCTGGAAGGGTTGGAGATATCACCAGGGTCACCAAACCAAAACCCTGTTGCCTGCAAGTCCATGTCAACTCACAGCAAGAACCCCATGTTACAGAGAGGAACTGCCCCATCGGGCTTTCTTGGCTATAATTTTTATGCCACAGTGCCCCCGGGTGCTACGAACTGCCAACCTTTAAGTTACGAGCCAAGTACAAACTGTGTGCCACTCAGGAACCTTATTAAGGTTGAAGGTCCAATTAAAGACTTGTTGTTTAGTGCCATTGAGTTGGTTCTGACTCATAATGACATTGTACAAGGTTTAAACTGCCCACCTTGGTTTGCAGTCCAGTGCTGATCCTACAGAACCACACTAGGAGTCCAAATTAAAGACTAGGAGTCCTGGTGTGGCGCTTAGGCTAAATGTGACTGTAAGGTCAGTTTGAACTGCAAGGTTGGTGGTTCAAATTCACCAGTTGCTCCTCAGAAACCCTATACAGAGTCACTATAAGTCGGAAACGACTCGACAGCCCTTAACAGCAACAGTGTAAAAATGGCAGTGTGGGGGCATCTGACCTCCTCTAATGGCACAGAGGGTGGGGGACGAGGGGGGTATCACCACCAGGAGCATCAACCTAAGGTGAATTCCTATGAGGCAGAGGTCAGACATACCTCTTCTCTCCAACTTTTTTTTTTTTTGGAAATGTTTTATTGTGAATTATGTGGTAGTTTACATGGGAGAACATTAGCTTTACATTTATCTTATCGTATATCATTTCCTTGCCATGTTTGTTTTGAAATCAATCTGGATACCAGCCATTCCTCCCATGGCACTCTCCACTCATAACGGGGTTGAGACTCCGCTGCACAGAGCTCCCACTCATGACTATGGATTTAGTAGAGAAGTAATGGATAGAACTCAGGATCAAGCTTTTCTGTCAGGATACCTCGTCTTAGCCAGGCCACTAGGCAAGTCTCTCCCTGGCCCCTGCCCTGCTTGGGCAAGTGTTATAAAGTTCTTTAGCTCTACCAACAGGTGCCCAGAGGCGCCCTAAAGGCCCTCAACATTTTTGCTCTGTAGGTCAGGGAGCCCAGCACTTCACTCCCCACCCCCCGTGGGTTGCGAAGCCATCTCCTGTTGGTATCCTGGTTCTGTTGCCTGCTTCTCATAGTCTGTCATGGTCTCCAGTGTTACAGTTCTCTGTCTTCTGGGTCTAGGGGGTTCTCAGTACAGGGGCTCCAAGTTCAAAGGATGCACTCTAGTCAAGTCTCTTTGTCTGGTAGCAGTGAATCCCCCCCTCGGCTGTGGGATTGGGTCTCTTTTAAGCCTATAAGATGGCAAAACGAACTTATTCCATTAGGGTTCTGACTTCATATTGACATGGTCTTACCCCCACAACGGTACCATGTGTGATGCTGTAGGACAGGCATAGGATGGCTAACCACAAGGTTGGCAGTTCAAACCCATCAACTACTCCTCGGAACCCCTATACAGGGTCACTATGAGTTGGAACCGACTCGATGGCATTTAACAACATCCTGTCATTTGGTGGGAGTTACAAGGCCCTGGCTAGAAAGCAATCCTCACAGTGCAGGTGGGTTTCATTTATTTCTTAAGCTTGGCAAAGTCACCTAAAGAAACGCTGGCTTCCAGTTAACCAAACCAAGCCAACAAAAAACAAATCCAAACAAACCAAAGTAACTGACAAAATCAAAGTCCTATAACCATAAAACTCATGTGTACGTCTTACACCTGTAAAGCATGGTACGAATATCATCAAACACTGCAGCCCATACGTTCATTTACTCAATATGTATTGAGTGTATTACTGTGTGCCAAGCCCAGGGCTAGTGGGGGCTGTTGGATGTCAGGTTTGATCATTCACTCTGTAGCCTGCCAGTCTCAAGTTCCCCACCCCCCAATGTAATCAGATCAGGAGCATGGCTACAAAAGCCACAACTTCAATGCCAAATATGGAAGCACATTTAGTTCTTCAAAACCTTATTCCATCCATGTTGGACTTCAATTACAATTCCGGGCGGGGTTGGGGGGAGAAATCAGTCCCAAACACAAGTTAGTCTTCTCAGTTTCACTGCACTATTTGGTTCAGGATGATGGGAGGAGGAAGCTATGATCAACAATGCTTTAGAATTACAATGATGACGGCAATGAAAATGCTTACTATGTTATAAAGGCCAGTTTCTGATAGGTCAAACATCACTGTGATAGGTTTCCCATTTTCTCTCTTGGCATAACGTTCCAACCAAAATGCTATCAGCTTCTTTTTGTCCAACGCGGTCTTGTTGTCTTTTACATGGTACTTCACCTTGATCCAGACTTAAAGAGAATGAAAGATATATACATATATACACATATATATGCATCAAAAAAAAGATAAGTATAAGAAAACCAGTTATATATCAGAAGGCTTCAAAAAGTTGTTGGAAAACTTCCATTCTCTTTTAATTCAATTTTTCATGGGCTTTTTGAAATCCCCTCATGTCTGTCCAGTCTATTCTGACTCATGATAACCCCATATGTGAAGACCACGTGCTCCACAAGGCATTCAGGGCTGTGACTTTCTGGCATGCGTATGTGCCTGTGCGCGTGCGCACATGCACGTGTAGATCCAACCAAAATACCAAATCTATTAATACCGAGTCTACTCCAGCTCATAGTGACCCTACAGGACAGAGGAGAACTGTCCCATAGGGTTTCGAAGGCTGTAAATATTTACAGAAGCAGGCTGCCATGTCTTCTTCCCAGAGTGGTTGGTGGGTTTGAACCGCTGATCATGTGGTTAGCAGATGAGCGTAATCACTGCATCACCAGGGTTTCTCACATATATACCGTATTTAATGCAAGAAACACACAACTCTCATGTCTGGTTGCCAACTACATTCTCCTCCCATGAGGTAATTTTGTAACCGTGTCATGTTACTGTTTTCTTTCTTTTTGATACAACAACATACATGTTAAAGAAAACTGTCAAAATAGCACCTATGAAAATGTGTCTTGGGGTGGACATGGTTGGCAAACAAACATAGAAGGCATGCGTTCTTTGTGTAAAAATACAGGGTACATAAAGGAGAGGGCTTCAAAAGTTCATGGAAAAAGTGGAATGAAAGACATGGAATTTTTTTCTATCAGCTTTTTGAAGCCCCTTCATATAGAATTCCTTTCCCTCGATATTTTTAATTCATTGTACTTCTCAGATTCAAAACATCTCTTCCTTCTTTTAAATGTGAAATAGTATGCACATTAAGTCTTCAAGAGTAACTAAAAGGCAAATGACTTTTTTCCATAGGAAATACCCAAATATTGCTCATAAGGGAAAAAGAAAATCCAGTGGAACAAACAGTATTGCTAATAAGCTAAAAATATTCGGTATCCTGATTACTGAACAAGAAAGAAGCCATTGTTACCCTCAAGCTCTAGAAGTGATGCTCCACCCAAGGGACAGGCAGGGACACAGGCAGGAGCGGGGAGGGAGGGGGTTGGGCATGGGGGTGGCAGCTGAGACTGAATAGGAAGTGGGGTGTCAGGAGACGCTAAACAGAGAGAAAGGGCTGAGCTTGCAGGAATCTGAGGGATAGGATACTGCGTTTTCAGTTTCCTAGAAGAGACGTGATGCCACTTGATGATTTTAAGCTGTGGGGTGGCTGGAACCTATTTTTAAATGATTCCCTGGTAGTGGCTTAGAAGGTAGCTTAGAAGAGGATGAGAAGGAAACTCCGCAGGCCATTACCTAAGAAAGGGGAGAGAAGAGGGACGGACGTGAGATTAGGGATGGAAGGTAAGAAGTGGCTGGTGAAGTTGGAGAAAGGGCTAAATTAGGCTAGGAGAAAGAGAAGAGTCAATGAGGAGCCCCTGGCATCACTCTCAGGTGGGCCTGAGCTGGGAACTACAGAGACTGGTCAGCTGGTATGGTGCAGAGGTCCAGTTGTGTGCTGTGTAGGAGGAGGCTGGTGGTCACTGGGAGTAGGAGCCAGTGTGGGGTCATCACTGGGGACCACCAAGAAGACTGTGTCAACTGGCAACTAAAAGGGGCCCAGGATTGAAGGGACACTGGGAAAGACACAGGAGGAACATGAAGAATCAGAAGATTGAGAAGGGGGAGCTGGAGGGAAAATGCAGAGATTAACCATCAAGACAGGAACAACTCAGAGGACAAGCAGGAGGAGTGCAGACTGGGTATAGAATGGACTTGTCAGAACGCTGGCTCTCCTGTCAGGGCCTTCATACAAAGCTCAGCTGCATTCTGGGTAAAGGAGACTGGAGAAGCGTAACAATGGAGCTATTTGTTCCACCCACTTCGCTATTTCACACATTTATGAAGAAGCTAAGGGGAGAAGATGGTGGGACACTTACAAAGGAAAACACTGTATTTCGCGATGGTCCAGATGATTTTGCATAAAAAATAATGTGTGGAATTTTACCATTACAAGTCAAATGACAAGGAAGATGATTCTGAATGGAATTATTTTGACTGTGATATAGGATGGAATGTGTACCTATACTGTCTTGTTTATTAAAATGTAAGCTGGGGACATAACGACCAAGATTTGATATTTGGTCAAAACGGCTCTAATGATGCCCAACTGTAGGAAACTTAAGGTACACCACATTTGGAGAAAGAACATTCTGCTTATGATTAATCTAACTGCGCTAGGTATCCACATCTCAATCTTGAACAGCCGGTAGAAATTAAATATACTTACGCAGTTTGTTCCCTTCTTTGTCATAACCATGGAGATAAATACCACCAATTTCCAATAACCTTTTAGGAATGGAGGATTCATTCAGGTCTAAAAAGTAATGAATTTTGATCAGTAAAAGTAATTTAGTTATGTCTCTAAAAGGAAAACTCACAAAAGTAAGATGTTATATATAGTAGTTTTGATACAAACAAGAGAAAGCTTAGTCAAACATTTGGAAAGAGCCTTTGTCAATTAAGATGGTCTTTCTTATCACATAAACTATGTAAAGACACAAATATAACAAATGGGAAAAAAATCCATTTCCTTTACTCCGCTGGCCATTATGTTATGCGGACATACCAGCAATCAAATCTTGGCTGTGCTTCATGCAATGACTAATATTATCACTGGTGAACTTTTCATTTTAACATCCCAGTAAATATTCATGTTGTAGCCACAGAATTAATGGGAAAAAAAGGTCCAGTAGAATCTAAGGCATTTTACAACTTTGGGGCAAGTGGAAAATCATTCAAGAAAAATGACAGGGCCTTTAGCAGGAAGAAAAAGAAAGGGCCTGCATCGTGTCTAATGAGGCTGAGGACCAACATACAGAAAATCAGGAACTGCTGAAGTGCGAAGGCTTTGGTTTTCGTTCACTAGGAGTTTCCAAAGAACTTTCTCTTACTCCATCCCTCTTTTATCATGTCTCTGTTGTTTACCAACAGAAAAATAAAAAAACCAAACCAACTCATAGTGACCCTGTAGGAGGTCAGAGTCCAACTGCCCCATTAAAGAGTAACTAAAAGGCAAATGACTTTTTTCCATAGGAAATATACAAATGTTGCTCATAAGGGAAAAAGAAAATCCAGTGGAACAAACAGTATTGCTAATAAACTATATGGTTTCTGAGGCTGTACTCTACAGGGAAGCAAGGTAGGATAAAGCTCTCTAGGATAAGCACTGAACTGCAAATCAAAATGCCAGCAGTTAAAACCCATCAGCTGCTATGAAGGAAAAAGGTATCCTGCTCCCGCAAAGATGTACAGCCTCAGAAACTCTTTACAGGGTTGAATCAGAAGCAAGGAGTTGAATCAGAAGCAACTCCTTGGCACTTAACAACAACAGTCTTTACGAAAGCAGATGGTTACATCTTTCTTCCCCAGAGAGGCTGGTAGGTTTAAACCAGTGACCTTTCGATTCGCAAATGAGCACTTTAACCACTGCACCACCAGGACGCCTCTGCCAACAGAAACTAGCAATTATATATTCAAGAAAACAATTATTGTAGCAATTAAAGCTTTCTTCTGTGCTGAAATGATTTCATAGAATGTCAAGTTTCTAGTTCTTGGCCTGATGAGCAAATGTGTCACTGGTTTTTGGAAGTATCTGTAGCATTTACATATCTAGACAAATTATCTCGTAAATACTTCCCATCTCATGCTTTACAACTAGTTGGTGGAGTCCTGGTGTGGCACTGCAGCACTCGACTGCAAGGTCGGTGGTTCGAACTCAGCAGCCACTTCTCGGAAACCCTATACGGGGAGGGTTATCAACGATGACAACTCTGTATTAGGTCACCAGTGCAGAGATGATCATAGCCAGGGCAGGGCTGCCTCCTTTCTGCCTAATGGACATGGGTGGGTAGGACGGTTTCCTCTTACTCAATTTTCGGACTAGAAAGGAACAGGCCATCTTTTCTGTTAAGAGTTGTTCTTCCACGTAAAAGTTATCCTGAAAACTCCAAGATTTTAAACTCCTGTTTTTGAAAAGTAATGAGATCCAAGAAAGAGGTGGCTAAGGATCATGAATGAAGCTCTGATGAAACTCGATACAAATTTCAGTCTAGTGGTGGATTGGAAATGAAAAGCTAAGAGAAGGTTGCCATAGACACCTTTAGGAAGAAACTAGCTTCTCTGCAATTCCCATTCATTTAGCAATTACATATGAAGCACCTAGAAGAAGAAGGCAATCTAGGAATAGAGAAAGACATCAAGGAACAACTAAGAAAAACAGGCAAACAAATTCTATTTCCTGGGCCCAGGGCCAGGCAGCCTTTTGTTCCACTGTGTTTGGGGTTGCCGTGACTCCCGGGCTGCTTCTACTAAGATGCTGTCTTGATATTGTTTAATGGTACTCTCTGTGATAGTTCAGATTCCGTGCTTTAGCAGTTAAGACATATTCCCCCCACCCCCACTCCATGAGATCTTATATAATTACTTCTCCCATGACTTGACCTATTGTGATCAGCCCTGATCTGATGTAATTCATCTGTGTTGTAAATCCTCACTTCTGTGATGTTAAAGAGGCTGAGGCTGAATGCAACCTACAGGATTAGGCTGTAACTTGAGTTAATCTCTTTTGAGTTAGAAAAGGGCCCTATTACCCCCAAGCAAGCAGAGCTGATAGTGGAGTGAGTCCACTGGACCTGATGTCCTGCACTGTGAAGCTCCTAGATCCCAGGCATGATGGATGCCAAGACACATGGAGATCTGCCAGGAATGCTGGACCTCCAGATGCTGAGAAGGGGATAAGGGATGCTTTCCACAACTCGCGCTCTGAATTTGGACTTCTAGCTTCCTAAAGTGTGAAAGAATAAATTTGTTTATAAAGCCATTCAGCTGTGGTCTAGCAGCATAGAGACAGGTAACTAAGACACTACCCAAGCACAGACTAGGAGACTCTGCCGAGCGAAGGATGTCCATGTGTTTCTGCTCCCTGGTGATAATGATGGCCTTAGGAGTGATTCTGTTTGTAAGATGTACTAGGAAGAAGCCCCTTTGAAGATGGGATTTGATCTTTATCAGCAATTATACTCTGGGGTTTATGATGAATGCCAAGAAGATCTACAGGTAAGCACTTGTTTGTTAAGTGCCGTCGAGTCGGTTCCAACTTATAGCAACACTGTATAGGGTTTCCGAGGAGTAGATTTGAACCACTGGTTTTGTGGCTTTGCAGTCCAGTGCTTATCCTACAGCGCCACACCAGGATTCCAACAGACAACTGTTGTTCTTACGTGCTGTGGAGTCGGTAACGACTCATAGCGACCCTGTACAGGGTTTCCGAGGCTGTAAATCTTTATTAGAGCAGAAAGCCTCATCTTTCTCCTGCGGAACAGCTGGTAGTTTTGAACTGCTGACCGTGACATTAGCAGCCCGATATGTAACCACTACGCTACCAGAGTTCCAGACACTTAGATAAATATAAAAGCTGAATCTAAAGCAGTAACATTTAGGCAGAGATTACATTGAATAGCTTACCATTGACAGCAAATTCTTTCCTCCACTGGAAACTCTCATCAAGCATCTTCAAGGTTTCATCTACGACGTTATGTCTCCAAATTAAGTAACTTTCAACCCAGTTATCATCTTGTTGTAGTCTTTCAACATCACGTGCATCATATTTATCTGACTTATCTAGAGAAAAAGAATTATAAATCTTCAAGTCAGATGAATTATATATAATGACTAGTAACAAACACTACTGCCAAAGAAGATCCAAAATGATGAAACCAAGCTATTTGAGGGCAGACAAAAAGATGGACTTTGTGATGAAAATGCAACACACAGGATTGACAGAATTTCTGAGTGTGAAGACAATACAGTTATCTAAAGACTACGCATTTAAGTAAGCCACTGTAGATTCAAAAAACAAGACCATGATAAAATATTTGGCACAACTGCTCTCGAAAACTGTAACCCAACATTTCAGAAGATGAATTATTTATCTTAACTGGAAACCCTTACTGTAATCAATCAAAATTAAAGAAATTTTATCTGTCAAGAAAAGACTTGTTAGTGTAAAGTATTCTCAAGTTGGTTCCGACTCATAATGACCTTGTATAAGGTTTCCATGGAGTGGCTGGTGGGTTTGAACTGCTGGCCTTACAGTTCAAACTGACCTTGTGGTCCAGTGCTTATCCTATAGCACTACCCAAGGACTCCAAGACAGGACTGGTGGTAGTGCTTGTGTGGTGTGGAGTCGGTTCCCACTCATAGTGACCCTGTATAGGGTTTCTGAGTTTAGCTCCACCAGCCATTCATCAGAAACCCTATACAGGGTCACTATGAGTCAGAACTGAGTTGATGACACTAAACAACAACCACAACAAATCTTTGGAGTCCTGGTGTGGCGCAGAAAGCTTCATCCTTTTCCCTCAAAGCGACTGGTACGTTCAAATTGCTGACCTTGTGGTTAGCAGCTCAGCTTGTAATTCACTCAGCTAGAAGGGCTTCTAAAAAGACTAGGAGTCCTGGTGTGGTGCTGGTGATAAGCACTGGACCACAAGGTTGGTTTGGACTGCAAGTTGGTGGTTTAAACTTGGAAATCCTACTCGGGATTGCTAGGCGTCAGAACCGACTAGGCAGCACTTAAAAAATAACAACTATTTAAAAAGGCATTTGGCAAGGGTCACAGAAAAAAAATGAACTAAAAGCAAAATGGAAGACTGGCTATGCATGCAGTTATTAGGTATTTAGTATTTTTCAGGCTCTGTGGCCACCATTTCTAATAGTAATCATTTCCTATTCCAATGGGCACAGTAAGGGTTGTGAGGATGGGGCAGGACCAGGCATTCTGTTGTGTGTAAGGTCGCTAAGAGTCAGTATGGACGCAACTACACCTAACAACAACAACAACAACAACAAAGCTCTTCTCTATACACATTGCCTTATTTCAGGTCCTAAGTTGGAACCAACTCGACGGCTCTTAACAACAACAACAAAGAGACAATAGCTGAAAGGGCAGGAAAAACAAAACACATTGAGACTTATCTTCTTCTGAGTCTCAATCCTTTTATTTTTAATCTACTTTATATACTCACAGTGTTGCTATGGATCAGAACAAAAACTCTGTATGAAAATTATTTGGAAGTCTCAGACACAGTAAGTACCCCGACTTAGCAACAATGGGCTCAAACATAACAACAATTGTGAGGATGGTGCAATCAGGACAGTGTTGCCCTTTGTGCGAAGGATCTCTCTATTAAGAAATGGACTCCAGGGCACCTGGTCACAACAACCATGAGATACAGATTAACCTATAAATCAAGCATGTGCAGACATGATAGGACCTCTGGTAGCACAATGGATCAAAGGTTGGGTTGCTAACCAAAAGGTCAGTGGTTTGAATCCACCAACCATTCCACAGGAGAAAGGTGAGTCAATTTGTTTGTTTTTTTTTTAAGTTTTTATTGTGAATTGAGTAGAAGTTGTTTACATGGGAGAACAGCAGCTTTACACTCATCCTATTGTATTTCGTTTCATTGCAATGATTACAATCCCCTCCATGCATCATAATTTAACAGTATTCTATTCTCTCTGGTATTTTGTTTTTGTTTTTTGCTTTTGTAAAGATTTACAGCCTTGGAAACTACGGGGCAGTTCTATTCCATTCAACAAGGTCAATATGAGTCAGAATCCACTCGATGGCAGTGGGTTACCTAGGACATGGCTCTTAATGTCTGGGCACTATTTTTCCAGTCTACACTGTTGTTGTTGTTAAGTGCCATCGAGTCAGTTCTGACTCATGGCGACCTTGTATAGGGTTTTGAAAAGGTCATAGAGAATTTTCCATTTTCCCACAAAGTTTTTAAAGACCTCTTATAAAACAAGTGGTTCTGTAGTAGATAAACCTTAGGCAATGTTTCTTAGCTTGGCAGTTCAAGCCCACCAGCTGCTCCTAGGAAACCCTATACAGGGTCACTATGGGTCAGAATCGACTCAACAGTACTTAACAACAAACTATTCAGATTGAAGTTGTCAAGGACTTCATTCTTCTTGGATCAACTATCAACACTCACGGAAGCAGCAGTCAAGAGATCAGACGACGTATTGCATTGGGCAAATCTGCTGCACAGGAACTTTTTAAAGTATTGAAGAGCAAAGATGTCAGCTTGAGGACTAAGGTGCGTCTGACCCAAGCCGTGGTATTTTCAATAACCTCATATGGATGCGAAAGCTGGACAGTGAATAAGGAAGACCGTAGAAGAATTGATGCTTTTGAGTTATGGTGTTGGAGGAGAATATTGAAAGTGCTGCCAAAAGAACCAACAGATCTGTGTTGGAAGAAGTGCAGCCAGAGTGCTCCTTGGAGGCCAAGATGGCCAAACTTCGTCTCTCATACTTTGGACATCTTATCAGAAGGGGCCAGTCCCTAAAGAAGGATATCATGCACAACAGAAGGACACTTGGCCTGGTCCTGTGCTGGGTCCCAACAGGAAGGCTGTCTGAGGCCAGTTACAGCCACTGGGGTCAATCATTCTAATTGAAGCTCGCCCTCTGTTTCGTTGACCCTTCCCCAGGGGTTGGTCCTTCCTGATGACATGTCCAAGTTAGCGTGTCCTGAATAATGATAGTGCAGGACCAGAAAGATGAAAGGAGTAATTTGGCTCTAGAAAGGACATAGCTGACAGGAGTGAGTCTGCGGTAAGTTTAGGGTTAACATTCCCTGTCTCTCATGTTTTCCTAGACCTTGCTCTCTTCTGTCAGTGTAAAGGCTGTTTTGGTTTGTGTGAGAACATGACAAGCTAAACAAAGGGCTAAGAAAAGGCTGGTGCTTTTCACAGAAGAGGAAAACCAAATGACCCAAAAAGATAAGAGATATTCTCACCCTTACTGGTATTCAAAGAAATGCAAATAGAAACTACAATGAGATATCCCACCACACCCATCAGATGCTGGGTGAGAAAGAAAGAAACACACTGGTGAATTTTAGGATATGAGAAAACAAATGAAAATCGATACAATCACTTTGGAAAACTTAGTAACAATGAATGTGAGTCTCATTTACAGGTATCAATTTCACTGTTGTATACACACCCCTTGCTGTAAGTGCTAGCCCTTGTTTTTGCTAAGTGCTCCTCTTGAGCATTTCAAGGAGTAGCTGGTGGGCTTGAACTGCCTACCTTGTAGTGTGGCACTATAGGATCAGCACTGGACTGCTAACTGCAAGGTTGATAGTTCAAACCCACCAGCCACTCTTTGTAAACCCTATGCTGTTGTTGTTATGTGCTGTGGAGTCGGTTCCGACTCATAGCGACCCTGTACAGGGTTTCTGAGGCTGTAAATCTTTATGGGAGCAGAACGCCTCATCTTTCTCCGAAGGAACAGCTGGTCGTTTCGAACTGCTGACCTTGTGGTTCGCAGCCCGATTTGTAACCACTACGCCACCAGAGCTCCTTTGTAAACCCTATACAGGGTCTCTATGTGTCAGAGTTGACTCGATAGTACTTAACAACAACTATCTTGCAATTACCAGTCCAGTGCTTACCCTACAGGGCCACACCAGGACCCACAACAGGACATGTCCTGATGGTGTGGTGGTTGGGTTCCGTCAGGATGGTTCCAACTCACAGGCACCCTGTATGGGTTTTCAAGGCTGTGCAACTTCAAAAGAGCAAAAACCCTCATCTTTCTCCCTTGGAATAGCTGGTGGGTTTGAACTTCTGACCTTGTGGTCAGCAGCCCAATGCATAACCCACTATGCCACACCTTGGTGGTGGTTGTGGTTATGTGCCTTGGAGTCAGTTCCAACTCACAGTGACCCTGCACAGGGTTTCCGAGGCTGTAAATCTTTACGGGAGCAGAAAGCCTCATCTTTCTCCCATGGAACAGCTGGTAGTTTCGAACTGCTGACCTTAAGGTTCGCAGCCTGATTAATAACCACTACGCTACCAGAGCTCCTTTAGAGCAGCAAATTCTTGAACTTTTTGGTCTCTGGATCTCTTCTGCACTCTTACAAATAATTGAATACCCCCAAAGTGCTGTTTCGTTTATGTGGGTTATATTTAACAATAGTTACTGTGAGGAAGTGTGTGTCAGGGTTGTATCCTTTCACCATACTTGACCCATAAATAATACCATGACTAATGGAGAAAAGATTGAAATTGTCAAAGGCCCTTTGCTTGGATCTATAATCAACACTCATGGAAGTAATCAAAAAAATCAAACGAGACTCATGGAAGCAGCAGTCACGAAATCAAATGATTTACTGCATTACGTAAATCTGCTGCACAAGCCCTCTTTAATAAAGTGTTCAAGAGCAAAGGTATCAACTTGAGGACTAAGGTGTGCCTGACCCAAGCCATGGTATTTTCAATCACTGCATATGCATGCAAAAGTTGGACAATGAATGGGGAAGACCACAGAAGAATTGAAGATCATTATCAAAAGTAGCATTGGAGGAGAATATTAAAAGTACCATGGACTGCCAAAAGAACAAACAAATCTGTCTTGGAAGAAGTACAGGCAGAAAGCTTATTAGAAGCCAGGCTGGCTTCTCATACTTCCAACAAGGTATCAGGAGGGACCAGTCCCTGGAGAAGGCTATTATGCTTGGTAAAGTGGGAGGGTCAGCGTAAGAGAGGAAGACCCTCAAGGAGGAGGTGGAGTGACCCAGTGGTAGCTACAATGGGATCAAACATCACAGTATTTGTGAGATGGCGCAGGGCCATGCTATGAGTCAGAACCCACTCATTGGCACTTAACGACAATACTGTCTTAGATATTAAAGCACATTCTATCAGCTGTCAAGAGCAGTGATATCATCAAGTAGGAAAACACCACTGTACATGTGTGAGAGAATTACAGTGAGAAAGAAAAACAATGCTTTAGTATATTGTGAATACAATGTGGACCTCTCAAACCCCTAGAAATGGTCTCAAAGACCAACTTTGAGAACAACTACCCAAGAGAAACTCCTGCACTTGTAGACCAGGCTCATATCAGAATGCTCATAGCAGCACTGGACATAGTAGCGAAACCTAGAAACAGTAACGAAACCTAGAAACAGTCACAAACAGGAATGGATTCTGGTAACATACATGGTAGAATGAAGGACTGTTGAGTAACAGAAACAAGTCATGGGAAAAAATCATTCAGCCTTTATAGAAAGTTCAATACGAGGCAAAACCGAATAAAGTACTGGTCAGAAATCATCTCATAGATGCTAAAACTTAAGAAAAGCAAGAAAATAATATCCATTGCCATCAAGTAGATTCTGACTCCTAGCGACGAAGCTACAGGAGGGGCTAGAATTGCCCCCTAGAGCTTTCTAGGCTGTGTCTAATCTTGACAGAAGCTGACTGCCTCATCTTTCTCCCCTGAAGTGGATGGTGGCTTTGCACCGCCAAGTGCTTAACTACTGTGTCACCAACGTTTCTTAAGAGAATAATGTTGTTAAATGCCGTTGAGTTGGTTCTGACTCATACTGACCCATACAAGGTTTCCGTGGAGCAGCTTAGACCACCAACCTTGTGGTTGGCAGTCCTGTGCTTATCCAATAATAAGTAAAACCCAATGCAGGAGAAGTAACTGCCCTAGGTAGGGCAGGGATGGGGACACACAGGAGGATTTTAAGATATTATTTCTTTTGCTAAGTGGTTCTATTTTGGGGGGCTGAGTGATGATACATGAGTGTTTATTTTATTCATGTTTTACATATTTCATTCATATATAAAGTAAAAAATTAAAAAGCTAAGCAAACCAAAAATGAATAGAAAGAGTAACTAACTTAATAGCAGTGGAAAAAAAAAAAAAAAAAACAGGAAAAAATGAAGACTTTTGTAGAGTACCTGGGTAGTACAAATGGCTAAGGTGCTCAGCTGCTGTTTGAATGGATGGAAGTTGGAACCCTATGGAGCACAGTTCTACTCTGACATTCACGGGGTCACGATGATGCATTGGAATCAACTCAATGGCAACTGGATCTTTTGCTTTGGCTTCATTTTGAAAACATTAAAAAAATTAAAGAAAGAAAAAAAAGCAAAAGAGGCATAAACCAGAAAGGCTCGTATCAGTATCAGAAGTCTGACTGAAGAAGAAAACAAAACTGTTGAAATCATTAATGGCTGTAAACAATGAAAAGATGCTTACCCTCACGGGTAATGAAATAAAGGCAAGCTAAAACAACCCATCATTAAGAAATGTAGTGTTTTGGGATGGGTAGGGAAGGGCGGAGTGAAACTGACAAGCTTGAGTAGGCTGCTGAGATCAGTATCTGTGTGACTTTATAGAGAGAAACTAAATAACTCTGACAATCAAGAATTCTACATTGTGATATGAATTTTCAGGATATAATCTAAATGGTTGTTCTTCCTGTTGTTGTCAAGTACCATTGAGTTGGTTCTGAATCACAGTGACCCTGTATAGGGTTTCTGAGGAGTGGCTGGTGAGTTTTGAACCGCTGACCTTGTGGTTCAAGCCAACATTGTGTTCTAGTGCTTATCCTACAGCGTGACACCAGGACTGCTAATCTGAACTACTGTACCAAAAAACAAAAACAAAACAAAAAAACTAGAAAGAATTTAAATGTTCAAAAAGAATGGGCTATTTTAGATAAAAGTTAAGAACATTTTCTTTTATCTACAGAAGTGAAAATTATACAGTAATGGAAACTGTTGCTTACTTCATAAATATGGAACACAAGATTGCATTAATAAAATATTCAGTGTGCAAAATTGCGAGGTATTTTCATTAAGTGTGTGTGTGTGTGTGTGTTAAGAGCCGTTGAATCGGTTCAGACCCATGTTATTGTTGTTGAATGCCCTGGAGTCAGTTCCCACTCATAGCGACCCTGTATAGGGTTTCCAGGGAGCGGCTGATGAGCTTGAACCACTGACCTTACATTTCAAACCAACTTTGCAGTCTAATACATTAACCCACAGCGCGACACCAGGATTCCATATACAGATGTCGTTAAGTGCCATCAAGTCAGTTCTGTCTCATAGCAACCCTATATAGGGTTTCTGAGGAGCTGCTGGTAGATTTGAACCACTGGCTTTGTGTTTAGTAGTCCAGTGCTTACCCTACTGCGCCACACCAGAACTCCTATAATAGATATAAACATATGTTGTTGTTAAGTGCTCTTGAAGAGTCAGTTCCAACTCATAGCAAGCCTGTATAGGTGAGTTTGAACTGCCGACCTTGTGGTTCAAACTAACCTTGCAGTCCAGCGCATTATCCTGTAGCACCACACCAAGACTCCATATAAAGACTAGAAAAAAATTCATCAACGGTTAGAACTGTCTCTGGATAGAGATCATGGGTGACTCTTTAGACAATTTTGATGTAGCACTGGGGGTAAAGCACTAGACTGCAAGGACAGTTTGAACTGTAGGGTCAGTGGTTCAGACTCACCAGCCACTCCTTAGAATCCTTCTACAGGGTCGCTATGGGTCAGAACCAACTCACAGCACTTCACCACAACAACGTCATGGAAATGAATGCATACCCAGTGAAAGCTGGTATTTGCAAGTCTTGTGACGTTTCTGCTTTGGTTGGTGTCATCTCACCACTTTTCTATCGCTCTCTTAGTGAAAAATATTGGAGATTTCCTTCTAGGACCAGCTTCCGTCTCAACAGATGCTGTTGTTGTTAAAGTGCTGGCAAGTCTGTTCCCACTCGTAGCAACCTTGTATAGAGTTTCCACAGAGCAGCTGGTGGGTTTGCACTGCTGACCTTGTGGTCCAGTACCCTAAAGCACCACACCAGGGCTCCAGACTGTGTGAATTTATTTGATAAGGCTTTTCTATCCAAAGTCTTGTTGTTGTTGTTAAGTGCCATCAAGTTAGTTCTGACCCATACAAACCCTGTATAGGTTTTCCTAGGAGCGGCTGGTGAGCTCGAACTGCTGTCCTTGCAGTTCAAACTGGCTTTGCAGTTCAGCGCCACATCAGGTGCCTTCTTAACTCCCACTGGGTAAGAGCATGCTGGGATTGGTTTGTTTTGACATCGGCCTGGGTTTAAAAGGAGTCACCTCAGAGGTAGGAATAGACAGTTCCAAGACCAACAAGGAAAATGAGCCATTAGTGGAGACTGTGCAATCCCTATCTGGAAAAGCAGTGAGAGGAGGAGAGCGAGCAGCTGCGAGCTGTCGGTCCATGGACCGAGTAAAGGTGTGTGCCTATGGGCCTCCAGGAGGCTGCCTTGTAGGATGTGCTCTTTGAACTTTGCAACACTTGCCCTAACAGGGAATAAACTGAGGGGCCACATGGCTGAGAGGCCACAGACAAGAGTGAGGCGTGTCTGCAGTCCACCAGAGAAGAGGTGTTCCTGCCTGGAGAACTGCTGCATCCCGAGTGGTGCACATCCCTAATAACGTCCCAAATCATGGGTTGTTGTTGTTGTTGTTAAGTGCCATCGAGTCGGTTCCGACCCATAGCGACCCTGTACAGGGTTTCCGAGGGTGTAAATCCTTACGGGAGTAGAAAGCCTCATCTTTCTCCCGCAGAGCGGCTGGTAGTTTCGAACCGCTGACCTTAAGGTTCGCAGCCCGATTCGTAACCACTACGCTACCAAATCATGGGTATTGCCGCTAAATTCTGTGTGCCCATTGTAATGGATTACCGAAGCCAGATGTGGAGCAGAGAGGGCTGCGGGCGGGATGGCTGGTATCAGAATAGGGTCAAGAAAGGTGTAGGGTAGAAGCATGTCTGACCTCGGCCTCACAAGAATCAGCCTTGGGTTTGACTCTCCTTCCCTTTTACAAAACCAGAGGAAGTCAAATGGCCACCATGCCATTTTGTACCCGAGGTTTTACTATACTTATAAAGTCAGAAAACAAATCCAAAATGTCTTTCCATGGTTCTCCATATCCACCAAAGTACAAACCCATCACTTGAACGTCCAAGGTTCTCTGATACATTCCCCACTGTTTTCAGCCACGTGAGTGTACCTTTCCTAAGGCTTATCAGAATCAACTTATTGCTTCTCCGGCTTCTCACTTCAATGCTTTGGCTCTGACTATTTGATCTGCCTGAACTACATTCTCTGCTAGTCCAAGTGCTTCCATCCTTCCAAGTTCACGAGAAATACACTTTTCAATGAAGTTCTGTGTGCTAACTCAGTCATCCCAGCCACCAGAAGCCATTTCTCCTTGTCTCTGACGCCTACAGAATTGACTTAAACCTTTCTGTTAATCTTGATACGAATCACTGTTAGAATCCTTCTCTTGGATTGTAGTAGTTCGGGACTGGGCTCTCTCCTTTAGCTTTCTCGACTACTGACACACTCCTTCCCAGAATTCTGCACATAATGAGTCATTAAGGAACGGAATAAATTATTGCCACAAGGGACTGGTCTCTTGCCTTGGCCATAAGGAGAAGGAAGCGATAAGGGGAAATGTTTCTCATTTGAGACTCAGAATGGACTTTCTCAGAGACAATCAAAGAAAAAACAAAATAAACCAAGCAAGTCCTATTAGAAATCCATGACACAATTATAGACTTATATTTCATTCTTTCACCAGCTTAAAAAAAAAAAAAAAATCTGTCCATACTCAGTAGCTTCATATCGATGGAAAGACAAATATGTTTCTAATTCCTAAGAACCTGCCTCTAGAAGAGCTTTTGGAGTGTAATGCACACACCAGTTGCTGTCAAGCTGATTCCAACTCATGGTGACCATAGCTGTGTCCCAGGAGAATGGCACCCTATAGGGTTTGTGATGGCTGTGACCTCTCAGGAGTCCAGGTACCTCTGGGTGGATCTGAATTGCCAACTTTGTGGTTAACAGCCAAGTGTGTAATCATTTTTGCCACAAAGGGACTCCTTTTGAGGTATAGCAAGTGTTTAAAGAAATAATTGTAGATTGGGTTCGTTCTTTTAGGGCAATATCACATTCGCTTAAGTTGGTCTTGAGCCTCTTCTAAAACACAATATAATTAATGATACGAGACGTGGTGAAAGAGGAAGAAGGAAAGTAGATGTTCTAAACAGACCTGGGTGATTTCGAAAAGGTCAGCTTAAACGGGAAATCATTCTCCAATTCTTGTTGTTGCTAAGTGCTGTTGAGTCTGTTTTGACTCATAGTGGCCTTGTATCTGATTTCTGAGGAGCAGACAGTGGATTTGAACTGATGACCTTGTGGTTACCAGGCCAGTGCTGATCCAACAGCACCACACCAGGACTCCCACATAACGACTCTGTATAGGGTTTCCAAGGAGCAGCTGGCAAACCCGAAAAACCGACCTTGCTGTTCAAATGACTTTGCAGTTTGACACATTAGCCCACAGGGCCACACCAGGACTCCACTTTCTGATTAGGCAAATCTAAAAAGCTCTTAACTAATTTCCTATTCTACCTTTATCAGATTGTACTTTTATCAGGAAACAAATGAAACTTCAAGGTGAGAAAGTTTTTGACAGTTTCTATTTTCCTTTCCCATGCAAATCTCTAAATATGTTGATATTTACAATCATCACAGGTAGATAAGCTACACAAGTGTGTTCATACATTCCTAAGTGTGTGTATTTAAGGACAAAGCCCTCTCAGTGCTTAATGTTACACAGTGCTTTGAGATAATCCTTGTCTTCATAAGACACATTGTCAAGGTTTCTCTGCCAGATTCTGATGGGGGAGGAGAGGCAATTAGGGCAGATCTTAATCTACCTATGTATATATATTTAAGTATTACTATATTCATTGGGAAGGAGCTCTGGTAGCGTAGTGGTTACGAATCGGGCTGCGAACCTTAAGGTCAGCGGTTCGAAACTACCAGCCGCTCCGCGGGAGAAAGATGAGGCTTTCTACTCCCGTAAGGATTTACACCCTTGGAAACCCTGTACAGGGTCACTATGGGTCGGAACCGACTCGACGGCACTTAACAACACAACAACATATTCATTGGGAGTCCTGGTATGGTGCTATGGATTGATGTGTAGGACTGCAAGGTCAGTTTGAACTGCAAGGTTGGTGGTTCAAGCTCACCAGCCGCTCCTTGGAAACCCTATACAGGGTCACTATGGGTCAGAACCGACTCAGTGGCACTTACCAACAACATATTCATTCACCTACCACTCGTCAGTCAGTTTGTCATACTGTGGGAGCTTACAGGTTACTGTGATGCTGGAATCTATGCCACTGGTATTTTAAATACTAGCAAGGTCACCCATGGTGAACAAGTTTCAGCAGAGCTTACAGACTAGAACAGACTAAGAAGAAGGAGAGGCGGACTACTTCTGAATGTTTAGCCCCTGACAACCTGATGAATAGCAGAACACTGCCAGATACCGTGCTGGATGGTGATAAAAGCTCTTTACTACTTTGCTATTCTACTTTGATCAGACTCTACCTCTATCAGGAAACAACTAAAACCTTAAGTGAGAAAGCCTTTGAAGATTTCTAGTTTCCTTTCCCTTGTAAATCTTTAAGTACACTGATATTTACAATTACTGCAGATAGATAAGTCACACACCGGTTTTAAAATATGGCCCAAACCCTCCCAATGCTTAATGCTACACACTACTTTGCTTTGAGAGAATCCTTTTCATCAACATATTCCACCTGGATTTGGAGACAATCTTATGAACAGATTTGATTTGTTTTGTATGTGGACATCAAATACTTTTGCTTTGTTCATTTGTGAAATATAAAATGTAAATGCAGAGCCACAGGGAGGAAGTAGAATAACTGTTTTTGCAAGGAGGGGTTATAATCATTGAGATGAAACAAAGTGTATACTTTGTTGAATGTGAAATTGATGATCTTGTCTATAAACCTTTACTCAATTCACAATAGAAGAAAAAAAACAACACCTAAAAAAAGAAGAGATTTGATGCATTAGACACTAATGACTGAAGACCAGAAGAGTTGGGGGGTGACATCAAGCACAGCATACAAAGAAGAGAGCAAAAAATCATTTAAAAGACAAGAGAGAAAGAAAGAAAACACCAATATGGATGTCAGAAACTCGGAAATGTGCTCTCCAGAACAGAGATACTAAAGTGAATGGAAAAAATGAGGACGTAAAAGGGCTGAACAAAATATTTCAAAAAGCATCTAGAAGAGACAAAGTTAAGTATTATACCGAAATGTACGAAGACCTGGAGTTTGAAAACCAAAAGGCAAGAATATGCTTAGCATTTCTCAAGCTGAAACACTGAAGAATAAAATTCAAGCCTCAAATTGCAGTTCTGAAGGATTCCATGGGCAAGATATTGAATGATGCAGAAAGCATCAAAGAAGATGGAAGGTAATCCAGAGTCACCGTGCCAAAAGGAAATGGTCAATGTTCAACCATTTAAAGAGATAACATATGATCAAGAACCAATGGGGAGAACAAACAAGATGG
>NW_006408536.1:21754813-21763079 GCF_000296735.1 Chrysochloris asiatica
AAAAAAAGAACCAATGGTATTAAAGGAAGAAGTCCAAGCTGCACTGGAGGCACTGGTGAAAAACAAGGCTCCAGGAATTGATGAAATACAAATTGAAATCTTTCAACAAAGTGATGTGGCAGTGACGGCGCTCACTCATCTATGCTAACAAATTTGGAAGACAGCTAGCTACCTGGCCAGCCAATTGGAAGGGATCCATATTTGTGCCGATTCCAAAAGAGAGGTGACCCACTGGAATGCAGAAATCATCAAACAATATCATTAATATCACATACAGGTAAAATTTTGCTGACGATAATTCACAGTCATCAACAGGGAACTGCTAGAAACTCAAATTGGATTCAGAAGATGATGTGGAACTAGGAATATCATTGCTGATGTCAGGTGGATCTTGGCTGAAAGCAGAGAACATTAGAAAGATGTTTACCAGTACTTTATTGACTACGCAAAGGCTTTCGATTGTGTGGGTCATGACAAGCTAGGGACAACATTGCATAGAATGGGAATTCCAGAACACTTAATTGTGCTCATACGGAAATTGTACATAGACCAAGAGGCAGTTTGAATAGAACAATGGAATACTGAATGGTTTAAAAATCAGGAAAGATGTGAGCCAGGGTTGTATTGTTTCACCGCACTCATTCAATCTGTATGCTGAGCAACTAATCCGAGAAACAGAACTATATGAAGAAGGACATAGCATCAGGATTGGACGAAGACTAATTAACAATCTGTGATATGCTGATGATAAAACCTTGCTTGCTGAAAGCGAAGAGGACTTAAAATACTTACTAATGAAAATCAAAGAGCACAGCCTTCAGTATGGATTGCACCTTGTTGTAAAGAAAATAAAAATCCTCACCACTGGACCAATAAATAACATTATGATAAATGGAGAAACGATTGAAGTTGTCAAAGACTTCATTCAGCTTGGCTCTACTCATGGAAACAGTCAAGAAATCAAAGGACATACTGCCCTAGGCAAATCTGCTGCACAAGACCTACCTCACTAAAATGTTACAAATTTGAGGACTAAGATGTGCCTGTCCCAAGCCATGGTATTTTTAATTGCCTCATATGTATGTGAAAGTTTTTACAGTGAATAAGGAAAATCATAGAAGAACTGATGCATATGAGTTATGGTGTTGGACTGCCAGAAGATCCAATGAATCTATGTTGGAAGAAGAACAGCCAGAAGGCTCCTTAGAAGCCAAGAAGGTGAGACAGTTCGTCTCTTATACTTCAGACATATTATCAGGAAGGACCTGTTATTGAAGAAGGACATCATGCGTGGTAAAGTGGTCAGTGAAAAAGAGGAAGACCTCCAACAAGATGGATTGGCACAGTGGCAGCAGCCATGGGCTCAAGAGTAATAGCTGTGAAATTGGCGCAGGACTGGGCAGTGCTTCTTTCTGCTGTGCACGGGGATCACTTTGAGTCGGAACTGACTTGTCGACTGCCGGGGACCTGCCTCGACATAGTTGTGTTGTTCACAAGTGTTTGGTTCACGAGGAGGGGAGATCGAGTGGCGACACAGATAGCAAAAGAGACACAGAGATGCAAAGAGAGAGACAAAGAGACACTCCGAAACCAGAGTGAATGCTGGACTGGCATCAGGCAGATCCTGCATTGCAAACATATCAGCCACGAAGGCCGTAATATCTTGCATAGTAAACATCTTAGCTAAACAGGCAGTATGGTTGCAAGGCTGGACTGTACCCCTTGCATGCTGTAACGCACGCCTTGCCAGTCGTAATGCACCTGGATTCTTTCTGCGCCTTCCTTTTATTTAGGGGAGGTACTTTACACAAAGCTAGGAGGGGACTAAGACAAGATTTACTTTTCCAGACATTCAGGCAACTTTACATCATACTTCGCAGGTTCGAATCTCATGACCGCAACTTGGTTTCTCAAGCTTAATTAACATACCTTTTAGCACCTAGCCTCAAATGGAGGAAGAAAGGGAGGATTCCCATTGTGTCAGCTGCCCAGCCCAAGTTCTTCAGGAAAAGAGGAGCCTGGGTGAATAGGCAGCACATGGAAACACTTTAGGGAGGGCATTCCTATTGTCCTTGGAACAGACCAGGGAGCCACCCAATTTACCTTGAATGAATTCTGAGGGAAGAACTTTGCCTGTTTAGAATTTTACAGTCTTGACTTTTAGGAAAATATTACATATATCTGTGTTTATCAAGGGCTTCATGTCTGCAATTAATAAAAATAATTTGTTATTAACTGCCAGGTGGCTAGATCTGTTACACTCGGGTCTATGGGGCCTCAAACCTCTGACCAGGCCTTCACGGTCTGCAACAGTCGACACCTAACAACACTCCCATCAAGATTTACAGCCTCGGAAACCCTGTACAGGGTCGCTATGAGTCGGAACCGACTCCACAGCACATAACAACAACAACAAATATTTATTCAAAGGAGTCCTAATAGCATAGTGGCATATACATTGGACTGGTAACTGCCAGGCCAGCAGTTTGAATCCAGCAGCTGCTCTGTGGGAGAAGGATGAGGCTTTCTGCTCCCTATCCTGGGTTGCTGTGAGTTGGAACCAACGCCACAGCACACAACAGCAGCAGCAGCAGCATATTCAAAGGAGCTCTGGTTATGCAACAGGTTAAGAGATGGACTGCTAACTGCAGGGTTGGCAGTTCAAACCCACCAATCGCTCAGCAGGAGAAAGAAGAATGAGGATGTCTGCTCCTATACAGATTTAGAGTCTCAGAAACCCTAAGGAGCAGTTCAGTGAGTATGTACTCAGAACTATGTTAGGTATGCAGAGACATACAATACAGACCAAATCCTTGCCTCAATACCCACAGAACCCACATATATTCTACTAGGGCAAATGACTAGGCCCCCTGGGTGGTGCAAAAGATTTGCATTCGACTACTAACCCGAAGGTTGGTGATTCAAACCCACTCAGTAAGTCCGCGGAAGAAAGTCCTGGCAATGTGCTTATGTAAAGATGACCACCAAGAAAACCCTACGGAGCTCTATTCTAGTCTGTAACACATAGATAGGGACGCCAACAGTTAGAACTGACTCAACGGTAACAGCTTTGGAGGAAATGAATGATGGCAAGTAAACAAATGAACAAGATAATTAAAGATTATGATCAGAGCTGTAAAGGAAAGAAAACAAACGAAAGAGCGACCAGCAAAGGCTAAACCACAAAGGAAAGGGAGCCCTAGCCATGCACATACCTGGGACAGAGCCTTCTAGGCAGAAAGAGGTGGAAAGGTCCTGAGATGGAAACAGATTTGGTCTATCTGAAGAACATAAAAGGGGCAGCATGGCCAGTTGTGTTTATCAAACTGTGGGTCATGTTGTAGGTTAAGATGACGATTTTGTGGATCATTGCATTTTTGGAAAGGAATTCAAATAGAAAAAAAAAATAAAAGAAGATCACATGCTTTCAGAATAAAGACTGTTTTATGGACTTGTAATTTAGTTGTGTGTGAGGATGTGTGCAAGTGTGCTAACACATGCAGGTGTACACTGAGTGGCGATGTATATAGTACAGTACCTATTGTGGGCAGTGGTCAAATCGGAAACCTCTGGCCAAGATGGTAGTAAGTAAGGAATAGTAAGAACTGAGGATGGAGAGGTGGGCAAGAGCCAGAGCACTGCAGGCCTGCAGAAAGAATTAGGGTTTTATTGAGACACAGTGGGAAGGCGCCAGAGGGTTTAGCTGAGCCATGACTTGATTAAATCTGACACGGTATTACCCTAAGGTTGCTATTGCGCAAGTCAGGAGTCCCCAGTCATGGCTCTGGCCTAGCCACATCAGGGATTTTGAGCAAATCACTTAAAACTCTCTAGATCTCACTTTCTCCATTAAACAATCTTAACACGGTTGGACCAAGAGCTTGTCAATTGCTAAATTTATATGCCTATATTCTGCTCCCTCTCTTAGGCATAAGTCAATTGGGAATATACTAGTATTTGGTCAAGCTCTGGGTCACTTCTTATAGTTTATACAATTTTCGAACGATCTCTTTACTTGATCCAGCTATGTTATTAGAAATAAGATGGCCAGGCTAAAAGTGAACCACTTGTTTTTGTCAACCCTCTGGTGCAAAGTCTGGGCACAAAGGAAGGAGACATGAGCTGAATTATTGACTAGACTACCGAGAAAAGAGTTCCTTACTTGTCCCAGATCATCAACTGATCTATAATTTGTTGTTAGATGGCCCTAACTCAACTCTTAGCAACCCCCTGAGAAAGAATAGACAGCTCCATTGGGTTTTCTTGGCTGTGATCTTTACAGAAACAAATCGCCAGGTCTTTCTCCCATGGGGCAGGTTCATGCATTGTAAGGACTCCTTACCTATGTAGGGGAGTTGAAAGTGCCAGGGAACCTCGGCTGAGTACTAGTTAGATGCTGAAACTTAACCCCTTTCCCAGTTACCAAACTCACTTCTGAGTCAAAAGATTCATTTAAAGTGGTGTGGACTCCTGATGTGGCGCTGTAGGATAAACACTGGACTGCTAATTACAAGATCAGAGGTTCAAACCCACTAACTGCTCCTCAGAAACCCTATAGAGAACATTGCTATGTGACGGCTTTTAACAACCTATGGCGTGGCACTGTAGGATAAGCACTAAACTGTTAACTGCAAGGTCAGCAGTTCAAAGCCACCAGCCACTCCTCAGAAACCCTATATAGGGTTACTATGAATCAGAACAGACTCGCTGGCACACAACAACATATGCAAAGCTGTTAAGACAGCTTGATGTCTATGGGTTAATGGTGCTATGGGTTAATGCGCTGGGCCCAAAGGTAGGTTTGAACTGCAAGCTCACCAGCTGCTCCTCAGAAACCCTATACTTAGCAACAACAACTGCATGATTCCCATTGAACAGATATGGAAACAGGGACTTAAAGGTAGACAAAAACAAATTATTTAGTGGCAGGGTCAAGATTAAAGCAAAGAAACAAAAAGCTAGTCACTGTCTAGTTGATTCTGACTTATGGATGGTAACCCCATGTGGTTCATAGTAGAACTGTGGTCCATACGGTTGTCAGTGACTGAGATCTTTTGGAAGTAGACCACCACTAGATTTTTCTTCCAAGGTGCCTGAGTGAATCTGACCACCAACCTTGGGATCATTAGCCATCTGCAACACTGGGCCAGGATTAAAATCAACTTTCAGTTGAGCAACATGGACATTCTTTCTTGATTCTGTATTTAAAAGAACCATTCTGGATGTTTTTTTTAAGCTATCTGTAAAAGAGTCACTTAAGTACATAACAACACAAGTATCTGTGTCATATGGACACAGAATGTTCAACCAATAAATCCGTTTTGGACTCACAGGTGTCTTGCTAGATGAAAGGATAAGAGCTCAGTCCAACAATGCTGAGGCCTACTCTGTAGGTAGCATGCTGGGCTGCATGAAGTGGAATTAGGCAAAAACATCCAAGGAATTTGCATTCCCAATTAAGTCTAAGTCAAGAGTATTCTCGCAGTTTCCAGGTTCATTTTCTGGACTGCTGCTGGATGAAAGGCCAGCAGAGGAACCCTGGACTGGGAGGTGCACCTGTGCCCGACAAGCGTCTGCAAGTTCCAGAAACAAGGGGCGATGCTTCAAACTCACTGATTTCCAACTTACGTTTAACCTTTCAAGGAAGCAATGAACACACCACCTGCCAAATTGAAGCAGCAGCAGCGTACATGGCATGTTACCGAGGCAAAAGCCTTGGAAACGTGCAGGGCACAGTCCCTGTTAGGGTCGAAAGGGTCTCATCCAGAGACCCCCCACGAACACCTCCGCAAAGTTGGGTACGCTCACTGCACACCCGCTTCAGCCCTGACAACGCGGTACTCACCTGTCAAATACTCAGCTTCGAACCTCCGCCGGGTTTCTGCGATGAGCTTGGCTTTACACTGGGCCTGAGACTGGAAGGAAGACAGGACAGGCCCCTTAGACACCACCTGCACCTCACCTTTAACCCAGTCCAGCCCAGCCCAGCCCAGCCCACCTGTCCCCAGTCACCCGGCCTCTGAGTATCAGAGGCTGCCTTTACGGCCAGGGGATCCGGCAGTCAGGCGGCTGGTTCCTCACCTCGGTCATGGTCGCGATCATGGGCGTGCTCAAGGGTGCTGTCGCCGCCGCCAGTATCTATCATCACCGGCCAGGAGGGCCCTGGGATAGACAGGAGGGCGGGAGGGGGAGGCGGTCGCGTGACAACGGAAGGCGAGCGCAGTAGCCGACACACCGTCCAATCCAATGCAGCCGTCTGGGTGTGAGGCGGCGCCAGGCCGTCAACCTGGCTCCCCATTCGCTGCTCATTCGAGCTCCGCCGCTCGACGTTCCCGCACATGTAGCCCCGCCCTCTCTATTGGCAGAACTGCCAGCACTTCCCGCGCGGAGCTCCGCCCCAGAGAACACAGCCGACCCTGAGGTTTCTCAACACTCCCTGGAGGCCCCGCCTCTTCAGCCTCCCTAGCAACCATCTCTTGGCAGGCTAGGCTGGCTCCTCTCTCTCTCTGCGCGCTACCAGGCCCCCAGTCCGCTCCTCCCAGGATGCAGTGCGCTGGCGGGAGATTCGGAGTTTGGGACCAGTGCGCTCGAGTGGGGCGGCAGAGAGGTGCTCGCTGCAAGACGTGTGGGCAGGAATGTGCTGAGGTAGGGCCTGCGTGTCTTGTATCCCTGGTCGCCGCTGAGGCTGAATGTGCTCTCATTGCTCCCGCATTGCGGGAGAGCGGGAGGGGAGCGGGAGACTCGGGACCTAGGTTCTGCCTGAGTGAGCCGCGAGGGTACCTAAGGACACTGGTCTTGGAAGGGTCAGCGCCTTAAGTCTCCCGGCCTTGTGAGCGCCCACGAGCCCACACCTCCACCCCTAGTTTGGTGCTCTGGCAGGTTCCTGGCCTTGGAGGTGTTTGGGGGTGGTGGTGGGTGGCGAGCTCGCGTCCAGCAGGGCCCTCTCTGGCCCTCCCTGGCCTAGGCATGCGCCATACTCCCGGCCTGGCGCTTCCTTCTTGAAAGATCCAAGCTGACTCTCACCTCCTCTGAGTATCTAAAGACACTGTTTCTTGGGGGAACTTTTTTTTATGGTGGCAAGATGGCAAAGCACATTTTCTCTACCATGCCGAACTTTCTATCATGTGATAACTGGATTTTAAATGTTTAGAACCGATTTGACTGCCCTTTACAACAACAACCATATTTGAGCATTATTTCCTTTGAAACGTTCTTCACCTCTTTAACATCATTTCCACTTGAAGTGGGAGATGGTGGTGGCTGTGTGTCGTGGAGTCAGTTCCGACTCATAGTGACCCTGTACAGGGTTTCCGAGGCTGTAAATCTTTACGGGAGCAGAACGCGCCTCATCTTTCTCCCGTGGAACATCTGGTAGTTTCGAACTGCTGACCTTGCGGTTCGCAGCCCCATTCGAACCACTAGGCTACCAGAGCTCGTTGAAGTGGGAGATACTTGGCAAAAAAGTATCTTTAGAACAGGAGTGTCAAGTTAAAGGACAGCCCCACCACCTCAAAGAGTAATCCAGTCCCAAAGGTCAGTCTTGCCAAGTTTGAGGAATCCTGAGTTAGATTTAGGAAGGTCGACAGTTCAAAACCACTGGCTCCACTGGAGAAAGCTGAGGCAGGCTGCTTCTGTAAAGATGTACAGTCTGGAAGACCCTAGGGGGAGGGGGGCAGTGCTGCTCTTGCTTAGAGCATCCTTATGAGTTGGAATCAGCTCCATGGCAGTGGGTTTGGGTTTTTGTTTTTTTTTAAGAGAATAATTTTATGGTTGGATAATTGAAAGTGTTGCTCATACAATTATCTTGTTTTTTTCATTTTACTTGAAAAATACTGACAATTATGAGAAAGAACAGTCCCCAATACTTCCACAGTCAGAGCACCTTAGCGTGTTTTACCCCCAACTATATAACCCAAGGAGTCCAGGTGTGGCGCTGTGGGTTAATGCGCCAGACTGCAAGGCCATTTGAACTGCAAGGTCGGCTGTGCAAGGTCGGCGGTTCAAGCTCACCAGCTGCTCCTCGGAAACCCTATACAGGGTCGATATGGGTCGGAACCGACTCGACGGCACTTCACAACAATATAACCCAAATCAAATCTACTGCCATCAAGTCGATTACTACTTATGGTGACCCTGTGTGGGGTTTCTGAGACTGTAAATCTTTTTTTTTTTTTTTATTTAATGTTTTATTGTGAATTATGTGATAGTTTACATGGGAGAACATTAGTTTTACATTCATCCTACCGTATATCGTTTCATTGTCATG
>NW_006408536.1:21763229-21776444 GCF_000296735.1 Chrysochloris asiatica
CTGTGTGTAAAGTCTCCATCTTTGGCATCACTGCTTCTCTGGGTAGGGTCCTGCTCTCGGCTCTTCTCCGTTGATGGTCCTAGGGACCTCTGCTCCTAGACTGAAAAGTTAATCACTCCCCTCATTGCTACAAAACGTCTACCTTTACATTTCCAACCCTCACAATCAGTCCTGATAACAATTATTCACTATTGTATCACAAGAGACCTATCCGCATTTCATTTCATCACTGGAGATTCTACCTTCCTCCATGCCCTCTGGATCTAGGTTCCCTCTTGCAAGCTTGTAAGCCAGTCACTTCTTGCCTTCGTAGCCCCCCCACCCCCCACTTTGGGTGACCAATATCCAAGTTGCCCATCCCTGCCCTCTCCATGTGTGGAGGGGGTGGGCATCATCCTCATGAAGATTTGTTCCCTCTTTTGAGCTACTGCTTCCAAAGGCGTAGGTCAGGTTCATCAAATTGTTATCAGATTACTCTTGTTTTCTTCTTCTTTCTTTTTCTGGTTGAGCTCTGACCATCTAGTCATTGAAGCCAGGTCAAGTGGGCATTATCTGCAAGTGTGGGTGTTCTTGTGCATGTGCCCTCTCTTATCAGCTGGATGCTTCACTCTCCACTCTAGTCCTCTGTGGCTATGTCACTGATTCTGGGCCCAAGAGTCCTCAGGTCTTCCCACACTGCTGGCCAACCAGGTCTCCACCCGGGTTCACAGAAGTCTATTGAACGTTGTAGAGTTTAGCTCGCAGCTTCATTGCTGTTTTTCCTTCACTTCCCCTTATTGATGACAAACGTGGTCACCAATTGAGCGTGTATTCCCATTGAGTCTTGAAACTATAAATCTTTACAGGAGCAGACAGCCTCATCTTTCTCCCAAGGAGCGGCTGGGGGGTTTGAACTACAGACCTTGTAGTTAGTAGTACAGTGATTATCCTACAGTGTCACCAGAGCTCTTTCCCAGCCCTATAGGTATACTTTTTATAAGGTTAGCAACCACAACACCTGTTGGAACCTACCAGTGGCCCTTCTACAGAAAAGCCCTAGAGATCTGCTCCCATAAAGATTACAGCCTAGGAAACTATGGGGCAGTTCTACTCTGTCCTACATAGGGTTGCTATGAGTCAGAATTGACTTCATGACAGGCAACAAAGATGATTCATTTTATGGGGAAAATGCACATACTGTTTTAAAGTTGTTTGTATTCTTTAAACATAACATTTCAGGTAGCATAGCTACAGTTTCCATCCACCTCCACTCACCTACCACAATACCCATCTCCTCAAGAAACAATTGTTAGGGGTTTTGACACCAATTTTGCCTCTGTCACTTCCTATCTATAATCTTTTGAGAAGATCCTTAAACTCTGTGCCTCCAAATGGGATAATTGCCTACAGATGTTGCAATGAATTAATGAGTAAATCCAATTTCATTCATTCTATCTTTGAAATTAATTCATTCCATTTTACTACTGTTTGGTATTCCTTCTAGTCAGTTCTCTATTAATAGTTATGGGGAGTTTGTGGTTAATGCGCTGGACTGCAAAGTCTGTTTGAACTTCAAGGTTGGCGGTTCAAGCTTACCAGCTGCTCTTTGGAAACCCTATATAGGGTCGCTATGAGTCAGAACCAACTCGAAGGCACTTCACAACAATAACAGCACAGTGAATATGCTAGACCAGTATTATTGTGCATATGTGGGATCATTTCTTTGGTTCACATTGCTGCATATGTGCATTTTGGTTTACTGCCAAATTGCCTTCCAAAGTTACCTCTTCCTTTTCTTAAGTACTCTTAAAATAATCCCCTAATTACTATTTCTTCCTTTATCTCACCCCACTCGTATCTTCAGCTCTGTCACCAAGATCTGTAATTCAGAAAGAAGTACAATCTGTAGTTTCTCTTTTTTATAAATATTTCAGAGGTTTAACAGTGCTCACAGGATAAAGTTAGAAGTCCTCAGTATGGTGCACAAAACCCTTCTTGAATTGGTGCTGTAGGATAAGCACTGGATTTTAATGCATTAAAGGGAAATCCCTTTTGATTTGGAGGGAGCGAATAGAAAAAAGGACAAAGGTGGTGATTTATTGCAATACTACTGTATTTATATTAGTATGTGCAGTATTGTTTCCTAGTGCACACTCATACCTGGTTTCACTTTACGTACTTTGATGTATGGTAGCACAGAAAAGGAACATCTCAAATTGATTATGTAGTATTTTGTAATTAATCTGCTTTCAGATGATAATTTTTTCAGAAGTTGCAAGAGGAGGTAAAATTTAACTGAATTGAGTGTACCAGTTTTCTGTTGCAGTTGCAGCCACTGTTGTAATGGTGGTGGCTCTGGTGATGATTATACGCCGTGGAGTCGGTTCCGACTCATAGCGACCCCGTATAGGGTTTCCAAGACTAAATCTTTACAGGAGCAGAAAGCCTCATCTTTCTCCCGTGAAACAGCTGGCAGTTTGGAACTGCTGACCTTGGGGTTAGCAGCCAGACTCGAAACTACTAGACAACCAGAGCTCCTTAGCAACCCTGTAGGGCAGAGTAGAACCGCGCCATGGATTTTCATAGGCTGTTATTCTTAATGGAAGCTGACTGCCACATCTTTCTCCCGAGAAGCAGCTGGTGGAATCAAACTGCTAACCTGGCAGTTATCAATCCAACACTTCACCCACAGAGCCACCAGGTCTTAAATCTAGAGCCCCAGTAACCAGCCTTTGATTCATCAGCCTGTAAATTGTTCCATAACGAGCTCTGGTAGCATAGTGGTTACAAGTCAGGCTGCTAATCTCAAGGTCAGCAGTTGGAAACTACCAGATGTTCCCTGAGAGAAAGATACGGCTTTGTGCTCCTGTAAAGATTTACAGCCTTGGAAACCCTGTACAGGGTCATTATGAGTCGGAACTGACTCCACGGCCTATAATCACCACCCACCAAATTGTTACATAATTTCACCTGTTCTCAGATATATTTGTATCTAAAAAAATAACTTTCCACATTCCATGTTGTTTTATGTGCCGTGGAGTCGGTTCCAACTCATAGTGACCCTGTACAGTGTTTCCGAGGCTATAAATTTTTATGGGAGCAGAAAGCCTCATCTTTTTCTCCCACGCAACAGTTGGTAGTTTTGAACTGCTGACCTTGCGTTTCGCAGCCCGATTCCTAACCACGATGCTACCAGAGCTCCTTTGCCATGTTCCATGTTGTTGTTGTTCAGTACCATGGAGTCAGTTCTGACTCATAGTGACTCTGTACAGGGTTTCCGAGGCTGTAATTATGGGAGCAGAAAGCCTCATCTTTCTCCCGCGGAACAGCTGGTAGTTTTGAACTGCTGACCTTGCGGTTCGCAGCCGGATTCGTAGCCACTATGATACCAGAGCTCCTTTGCCACGTTCCATAGGTGCAGATAAATCAATTCCCTAAGCCCTGAGAGTATAGGGTTGCTGTGAGTTGGAATCCTGGCGTGGCGCTGTGGGTTAATGCACTAGACTGCAAAACCATTTGAACTGCAAGGTCAGTGGTTCAAGCTCACTAGCTGCTCCTTGGAAACCCTACACAGGGTCGCTATGGGTCGCAATCAACACTTCACAACAGCACTCGACACTTCACGGCACTTCACAACAGCAACAACATGAGTCGGAAGTGACGGGCAGCAGAGGGTTTCCTTTGTTTTTGAGATCATAAAAGAAAGCTTGTGGAAAAAATATTTATCGTTATAAATTGATGTTTTAGTAGCATCTAAACATTCCGGTGTGATGCTGTCAGGTCAGTAAGTACTGGTGTGCTAACCGCAGATCTGTGGCTCCTACCCACTCCTCAGAAACCCGATAAAGGGTTGCTGTAAGTCGGAACAAACTTGATGGCACTTAACAACAACGTATTTTTTTAACTGTGAAAGAAGAGTGTTTTCAGTAACTGCTATCTTAGAAATGTGCGTGTTTTTTATCTATTGTATCTATAAATGAAGACTATCTTTCACATAACAGTCGTTTATGTTTTTAAATCTGCTGGAATCATGTTGTTGTTCCTTTTGTTAAGTGCCATCGAGTCAGTTCTGACTTGTAGCCACTCTGTAGATAGGGTTTCTGAGGTTGTAACTCTTTGTAGGCATAGAAAGCCTCATCTTTCTCTCACCAAGCGGCTGGTGGTGTCAAACTGCCAACCTTGTGGTTTACAGTCCAGTGTTTACCCTACAGAGTCATTGCACTCCATTGAAATGCTAAGTCAATGAAAATAAGTTTGTTTTATGCCTAACCCCACTCCCCCCCCCCCCAAAAAAAAAAAAAAAAACAACCCACGAACCCATTGCTGTGGAGTTGATTTTGACTCAGAGAGACTCTCGAGGATAGAGTAGAACTGCCCCATAAGGTATCTAAGGATGTCATCTTTATGAAAGGAGACTGCCACTTCTTTCTTCTAAGGAGTGGCTGATGGGATCTAATTGCCGATCTTTCGGTTAGCAACCAAGCACTTAACCACAGCGCCATCAGGAGTCCTATTTTTGTGCCTAGAGATGATGCTAAAAATGGGTAGGTTAAGATTGTAACAGGGTTTGAATGCCATGCTAAACTTTACAGCACCAGTTCTCAACCTTTTCTTTCTACACCATCCATATGTTCAGGACACAATGTTTAACATCTATCTCACAGATAATAGGTCTAGTTTACAGTTTTGTTGAATAAAGGGGTGTGGAGCATGCATGCAAGGTTTTCCAGTTGGGGGACAGTGACAGGTTCAAGCCTGTATTTACAAACAATAGCTCAGGTAGCATAAATACATGGATATATTGAAGACGGGAGAAAGATGAGGCTTTCTACTCCCGTAAGGATTTACACCCTCGGAAACCCTGTACAGGGTCGCTATGGGTCGGAACCGACTCGACGGCACTTAACAACAACAACATATTGAAGACGAGCCAGACTAAATTAAGGAAAACCAGTTAAGGAACTTGTGCCTTAGTCTGAGAGATAAAAAGGCCGGAGCTATATATAGTAGTGGCAGTTGGAACAGAGTTGGACGATAATGGAGGTTTCTAACTTGGTGATGACATTAAAAGAACAGAATGCAAGGAGCCTGATTTCCTTTGTGTATCACTGTGGGATAAACACTGGACTGTTACCAGTTCCTTTTGGGGAACCATATACAGTGTCGCTGTGAGTCGGAACCGACTTGACTACACGTAACAATAATAGCTCTGTCACAATAAAACAATACACACTCTGTTGTTTTTAAGTGTTGTCAAGTCGGTTGTGACTCATAGGGATCCTGAATAGTGCTGGTAAGTTTGATCCACCGATCTTGTGGTTGGCAGTCCAGTGCTTATCCTACAGTGCTTGTAAATTATCTAGTTTTCAGTTACTTCTGAAATAGTTAAATTTACTGGTGTGTAAAATGATCCACAAGTAGGAGAAAAGAGAGGATGATTTCATTATTACAGTGGAGGAGAACTTTCAACACACACATTACCCAGCAAACACACATATGTACATGTTGTCGTTTTCAGGTTAGGCACTCTGAACCCAAGCTGGTGATGGTAATGATGATGACGATGATGATGTTGATGATGGGAGCAGTTAACATTCAGGGCTCTATTTAACTGGTTTACATTATTTAGTTCTATTCTGTTCGATTATTTAATACCGTATGAGATAGGTACTCTTATTCGAGTACTACCTGTTGCCCTGGTGTCAGTTTTGACTCCTACCGATTGCATGTGTGTTAGAGTAGAACTGTGACCCATAAGGTTTTTAACGGCTCTCATCTGTTGGGAGTAGGTTGCCAGGTTTTTCTTCCAAATGTCTCTGGGTGGATTTGAACTACCAGCCTTTCTGATAGCAGCCCAGTGCATTAACCATTTGCACCACTCATAGGCTCCACATACGCTTCTATAATCCATTATACAGATGTGACTGTGAGGCACAAAGAGGGTAAGGTAAGTATGTTTCACAAAGTTACACTTGCTGTGAAGGAGTGAATTGGGGTTGACAGCAGCTCTCTAACCAGGTGTAGTACTATTTAGCATATGGTAAGCATTCAGCAAAGGAGCTCTGGTAGCATAGTGGTTATGAATCAGGCTGTGAACTGCAAGGTCAGCAGTTCGAAACTACCGGCTGCTCCACGGGAGAAAGATGAGGGTTTCTGCTCCTATCAAGATTTATAGCCTCAGAAACCCTGTACCGGGTCGCTATGAGTCAGAACCGACACCACAGCACACAGCCACCAAGCATTCAGTAACTTAACAAAACAAAACAAATTTTACTTTGTTGTTGTTTTGAGTCCTCACAGAAAAAGCATGTGATACCAATTCAAGCTTCTCCACATACAGTTCGGTGACACTGACGACACTCTGAGTTGTGTGGCCATTTGCACTCTGCTATTGTGAATTATTCCTCCTTCCACTCACATGACCTCACTGCTTCCTAAGCTTCCTGTCTAATCTTTTAAGTTCTGTTGTCCATTTGATCCATGTGGTGGTGGTGATGGTGGTGGCTGTGTACCGTGGAGTCGGTTCCGACTCATGGCGCCCCTGTACAGGGTTTCTGAGTCTGTAAATCTTTATGGGAGCAGAAAACTTCATCTTTCTCCCATGGAACAGCTGGTAGTTTCAAACTGCTGACCTTGTGGTTTGCAGCCTGATTTGTAACCACTATGCTGCCAGGTAGGATAGATCTTAAAAGAATGTAATGCTCAAGTCGGACGTTCTTTACTAGGTAAACTAAGTTGTTGTTTGGTTTATGACAGCTGTGAGGATGGCGCAGGACCAGGCAGTGTTTCGTTCTGTTGTGTGTAGCTCACTATGAGTTGGAATCAACTTGACAGCACTTAACAACAGCAACATTGTTTGGTTTTAAGAAAGCCTTGGGATATTTTTGGTTACAGGTTATCATAGGGCAATAGTTTTGGGATTCATCCAGCCTACATGGTTCCAGAAGATCTGGATTCCATGAAAAGTTTAAGATCTGTTCTACATTTCCTGCCCCCCCCCTTCGATCAGAATTTTTCTATAGAACCTTTGATCCAAATGTCCATAAGCAATTACCCCTCTCTTGCCTCCTCCTTCCCACCCCTGATAATCACTAATAAACTTTGGTCTTTTTAGCTAATTGATGTCAGACAATATTTGTCCTTTTGTAACTGACTTATTTCATTCTGCATATTGTCTTTCAGCACCATCAGAAACTGTTAAAGGAAAGACCAGTACATATAGGCACTAAATAAACAGAAATCTACATCTTTTTTTTTTTTTTTTTAACATATTTGTTCAATTCAGGGAATGGTCCTTTGTTTTCTTTGTTATACGTTGTGGTTAAGTGCCTTCTAGTTGGTTATGACTCATACCCTGTATAGGGTTTCCAAGGAGTAGCAGGTGAGTTTGAACTGCCGAGCTTGTGGTTCAGTGCTAATCCTACAGCGCTACACGAGGATAAGTCAAAAAGTACTGCTACTAGGGTTCCAGTTCATGCATAGAAGGGTTGATTCTAAACAAAACGTGTTTAAGCATGTCTCTGCCCTCAGTGGATGGCTGTAAACAAGTTCTTTAAATAATAAATTTGTATTAGTCTTTTTAGGGTGCTTTCAAATAAAAGGTCCAATCAAAAAAATGGTTTCTGAGGAAAAATCCTGAGCCAGTTAAATTTAAGGCAAGGAGGTCAGCTCAGAAGGCTATGGCAACTGTTTTTTTTTTGGATTTCAAAGGAGTCATCTTGATAGATTCTCTTGAAATACACAGGACTATAATGGGAGCTTATTAAGAAAATTGAGAATTGCATTACTGTGAACAAAGCCAGAGTTGCATTGAGGAATTTTATTCCTTCATGACAGCACAGCTGTTTTATTCTTCGAGAATTTTACTGAGAATTTTATTGGGAAACCTTAACCCATCCATACTCCAGACTTCTCTCTTTTCCCGAAACTCAGAGAACATAATAGAAAAGGAACATGATTTGAGGTCCTCAAGAATGCCAGATCTGCTGTTTTGATGTGATGTCAATCAAAGAGTGAAGGATTCTGTGGTGAAGGGGTTATCGAGATGGAAACACCATCTTCAAAAGTGTATAGACCTAGTTGGAAACTACGTGGAAAAGCAATAGCTTCACATTTTGATATTGTTAAAAAAAAGTATTATAGCAGTACTTCTGGATTTACCTTTGTATTTTACTAGTTCTGCCTAGTTGCCCTTCTTGTAGCTGGTTTGTTCAGAGCAGGGAGGTGTCTGTCAAGAAAAGCTGCTGGTTAAGATCCTGTCTCACAAGTCAGAGAATCCGTCTTCCCATCTAGGCCATTTCAGATTAGCATTCAAACTGCAGATGGGTATTGCAACCTTGGGAAATGTTCTGATCTTTGTTCAAATCAGGCTTTCTTATTTAAAAGATGGGGTGACAAGAATGCTTAAAGAGACTGCTTGTGAACATTAAATGAGATAATGCATATGTCCCACCTGGCATATAAGAAGCATGAATTTTGTTAAGGCTGGTGAGATTGAACCGCTGCCCTTGAAGTTCAAGCTGACCTTGCAGTCCAGTGCATTAACACGCAGCACCACACCAGCTGTTACTCAGTACTTATGTTCATTATAATTAGTTATGTCACCATTTTTTAAAATTGTATTTGTACTTTGACTAAGAATACAGTAACTTCCTAGATAGTAGTACTAGATTGTTTTTATTCAGTAAGATTTCTGTCTCTTCTGTGGAGATTGTTGGTAAGCTGTATTATTGCAATTGCTAGTTTTATTTTTGTCATAAGAGTCTGTCTGAGCTCCTATTCCCAAGAAGTAATACCCATGAACCTAGGCTGTCTGTGGGAGCCATCAAATTCAAGGCACCACATGAGAGGGCTTCAAAAAGTTTGTGGAAAAATGGAATTAAAAGATAATGGGAGAGCGTCAGCGGCCAGGCAACTCAGCTTCCCGAAGGTTCTCTGTGCCCCGCGGCCCGCAGGTTCCCGGCACGCGCCTTCCCCGCACGCGCCTTCTCCGCGCCTTCTCCGCTGGAAGTCAGCTCGCCCGTAGGGGTGGTGAAGGAGGAGCCCAAGAGGAGATCTGCGAGGTTGTCAGCGAAACCTGCGCCTGCAAAAGTGGAAAGGAAGCCAAAAAAGGCAGCCGGAAAGGATAAATCTGCAGACAAAAAAGTGCAAGCAAAAGGGAAAAGGGGAGCAAAGGGAAAACAGGCTGAAGTTGCTAACCAAGAAACTAAAGACGATTTACCTGCCGAAAATGGAGACACTAAAAACGAGGAGAGTCCAGCCTCTGATGAAGCAGGAGAGAAAGAAGCCAAGGCGGATTCATGTTTGTCTACCATGTCGTATCAGTGGGTCCTGTATTCTATCTCTCTTCTTGTACAATCCAGAGGAATATTTTTATCAACTATTTTATAAATGCAAGTTTTTTAGTAGCTCTAGAAACATTTTTAAGATGGAGGAAATCCCACTTCATCCCATTTTTTTAAATGTAAATGTTTTTTTAAGAGGTGAAATCATTTCCTGGTGGTTTATTTTTTGGTACAACCAGAAAATAGTGGGATGTTGACTGGTGGGAGGTTTTGACTATCTTGGGTGTCACCTTAACATTCCATTGGGGGTGGGGGGAGTTTTATATCCCATAGTACAAAGCATATTAAATGGCAATTGGGAATCATGGTCATGCATTTGTGTGACTTGAACATTTTAAATTCTGTTTCCATGCTGTTTTTCAGTAGAATTGTTCCACTCATCCTGACTGCCTGTCAGACTATGTGCGTTCTGTGACATCTTTGGTCGTGGTAGTCCTGTTTTCCTCATAACATTGTTACGTGCTATGAAAGCTTGAAAATTTGAGTGTGTAGTGTGTGTGATGTTAAATTGTGAATTAGTAGGACTTACGACTATCAGAAATTGAAAATATTGGTACTTGAAAGTTTTAGTACAAAGGAAAATTTGCCTCCAAATTTAAAGCTGGAAAGTCACTGGAATTTAGAAAATAATTATAACTACGTGGCTCTTAGATTTTTGGTACATACATTAAGAATTGTGTACAAATTGTTCATAATGTATCTGTACTGACCTTTAAACAATAAAATACCACTTATGAAAGAAAAAAAAAAAAGATAATGGAATTTTTTTGTGAACTTTTTGAAACCGCTTCATGTTTGGAAAGACACAGCTCCAAGACATGTCTATTGACAAACTAAATGATCATTTACTAGGGGCCAGGGCGGGGAGGAAGAAACCAGCTGGAAAATGGTGAAGCCAGTTTAGAGTTGGTAGGTTTGAACCAGAGAAGTGGAACCCTAAGATATTCTCTGAGCCAGACAAAAACCTGAAGTCAGTTTCAATAGAGCACCAAAGAACATTTTGTTTGATAGAGGGTCAGCTAAAATGAGAAAGACCCTCAGTGAGATGGATTAATATAGTGGCTCCAACAGTGACTCAAACCTAGCGCCAATTGTGAGGAGAGCTCAGGACCAGGCAGGGTTTCAGTCTGTTACATATAGAGTCAGTGGGAATCAATGGCACCTAACTGCAACGAAATGCTCTGAACACATCTGGTTATCTTGTTTGTTGTGATTGGTTAATCACATTCAAACAAAATAAGTTTCTTAAGGGAGCTATTTTTTTTAAAGTTTTTGTTGTGAATTATGTGGGTTTACATGGGAGAACATCAGTTTTAAATTCATCCTATCGTATTTCGTTTCATTGCAATGATTACAATCACCTCCATGCATCATCAGATAACCAAAAGGTACACCCCACAGGCCTGCCCTCTGGCCTTCAGCACACAGCCCCTCTCTCTCCCTTCCTGAGTCCCATGTCCCCAGCTACTCCATCTGTCCACATCATCATCTCTGTCTCCATCCCTGGCGTCGCTGCCTCTCTGGGTAGGGTCATGATGCTCTCCGCTCTTCTCACTTGATGGTCACAGGGACATCCGCTGCTGGGCTGCAAAATTAATCACTCTCCTTGTTTTGTCAAAAAACATCTACCTCTGCATTTCCTACCCTCACAGTCAGTCCTGATGGCAATTATTCACTGTTGTACCACAAGAGTCTTATCCACATTTCCATTCTCCAGCCTGGTCTCAACAGATTGGAAATCATTCAGTGGAGGTTCCTACCCCTGCCACATTTGAAACTAAGCTTCCCTCTTAAAAGCTTGTAAGCCAGTTACTTCTTGTGAACTTCATAGCCCCTACCACTTTGGGTAGCCAATGTCCAAGTTGCCCATCCCTGTCAACCCTGTGTACTGAGGGGGTAGGAGTGATCCTTGCTGTAAAGATTTGTTCGCTTTTCTGAGCTACTACATCCATACGTATAGGTAAAGTTCACCAAATTGTAGTGGGTTACTCTTTTCTTTTTTTTTTTCTTCCTTCTTCTTTCTTCTTCTAGTCGAGTTCTGATCATCCAGCCATTGAAGCCAGGTCAAGTGGGTACTATCTGAAAGTATGGGTGTTCTTATGCATCTCCCCTCACTTCATATCAGCTGAACGCTTCGCTCTCCACTCTCCGCTCTAGTCCTCTGTGGCCATGTCACTGCCTCTGGGCCCAGGAGTCCCCAGGTCTTGCCATAACTGCTGGCCAACCTGGTCTCCACTGGGTTCACAGGAGTCTATTGAATGTGGTTGGACTCAGATCCCAACTTCATTGCTGTTTTTTTCCCCCTCTTCCCCTTATTGGTGACCAACATGGTCACCAGCCAGACCACATGCCTGCTCGTGTATTCCCTTAAGTCCCAGTCTGAGAAGGGGGTTTGCCCTGAGGGGACCTGACTACTTGCCTTGATGACTCCCAGGTGAACAGCTTACTTGTTCTTATAGTAATCTATCAGACTGCAGTTACTGTTTCTGATTTTTCCTGCTGGTCTTTCTTCATGAAGTATCTTCTGTTCTTCTAGCCACTCCAGGCTTGTCTACTCTTTTCCAGTGGAAATTTCCCACCTGAGACAATTCTGGATGGGGTTCTGGTTTTATGCTATGCAAAAGCTCCACAGGAGGCCTCTTTCACTGGGTAATTTCTAGTCCCCTTTAAGGTATTCCAATCAGTTATAGGCTAAAGAGGGACTTACAAGCTTTCTATTGTGATGTTTCTGGCTATTCCTTTTTCCCCCTCTCAAGTGTCTATTTCACAATGGTAGGCAAGGGAAACCGAGGTTCAAAAGACAGCCAAGCATCTTAACATTATTCCCCTCTTTTACACATTCAAACATGTATGGACTCAAGCATGGCAACAGTATTTAGGTTGGCCCAGGATCAGGCAGTGTTTTGTTCTGCTGTGCATAAGGTCACTGTCATTCGGTACCGACTTGATGGCACTTAACAACAACAACAAAACCCATTCAAACCATGCCTCAATCCCTGTATCCTGGAGCCCTGTTGTTCAAAGGTTGTGCATACATCATCATTTACCTCTGTCCCACTTAGCCCATGTGAACCTGCCTAATTGTTCTCCCATCAGCCTTGTTCTCCCATTCCCCTCCTGCCCTCCTGCTTCTTGTGTATTGCTCCCCCCCACACACACCCCAGCTATACTGTGTCTATTCCCTACCCTGTGCTCTATCGTCCCCTCCCTCACTCCCCTCCCATACATCCCAGTGATCAGCAATTATATATATATATATCCCCCCTTTTTAGTCTTTTACAATAAAGGTCCTATGCAGTATTTCTCCTTTTTGTGACTGACTCATTTCACTCAGCATAGTGTCCTCAAGATTCATCCATGTTATGTGGTAGCTTGCAGCTTCCTTGTTGTTCTTCAAGGTAGCATAGTGTATATGTGTGTATGCACCACAGTTTGTTTATCCATTCTTCAATTGATGGGCATTTAGGCTGTCTCCATCTTTTTGCTATTGTAAATAGTGCTGCTATGAACATTGGTGTGCATATATCTACTCGTGTTATGACTCGTATTTCTTGTGCATGAATACCAAGTAGAAGAATTGCTGGATCATAAGTTATCTCTATTTCCAACCTTCTGAGGAAGCACCCCATTGCTTTCCAGAGTGGCTGGACTATTTTGCAATCCCACCAGCAATGCAGGAGGGTCCCAGTCTCTCCGCATCCTCTCCAGCCATTACTGTCCTCTACTTTTTTGATATTTGCTGTTATTGCTGGTATGAGATGATATCTCATTGTTGTTTTGATTTGCATCTCTCTGATGGCTAGTGATCATGAACATTTCTTCATATGTTTGTTGGCTGCCTGGATCTCCTTGGTGAAGTGTCTGATCATGTCCTGTGCCCATTTTTTAATTA
>NW_006408536.1:21776694-21803519 GCF_000296735.1 Chrysochloris asiatica
GTGATAGTTTACATGGGAGAACTTTAGTTTTACATTCATTCTATCGTATATTGTTTCATTGCCATGGTTACAATCCCCTCCATGCATCATCAACCACCCAAAAGGTATACTCTGCAAGCCTGCCCCCCACTTATCCCCGGTCTTCAACACTTTGTGGGTTCTTAAGGAAGCTATTTTTGTGAACTCTTTTTTGACAAGTGTGATGTGTTACAGTATAAAAAAACTTAAGAATTTTTGCTTAATAAAATAATAATTATGGAGTACTGGTATGGTGCTGTGGGTTAATGTGCCAGACTGCAAAGCCGTTTGAACTGTGAAGTCAGTGGTTCAAGCTCACCAGCTGCTCCTTGGAAACCCTATATAGGGTTGCTATGGGTCAGAATCGACTCGACAGTACTTAAGAACAACAACAAAAAGAAAATAATAATTACATATGTGATAGGTCTCTAAAAGAAACGTGTCTTTGAATTCTGTCTACTTCATGGTGGACTTCTGGTGTGGTCCTGTAGGATCAGCATTGGACTGCGAACCATAAGGTCGGTGGTTCAAACTCACCAGCTCCTCAGAAACCTTATACAAGTTCGCTATGAGTCAGAACTGACCTGATGGCACTTATCAACAACAACAACTTCATGGTGGAGTCCTGGTGTGGCTCTGTGGCGTAAAGCACTGGACCACAAGGTTGGCTAGAACCACAAGGTTGGTGATTCAAACTTACCAGCCACTCCTTGGAAACCCTATACAGGGTCACTATGAGTTAGAACCGACTCAGTGGCACATAACAGCAACAGCTTCATGGTAGTTTTTCTCATTTCTTTTTTAGGTTATGAGTATCAACTGGAATCAGTTTGCATTCTAATAGCACACCACCACAAAGACATGATGAGCAGACCAGCCATGTCATCTAACAAACAAGAAGGATTCTTGTGTTATAATGGGCAAGTCCTTGTGTTCCAGTTGTATAAAGGAGGGTTTTTCAGTGATGAAGCTGCAGAAAACCCTGTATTACGTGTCAGAAGAATGGTATTTGACAAAACTGTAAGAGCATTTGCTCAGAAGACCACTTTAGATTTTAGGATGGAGAAAGGCTACTCAAATTTTAAAATGATTTGGTGTTGCTGTGTGTCAGATTGCAGAACTGGACGTAACCTCCCTTGTGTTCTGATACAAAGTGAAAAGCATAATTTTTTTGAATATTTTCTACTGGTGCTTCCCTGTATCAATAGAGTCCAAAAGCGATTTAGTTTTAGACTAGACTATGAGTTGAAGGATATCTTAGGGGTCGTTTGTGGCCCTTTACTTTTATGGAGACACATTGACACAGTCTTCATGATCTCTTCCAAAACCGGCATAGTTGTTAGTGTACCAGTTAAATTTTCCTCTATTGTATGGACAGGAGAGGTTCAAAACCTAGGTATTGTTTTACTGGGATGCACCCAGACACTATCAAAATCAGACTGTACTATTTGGAATAAGCAATTTTGTGTCTACTCTCTTGAACGTCTAGAAATATTACCTAATACATCCATTCTCCCTCAGGCTTACAGTAGTGTGGTCACTCATGCTTATGTCTCTGCAGCTGAGTTAGTTAACGGCCAGTTAAGAATGTCTCTGATTGCCCTTACTTGCAAGAATCAGCTGATTTCGTTCCAGAATGGTACTCCGCAAAGTGTGTGCCAGCTTCCATTTGCAGATCCTTGTGCAGTTCAATGTGTGGAGACGAGTGGAGACAATTCTCTTTACATTGTATCCTTTCAGTCCAATGATGCTTGTGCTGTTTGGAAAAAGAACTTTCAGGTACAGTACTTATCCTCATGAAGAGTCAATTGATGTAGTCACAGGACTGAGGTCTTCAAACTTTCTTGGGCTACGTAGACTTCACCCTGGTGTCTAGTTATTGAAATTATTTTGTAGGGCTTGCCTTAAAAAAAGAAAAACATATGTTTCTTAAATTTCAGTTTCTCAGCTGATGCTCTCCCATGTAAACTGTCACTCAATTCACAATAAAAATTTATTATAAAAAAAAAAAATTCAGGTTCTCTGACTACTGTCTAATAATTGTTATGCCTGGCCATTTTGAATAAAACCGTTGTCTATAAATACGTAAACAGACATATAACTGTAATCATGTACTTATTTATCTTTTAATAGAATAATTCCCAGTTTGTATTCATTTGATGATAATTACATGTCTATTTTTACTTTACAAGTTGCTGTGGATTCAGTTCTGACTCAGAGCAATCCCATATGTATTAGAGTAGAACTCTTCTCCATGGGGTTTCTGGAAGTAGATCACCAGGCCTTTATTCAGAGGAGCCTTTAAGTGGACTTGGGCCTCCAACCTTTGGGTTGCAGTGTGTTAACTGTTTGCAACACTCAGGGACCCCACATTTTTACTTAAAGTAATATTACTGGTGATTGGACTTCATAACTCTTCACAGAAAACTCAAATCAGTTCAGCTTCTTAAAAAGTTAGATAACGGTCTATTTAAAGTTATTGTTTCAAATCCACAAACTACTCCTCGGAAGCCCTAATCAGGGTCGCTATGAGTTGGGAGTGACTCAAAAGCACAAAGTTTCTGAAGCAAATACAGAAAATTCCTTTAAATGTGTCATTGTCCCTTTGTTGTTGTTGTTAAGTGTCGTAGAGTCGGCTTTGACCCATAGTGACACTGCACAGGGTTTCCGAGAAGCCGCTGGTGAGCTTGAACCACCAATCTTATGGTTCAAACCAACTTTGTAGTCCAGCACACAAATGCACAGCACCACACCAAGACTAAGTTGTCCCTTTGTTGTTGTTATTGTTAGATGCCATTGAGTCGGTACCAACTCATAGTGACCCTATACACAACAGAATGAAACACTGCCCGGTCCTGGGCCAACATCACAATTGTTGCCACACTTGAGCCCACTGATGTTGCCACTTTGCCAGTCCATCTCATTGGGGGTCTTCCTCTTTTTCTCTGACCCTCCACCTTACCAAACATGATAGTCTTCTCCACTGGTGCCTCCTGACAATATTTCCAAAGTATGGGAGACCAAGTCTGGCCATACGTTTACAGCTGTTTTTCTTCATTTTGAGTTGTGCCCCATCAGCAAATAAAAGTCCCGCAGGCTTTATCCATTTGCATCATCACAATCAACTCTACTCTGAGGAGGCAGCTCTTCCCCAGTCGCATTTTGAGTGCTTTCCAACCTGAGGGGCTCATTTTCCCGCAACAAAACCGAACAGTGCTTCTCTGCTGTTCATAAGGTTTTCAGTGACTAAATGTTCGGAAATATTTCATCTTCCTTCTTCCTAGTCTGTCTTTGAAACCTGTCTACCGTGGGTGACCCTGCTGGTATTTAAAATACCCGTATCATGGCTTTCAGAATCATGGCAAGCCACCAGAGTACGACAGACTGACAGACGAAGGGTAGATTGTCCCTTTAGAGACAAGTATTTATTCCTCAAGAGACAGGTTAAATGTTAATTTTTCTAATATCTATATTTAGAGATTTTATTATGTTGTATTTGAAATTCAAAGTTGACCTGTAAGTATATTGTCTCTCCTTTTAATGTAAAGTTTCCACATTGCTTTGAAATGCTCACGGATATTAAGTGGTCAATGTTGTTGTTGTTATGTGCCGTCGAGTCGGTTCTGACCCATAGCGACCCTGTACAGGGTTTCCAAGGGTATAAATCTTTATGGGAGTAGAAAGCCTCATCTTTCTCCCACGGAGCAGCTGGTAGTAAGACAGGTAAAAAGGCACAGAAAATGCATATGGAAATTGTAAGATTGATGAGTATCTCGACCAATAATATTTCTTTGACAGTTATTTTTTTTTGGTCAGCATTGCATCTTCCTGGCTTAAGATATATGTCAGTTCATAAGTGAAGTGATAAAAGATGATTATAAATCAAGATAATCATTATATGTCAGAAATGTCTATTCCAAATGACATATTCAAGTTTAGCATATTCAACAAACAATTGATTTTTTTAATCAGTGCTACTTCAGTAAACCACCACTCATCTGTCAGTTTGTCGTACTGTGGTGACTTGCATGTCGCTGTGATTCTGGAAGCTATGCCACGGGTATTTTAAATACCAGCAGGGTCACCTATGGTGGAGAGATTTCAGCTGAGCTTCCATTGAAAGACAGACTAGGAAGAAGGAGAGATGGACTACTCCTAATATTTAGTTACTAATAAATCCTATGAATAGCAGTGGAACACTGTCAGATAGCACCAGAATACTGCATATTGAAACATGGTGAAGAGCACCCGAATATTATCAGATACAGTGCTTGAAGGTGAGCCTCTCAAGTTGAATGGCACTCAAAATGTGACTGGGAAATATGCCTCTCAAAGTGGGGTTGACCGTGAAGACACAAATGGAGTAATGCCTTCATTTGTGATGGGGCACAACTCAAAATGAAAAGAAACAGCTGTAGACATCCATTAATAATTGGAACATGGAATTTATGAAGTATGAATCTGGGGAAATTGGAAATTGTCAAAAATGAAATGCAATGCATAAACCTTGATATCCTAGGCATTAGTGAGCTGAAATGGACTGGTATTGGCCGTTTTGAATTTGACAATCCCATGGTTTACTAAGCTAGAACTGACAAATTGAGAAGAAATGGTGTCGCATTCACCATCAAAAAGAACATATCAAGATGTCTTGAAATACAACACTGTCTGTGTTGGTATAATATCCATACACCTACAAGGAAGACCAATTAATATAACTATTATTAAAATTTACGCACCAACCACTGAAGCCAATGAAGTTGTAATTGAAGAAGCCTACCAACTTCTTCAGTCTGAACTTGATCAAACATCCAATCAAGGTGTATTGCTAATTACTAGTGACTGGAATGCAAAGGCTGGAAACGAAGAGGAAGGATCAGTAGTTGGAAAATATAGCCTTGGTGATAGAAATGATGGTGGAGATCCCATAATAGAATTTTGCAAGACTAATGACTTCTTCATTGCAAATACCTTTTATAAAAACATGAAAGACGACTATACTCATGGACCTCACTAGATAGAATACACAGAAATCAAATTGAATACATCTGTGGAAAGTTCCATATCATCAGCCAAAACAAGACCAGGGACTGAGCATAGCAGATCATCAATTGCTCATATGCAAGTTTATGCTGAAGCTGAAGAAAATTAAAACAAGTCCACGAGAGCCAAAATATGACCTGAACATACCCTACATGAATTGAGAGATCATCTCATGAACACATTGGATGCATTAGACTCCAGAGAATTAAGACCAGAAGAGTTGTGGGATGACATCAAGAGCATCATACAGGATGCTGATGTCATTAAGAAGACGAGAAATAAAGAAAAGACCAAAATGGATGTCAGAAGAAATTCTGAAATATGCTCTCCAACGTAGACATGCTAAAGTAAATGGAAGAAATGAGTAGGTAAAAGAATGGAACAGAAAATTTCAAAAGGCAGCTCTAACAAAGTCAAATATAAAAACGAAATGTGCAAAGACCTGGAATTAGAAAAGCAGAAGGGAAGAACACGCTCAGCATTCCTTAAGCTGGAAGAACTGAATAAAAAATTCAAGCCTTGACTTCCAATATTGAAGAAATCTATAGGCAAAATACTGAATGATGCAGAACCCATCAAAAGAAGATGGAAGAAATGCACAGTCACTGTACCAAAAAGAAATGGTGGATGATTGACCACTTCAAGAGATTATATGTGATCACGAGTCAGTAGTACTGAAGAAGTCCAACGTGCATTGAAGGCATTGGCAAAGAACAAGGAAGACACTGGGAATTGATGGAATACAAATTGAAACCTTTCAGCAAACTGATGTGGCACTGGAGGCATTCACTGATCTATGCCAAGAAATTTGGAAGACAACTACTTGAACAATTGACTGGAAGAGATCAATATTTATGCCCATTCCAAAGAGAGGTGACCCAATGGAATGTGGAAATAATCGGGCAATATTAATATCCCATGCAAGCAAAATTTTTCTAAAGATAATTTTGAAATAGTTGCAAAGATGCATTGACAAAGAATTTCCAGAGGTTCAAGCCGGTTTCAGAAGTTGACGTGGAATGAGTGATATCATTGCTGATGTCACATGGATGTTGGCTATAAGCAGAGAACACCAGAAAGATGTTTATCTGTGCTTTATTGACTATGCAAACACTTTTGATTGTGTGTATCACGAAAAACTATGGACACCATCGTGGAGAATGAGTTTTCTGATTTAATTGTTCTCATGAGGAACCTGTACATAGACTAAGAGGCAGTTGTTGGCAAACAGAACAAGGGAACACTGAATGGTTTAAAATTAGGAAAGGAGCACACCGGGGTTGTATTCTTTCACCATACCTATTTAATCTGTATGTTGAGCACATAATCCGAGAAGCTAGATTATATGAAGAAAAATGTGGCATCAGGATAGAAGGAAGACTCATTAACAACCTGCTATATGCAGATGTTAACAACCTTTCTTGCTGAAAACAAAGAGGACTTAAAATAATTACTGATGAAACTCAAAGACCACAGCCTTTGATATGGGTTGCATTTCAATGTAAAGAAAGCAAAATCCTCACAACTCAACCAGTAAATAACATCACGATAAGTGGTGAAAAGATTGAAGTTGTCAAAGACTTCATTTTGCTTGAATCAACCATCAACACTCAAGGAAGCAGTAATCAGAAATCAAACAATGTATTGCATTAAGCAAATCTCTTGCAGAAGTCCTCTTTAAAGTGTTGAAGAGCAAAGATGTTAGTTGAGGACTAAGGTGTGCCTGACCCAAGCCATGTCGTTTTCAATAACCTCATATGCATGCGAAAGTTGGACAGTGAATAAGGAAGACCGTAGAAAAATTGGTGGCATTTGAGTTATGGTGTTGGAGGGGGATACTGGAAGTACAGCCAGAGTGCTCCTTGGAATTCAGGATGGCCAGACTTCATCTCTCATGCTTGTGACATATTTTCAGAGGGACCAGTCTCTGGAGAAGGATACCATGTTTGGTAAAGTGAAGAGTTGGAGAAAATGAGGAAGACCCCCAGCGAGATGGATTATTACAGTGGTAGCAGCCACCAACTCAAACGTAGCAACGATTGTAAGGATGGTACAGGACCGGGCAGTGTTTTGTTCTGTTATGCAGAGGATCGCTATGAGTTGGTGTCAACTCAATGCCACCTAACAACAACAGTAGACATTTTTAAGTTATGTGTGTAGCTCACCTCTTATTTCTGTTGGATTGCATTGTTCTGCAACTATAGATTACTAATGTGTCTATATACATGTGTAAAAAAGCTTCATGGTTTTTGTATGCCCAGGCCATTTTTAATACTAATGTCTCTTCACATATGGCTTGATTCTCTTGGGTTGGGAGAATAGTGAATGTTGGATTGCAAATAAGCATCCTGTAGTGGTTACAAATCGGGCTGCAAACCTTAAGGTCAGCAGTTCGAAACTACCAGCTGTTTTGCTGGAGAAAGATGAAGCGATCTGCTCCCGTAAAGATTTACAGCCTCGGAAACCCTGTACAGGGTCGCTATGAGTCAGAACCAACTCCACGGCACATAACAACAACAACAACTGTACAAGTGATGAATCAGTGATTTGAAAACCTTGTAGGGGTGAGATTGATAATTGGTTATGTAGATTGGAAGAGCCTTACTTATCTTCTTGCTCTACTGCAAGGTCACCTCCTGTGTCTTCTAGATGATGTGACTCGCTTCTGGGATTCTGAAGGACAGTTTTAGCTTTTCTGCCTCAGGGTGAAGGGGGATCAATATGGATGCTTTCAACTTTATGGACTTTTAAGAAGTTGTCTTCTATTTTAAACTTGGGCTCTTATGTTCTGGTATGAACGGACAGATTATTCCATTAGGCTAGGAGTGTTGTAGGTGACCCATTTTTAGGATCTTTCCTCTTTTGTGTCCTGGATAATGGCTGTGTTTTTCCCTGACAAAGTTTACAGTATGAAGTTCATCTTGACTCCATTATGGGCCATTCTACTCTGAGAGTGCTTGAAATGGGTACTAGTGCCTTCTGGTTGCCCTAATGCAACTGAATTCCTTGGGCAATTAGTCTGATCATAAGTATATACCAGGGGGGGTGGAGGGAGGCTTCAACAATTTTGTGGGAAAAATGGAATTAAAACATAATGGAATTTTCTCAACTCTTTGAAGCCTCCTGTTATCTACTAAAGTTGATGGGAGTGAGGGTCATCCCTATAACAGGTGTTAAAATTTCCAAAAGATTTAGTCACAAGAATTATTAGAATTTATAACTAGATTGCAATCAATTTTAAATGTAGCAATCAGGAACATATCAGTCATTGATAAAATGTGTTTTTGAGAATGTGAAAATAGTCAATCTGAGTACTTTGCTTGCCATGAAGTTGTTATAACTCCATATCTTTATTTGCATCCCAGTCCTGGTGTGGCGCTACAGGATAATGTGCTACACTACAAGGTCAGTTTGAACTGCAAGGTAGGCTGCTCGGAAACCCTATAAAGGGTCACTATGGGCTGGAACCGACTCGATGGCACTTAGCCACCACTACCACCATCTTTGTTTTATTTAAGTGTTCACACTACCATTTACATTATTTATTTGGGGATAACAAATGACAGCTACATGAAAAAGAAGCACTTAGTTGGTTCTCACCTGATTGTTTCTTCTGTATTCCTTCCTTACCTCTCCATTCCAGGTTGTCACTAAATGGGAAAAAATTATCTCCTTATTGATTGATGACTTTATTGGAACTGGAACTGAACAAGTACTGATACTTTTGAAGAGTCCCTTGAACTCAGATTGGCTGACCACATTTGAAATAACAGATCTCGTCAACGTGAGCTATTCAGTAAGTTCTGTTTAGAAAATGTGAGTGCTTAGATGCTTTCAAGCCACCATTCAAGTATTTGTGATGTCATGCTTGAATTTTTTTAATTTAAAAATATATAGCTTGAATCTTTCACGTATGCAGATTGAATTTCCTTCCCACAAATGTTATTTTGGCTTTGTGTTTTTGATATAAATTTGAAATACAGTATCTTTGATGGTCACTAAAGTGACAGTGATATTGAAAATTAACTTTATTGTTCCTTCTGGAAATCATCTTTTATACAAATAAACATGATAGTATTGGGCTAATGTCATTTAAGAATAAACAAGTGAAATCACACTATTAAAAGAAATAATTAAGTGCCATCGTGTTGGTTCCAACTCATAGTTGTATAGTTGATATCTTGAGATATGGTACACATGGGGAATAATACCCCTGAAGTTTCAGATATATAAAAAACTCTCTGAGCCTCAATTTTTTTTCATTTGTAAAATGAGGATCATTCTTAACTTTCTATAAGCATGGGGTTTTATGACAATCCAGTGAGCTGATACTTTATAAAGCAATATAAAATGTTAGGTGGCAAACAGTAGTCATAATTGTGGGCTTCTTCTTTTATGAGAAGATGATGTCCACATTGTTTGCCTTTCATAAAATAGTGTATGACATGGAAAACTGCCCTTTGAATAAACTGTCACTGTATTTTGTTAATCTTACCACATTTCAGTTAGTTTCATAATTTAAGTTTTTGGTTTGTTTGTTTCATTTATTAGAGTGATACATTGGATTGCAGTGAAGATATTTTACTTGAAGATAGTCAAGAGACTTTTCCTTATTCTTCGGTGATTCCAGGTCTGCAAAGAAGATTGCAAGTTGGTATTTGTTTAGACTTTTGCGTTTTTTTAAAAAAATAGTGCTAGTCCTGGTGTGGCGCTATAGGATAAGCACTAGACTACGAGGTCTGTTTGAACCTCAAGGTTGACAGTTCAAACTCATCAGATGTTCCTTGGAGACTCTCTAAAGGGTTGCTATGAGTCGGAATCTATTCCATGGCACTTAACAACAACAACAGCAGCAGTCTAAATAAGGTAGTACAATGACTCCATAGGATAAGCACTGAGCGCAAACCGCAAGGTCAGTGGTTCCAGCCCACCAGTCCCTCTATGGGAGAAAGATGAGGCTTTCTGCTCATGCTAAAGATTTAAAGCCTTGGAAACTCAATACAGGGTTGCTATGAGTCAAAACTGACTCCACGGCACTTAACACCAACAATTCTAAATAAGGAGTCCTGGTGTGGTACTGTAGGATATGCACTGGACTGCTAACCAACCACAAGGTCAGCAGGTCAACCCCACCAGCCGCATCTTGAAGACCCTTTACAGGTCACTATGAATTAGAACCAACTTGGTGACATTTAGCAACAACATTCTAAATAAAGTAAATAATATTGAAAGAAAAGTCCTTTAAGTATAAGCAACTCAATAATTAGAAAAAACAATGGTATTTTAAAATGTTGTTTTTTTGTATGGCACTGTATGATCAGTACTAGACGGTGAATCACAAGACTGGTGGTTCAAACCTACCAGCTTCTCGGAAACCCTGTACAGGGTCACTATGAGTCAGAACTAACTTGATGACACTTAACAAGATGATATTAATTACAAATGTTTCATCTAAAAATTATGTTTTTTTAGTATGATTTTATAAATTTAATAAGCCTCATAAGACACAAGAAACTCCGTTTTGGAAAGAATTCTTTCTGGTCTGCAGAATCTAGATACCATGGATTTTTTATTAGACAGCAATATGATGAATCATAAACATTTCAAAGATGAACAGTTAAACTCTCAAATTTTCCATAAAACAACTTCCAAAACACAGTTTTTGAGGTTTTCTAAAACCATGACAGTAATGCACATTCATTGTAAAATATTCAGACTGTACAAAGAAATATATTGGAGTCCTGGTGTGGTACTGTAAGATAAGCGCTCAACCACTAGGTTGGTTTGAATTGCAAAGTCAGCAGTTCAAATCCACCAGTTGTTCCTCAGAAACCCTATACAGGGTCATGATGAGTCGAAACTGATTCAACAGCACTTAATAATAACTGTTTAGTGATGTTTATTTGAGCAGCAGAAGTTTTACATTTTTAGATATTCACATTGCTATCAATCAGAGATAGGATAAATATTTACTTATATTTCTCCCAAATACGTTTTTTATAATTCCTGCTTTTTATTATTAGATTACATAGACATTAAATTATGTTTTAATAGTTATTATTAGAATGCATGTAACGTGCACTGAAATATTGAAAACTGAGCTAACGATTGCCTTGGATTCTACTACTAAGATATATAACCAACTTTAACATTTTGGCATGAATATTCTTACATATTTGTGGATATATGCAAATTTGCATGACCATGTAATTATATGATGCATTGTCTTTCATAACTTTTCTTTTTTATATGTAGAATTTATCAAAAATATAGAAACAAAAATACATATATTAGTACAATGATTATACCTGTAGTCCCTGTGTGGTTCCAGTCAGCATTTTTTATTACACGTGCTTCTACATGTATAATGTTATTGTTAGTTGCCATTGCATCAATTCTGACTCATGGTGATCCTATGTGTACAGTGGAATTGCTTCAGCGGGTATTCGAACCTGTGACCTTTCAGTAACAGAACGCCAGACCTGTCTCCCAAGGCTCCTCTAAGTGGGTTCAAACTATAAACTTTTTAGCTCGTAGTCAAGCAAATAGCTGTTTGTAGTGCGCAGGGATAATAAAAAGAACAGAAAGGCCAAGTTTAGTGTCATGCATCGTAGTGCATTCCTGTTTTTAGTTTTGGGTTTGTGGAAAGGAGAAGACAAACATTTCATAAGATAGAGCCGGTAAAGTTCTTGAATGCGAAACAGTCTGTTGGCTATTCAAATGGGGACTGAGGATCGCAGAAAGGAGAATGAAATTTACTTTTATATTGGTTCGCTTTTTTACCACTTGTTTTCATCCTTTTATAGTAAGACTTTGCGACCTAGATCGTTTAAGTAGTCTAATGATCCAGAGCCTCAGCTTGGAGCAGGGGACATGATGAAGAGAAGAAGGAAGGGAGAACCCAGGCGCCATTTCTGAGAGTGCCCTTTTCATCTGCTCACATCTTCCTTTCTTTCACTACCTACTCCTCCTATAGCCACAGATTGGGCTGTGTGCCTCTTAGGGGTACAACACCCTTCCTCCAAGTCATGAGTTACTCGGTGAATGGGTGATGGAAGGTGAAGAACATATGGTACTGAACTAGGTCAACGTATGACATTGTGCAATGTAGGTGAGGCATGCAGCTAATCTAGTCCTTACCGTCCAACTTCTATTCATTGATAACAAGAAAAAGAATTCACCGGTTCTTTCCCCCAAAACAATATAATTTCCAAAAGGAAATGCACTTTGCTTTTTATATATTGAAAAACCTGTTATATTAAAAACTTGATTAATGCTTATACAGTCCTATGTTTTTTTCAAAAACGAAAGTGCTTCCATTACTTCAGTGACATTGTTCTTTTTAGATTGGCAGCAGCTAAAATTTATGTTATGAAGGTTGTTTCTTGAATGCTGAAATCTATTTATGTGGCGTCTTAAAAAGAATGGATTGCTCAGTGCCCAGTTCAGAGCAAGTTCTTCTCCTCCCCTCCCCCAGCAATTAAGAGCCCCCTGAGTCCTGAGGTTATTAGCATAAAAATTATGAATCTGGGGTCTTTTATGTATCATCTTTACAATCTTTCTCTAAGGAGGACTGCGAATAGAGGGTTTTAAACAGAGCCTTTCTAGTCATGATATGCCTCTGTTTTTGTGGATGCTTTGTTTTCTGAAGCAGAAGGTATTTCGGGAACATGTAAAGCAGTTTTCCTACAGTGGTGGGAGTGTTTGTAGGCCTTGATTTTAGTCATGTTGACGCCTAGTTACTTAGTAACTGATTAAGCTGATATTATAATGCACTGGCATTCTCCTTTCACCATGTGTACTCTCTCAGGGATTGGTTATATTATTTCTTTTTAAAAGAAAATTGCTTTAATTTTTTTCTTTTTTGAGAACTGTTGTTATTAAGTGTTGTAGAGTGGCTGGTGGGTTTGAATTGCCAGCCTTGAGTTTGACGATCCAGTGCTTATCCTACAGTGCCACACCAGGCAACTAGAGACTTAAAATTTAGAAGTAAAACCGTTTTCTCTGAGAATTATTCTCTGCTTCTCTCAAGAACAGTGAATTGCTAAACCACAGTTCGAGAATATACTTCATGAATGAGTGGTCTGACCCTGTCATTTGAGACAGTCTCTGGCGACTGTTTTTCTTTCTAATTTGCAGATTGGCTTGGCTTCTGTTCAGGATCTACAGAAACATCTCTTGCTAAAGGAAAAGGTGATTTCAAAATCTTGCAGAGCTTTAATAAACCTGGTTCAAGGGGAGACTGGTACAGCTGCAAGTGCAGAGGAGGTACGATTCATCATCTGACCACTTTATCCTTTGATGAGTTGATTTAAATGGGGATATATGAGAAAATGCTGCTCAGAGGATAAAGAAGAAAATTGGCAGGGATGATAATTTATGATATAAATTATGACCTTGTATAGTATTTGATTAAAGAGCCAGTATTTTACCAATTTACAAATGAGTCTCTTAAGATATTAAAGTCTTGGATCTCAAGAATCATGGGGAAAATAAGTCCTTTAGTCTAAAATATATATATATATTTAACTGTTGAGACTTTTTAATTTGCATGGTTGGAATAGAAATTAACCTCTAACTGAATGTTCTGTTTTCTGGCTTCTTAAACAGAGCATACTGAGCAATACTTGGTACTGATGATGATGTAATGTCATAATTTGTGTATTATTTTTTAGTCTGTTGTACCATTCATTTCGAAGCCTCTTTATTCTTATAGTAAATGTCCCCACATTGTTATACTTCCTTAGTCCTGATCACTCTTTTTCATTAGGACTGAGCGTCTCTTCAGGTACCTTCCAGTTACTTAAGAACTTTCAGCAATGTAGAAAGTTAGCAAAAACTGTTTAGACTATTAAAAGTAGCATCTACATACATGAGTAAGGAGCTCTGGTGATACAACAGTTAGCACTTGGCTGCTAACCAAAAGGTCAGCGGTCTGAATACACTACAAGGTTGTCAGCGTTGACTCAACACGCACCAGGTGTTTATGGTTGAACGTACATCCGTAGTTCCATTCAGAGGAAGACAGCACTGCAACATTCAGAGTGAACCCCCCAAAGCTGGAGCATTTTATTCTGTCAAGTCCCTCTCGTTCTCAGCTCTGACTTCCTTCTAGATTGGCCTGTTAACGATCTAAGCCTCATGCTTGTATTTAAGTCTAGCAGTGTGAGGACATGGGTCCGAAACATGATTCTCTTTCTGTAAAAACCATTACAAAAGGACAGCATGTTGCATTTATACATTACCCTTCTCATCTGCTGGGAAACCTCACAACAGTCATTCTAGAAGTCTTCAACTTTTCCTTCTTCCCTTACCTCACTCCAACAGTCTGTCCGCTGTTAGAAAGGAGAGGGCAAGTTTACAAGTTAATGGATTGGAGATACTTTGTGCAGAGCGCCATTTTGAAAGCAATCCTGGCAAGTAGTAAAAATTTCCCCAGGTTTCAGATGAGTAGCTGGCCTCAGCTCACACAGCCACTAACAGAAATGTCAGAATCCTAGAACATGTGTAGTCCACTATACTGCAAGCATCCATACGAGGGGGCATCAAAAGTTTGTGGGAAAATGGGGTTAAAAGAGAATGGAATTTTTTCATGAACTTATTGAAACTCCCTTGTATATATACTGTTCCCTAATAGTTAGCACATAGAGAGGGAAGGAGTATAGCAGAATAGTTAAGATAGAACCTGGGCTCTAGAACTGGTCTGCCTCAGTTCTAATCCAATTTCTGCCACTTGTTATCTGTGTGACCATAGGCAATTACCTCACCACTCTGTGCCTCATTTTCCTCATCTGTAAAATGTGGATAGTAGTAGTACTGACCTCACCAGCTGCTCCTCGGAAACCCTATACAGGGTCGCTATGGGTTGGAACCAACTCAACAGCACTTAACAACAACAACAACAATAGTACTGACTTAGAGTTATTATAAATAACAGAACAGTGGTGAGCGCGTAGTGAGTACTCAGTAATTGTTGCATTATTATTACTACTATTTTTTAAATTATTATAAATCATGTATGGAAATGAGTGAGTCTGTCCTGGACTTTAAGACTAAAATTTTAGCAGTAATCTAAAAGCAGTTCAGTGATAGTTTCATTGGTTTTATTAATGTAGAAGTTCACAGTTATAGGCTTAGCGTAAGTTGCTAGTAAAACTTGATTCTACTGTTTTTTAAGAGTTTTTTTGTTCAAGATACCTAGGGTTATTTATTGTCATAATAAAACATCTATACTCCCAAGTTTTACTGATCTATACAGCCTTCGGTGTGGATTACATCTCAATGTCAAGAAAACAAAAATCCTCACGTCTGGACCAATAAACAACATTCTTATCAACGGAGAAAAGATTAAAGTTGTCAAGGACTTCATTCTTGGATCAACCATCAACACTCACAGAAGCAGCAGTTGAGAAATCAGACAACATATTGCATTAGGCAAATCTGCTGCACAAGACCTTTTTCAAGTGTTGAAGAGCAAAGATGTCAGCTTGAGGGCTAAGCCGTGGTATTTTCAGTAACCTCATATGCATGTGAAAGCTGGACAGTGAATAAGGAAGACCATAGAAAAATTGATGCTTTTGAGTTATGGTGTCAGAGGAGAATATTGAAAGTGCCATGAGCTGCCAAAAGAACCAATAGATCCATTTTGGAAGAAGTGCAGCTAGAGTGCTCCTGGGAGGCCAAGATGGCCAAACTTCATATCTCATGCTTCGGACATATTGTCAGGAGGGACCAGTCGCTGGAGAAGGATATCATGTTTCGTAAGGTGGAGGGTCAGAGAAAAAGAGGAAGACCCCCAACGAGATGGATTGGCCAGATGGCAGCATCGATGGACTCAAGCATGGCAATAGTAGTGAGATTGGCCCAGGATCGGGCAGTGTTTCTTTCTGCTGTGCATAAGGTTGCTATGGGTCATTACTGACTCGACGGCACCTAACAACAACAACTACTCCCAAGTTTACATCCCTGCTGGCTCTGTGTTGGCCATCCCATCTTGTTTTCAATCAGGCCTTGCTTTGTGATCTGAGTAGATAATTTTCATAAAGTATATATGTCTTAAAAGTTGTACTTTAGCCAATTATGTGTAATATGTAATATATTACATGCATTCGACTTTACTTTTAAATGTCTAGGCCAAAAGGCCTGCCCAAAAGCTGATTTGTGTTTTTTCCTTAGGTTTTCATTCAGTGCGTGTTTTGTAATCAGCTATTTAAACATGTTTTCCTATAAGGACCACCTTTTTCCTCTTTGTGGTGATAAAGAAAACCCTGCGCACACCTTTGATGAAAAGTTATCCAACAATTGTAAAGATTCTGAGCATCCAGTCGAGAAGCTGTGGTATCGGATAATGGATGATAGCTTGGTTGTGGGAGTGGAAACCACATCTTCTTTACAATTGTAAGTAAATGTCTCGACACTCTGGGGCAGCACTGGCCAGTGGAACTGAAACACAAATCACATAGGCCTCCTAATATGGAGTCCTGAGTGGTGCAAATGACTGAATTGAAAGGTTGAGCGGTTCAAATCCATCCAGAGGAGCCTCGGAAGAAAGGCCTAGCAATCTGCTTGTGAAAACTCACAGCCTCAGAAGTCTATGGAGCACAGAGGGAGTCACCGTGACTTGGAATCAACTTGATGGCAACTGCTTTGATTTCTTCGTTTGTTTAGTGGTTTAATAACCATATCAAAAATGTTAGTAGAAACAGGTGAAATGAATTGATTTTAACCAATTTTTTAAAAATCCACTTTAATACTTTTAATTTAACCCAATATATCCCAAACATGATCATTTCAACATGAAATCAATATAAAACATTATTCATGAAATATTTTACATTATTTTTTTCAAACTAAGTTTGAAATGTTTGGTGTGTATTTTCCATGTACAGCACATCTTAGTGTGGCCCAGCCACATCTGTAGGGTTCAGTAGCTAGTGGCTTCAGCATTGGCCAGCACAGCTGTAGCAGTATCCATGTTACACAGATGTTGTTGAGTTGATCATTTGAGAAGCGTAGGGCTCTGGAGTCACTGGACATTGTCAGGTCTAGTTCTTACAGCTTCAAAGAAGAGATCATTAAACAACACACAAACTCCTCACCAGAATGTTTAGAATATAGACGTATTTAGAGACTACTGACTGAAGTAGAAAGGTGAACATTTAAATGAAGTCTTTCCTTGTAATAAGAGAACAATTTTGAGAACTAATACTTGTCTCTTTGCAACAGTTAAAAACATTGGCAAGTGATGTCTATGCTGTATCTAGTACAGCACGGAAGTAAGGATTTGCAGCACACAGGATAATTCCATCAAATCAGAAGTCATCACGTCACATCACAGGGGTGATTACATCATATTAGACCTCAGCGTCAAGGTGATAACTGCCTAGCCTCGGAGAATCCTGGTCCAGACAAGTTGACACAAAACCTTAGCCATCACAGTTCTGTAGACTGGATTTTGCTGAGTTCATCTCATGATTTTGTTTAACCTGTCTCGTTTATTTCCTCTAAATTAGTATTAGATTTAGAAGTGAGATCAGATTAATATTTGACTTTCTTTTAGCAAGATTACTCAGTAGATAGTGTTGCATTCTTTCATCATGAGGAATCTAAGGTCTCATTACTTTCCTTTTGTGATAGTAGCAGCTACTGGTGAGCATTGTCTAGTTCTGTTGTTTCATTGACTCAAACCCAACCGACTGCCATCCACTCAATTCTGAATCAAGGTGATAAGAAACTACTCCTCATCAATTACTCAGTTACTGTTGATTACAGCTTGTAATTTAGAAACCAGAATCTGCACGCAAGAGAAGCTCCTTGTTCCTGAGTGTGGTTATTTTTTTTTGCGGGGCATAGGTAAGAAATGTGTCTTTTTTTTTTTTTTTTTTTTTTAAGAGATAAAATACAGCACGAGTCCATACAGATACTTCCAATTCAGACTCAGACCGTCAAGGTTTTTACTTACCCTCACCAATCTTCTATCTATCTCCATTCTCCCATACCGAAAATTCTCAGTTTCACCAAAATAATTATGCATTTACTTTATTCCATAATATATATGTAATATTCCCAGAATCACAGTTAGTGCAGATTGCTTCAGATTTTTTTGAGGATTGTTTTTCATTATTAGTCTGTAGCTCAGTAAGTGTGTACTGTGAACTTCCTGGGTGTTAAAATCCTCTCTTTGTTGTTTTACCTCCATTCTCCCCGAGTTTTGCTTGATAAACTTTGGCAATAGACTAAAACAAACCTGGATTCTACTTGCAAATGTCTAGAAATGTAAATCTGGAAAGAACTGCTATGGGCTAAAGGATATTTTGTATTCAAAAACAGATTTTATTGAAGTCATTTGCAAGATTATAAAATGTAGTTTTCATTCATTAGTATTTGCATTCAAAATCCTTACCAAAATGAAGTTCATTATTTTTTTAAATAATGAGATTTTTTTTTCTTGTTCCAGAAGAGAAAAACAACCTACCTCAAGAGTAAAATCTGTATATTTTACCATCTTATATCTTTAAAATGTCATGTGTTTGTTTAAGTTTAAATTGGAAAAGTGACTTCCTGTAGTCCAATGTAGTACAAAGTTTTTGCTTGCCTATTTTAAGAGAAGTGCTACTATAGGATCTTTAAGACTGTGATATCGGTTACTATTAATTTTCTGGTAATATTTTATGTTTGAATTGTTTCCTAGGAAACAAAAAAATGAAAATAGATGTTTTGTTTGCATGGCATTTAATCATCTGTTTAACTTTAAAGGATGAACTTACAGACATACTATAACCAACCTCTGTGGATTGCTTCCAGACCTTTGAATGATGTGACTTTATCATTGTTACTGGATCAAACTTGTGACTCCAACTTTCTGCTTAAGTGTCAAAATGAGGTGATGAAGTTGAGTATGGATTCTTTACCAGCCTCACATTTTATACCCTATGAAAGAAGAGCAGCCAAAAGGATCAAGTTGTCCCTTCATAGTGAAGAAGACAAAAGCTGTGTTTGTCTACAACCATCGAAGAAAGATTGTATACAGACAATTATTGCTAGAACATCTCTCCCACCACTTTTAGCACTCAAAAACTTCTGTTGCATTGTGCTAATACAAATTCGTCAGAGAAAAAATAACTCTTTTGAGGATCATTATATTCCTTGTGGCAGACTCTTTATAAGTCTGGAAGATGTTTCAAAGGGGAAATACCTAGTGACATTTCCACAGAATGAATCTATAGGTATTTTTTGTTGGTTCTTTTAAATCCTATACTTAATTGAATTTGAAACATGTTTTAAAAACTCTTTATTTAATAATGGACAGAGTTTAGAGCATTTGACTTTTTTTTTTATAGAACACCAAGAAGATCTTTTTGCACTTCTCGCAGCATTACACAAATTCTGTTTTCAAATCGCATCATCTGACCATATCCTGACTTCATTGAAGACATGGTTCTTAGAATATGTGCAGTGTGAAGTGATCAGACAATTTCCAGCAATTTGGTTTTGTAAAAGACCAGGAAGTTTTTATGGGACATTGTTCAAGTGGAATCACAAAACATCATCTGAAGGAGTTTTGATTGTATATTGCAGGTAATTCACATCAGATTGAAATAGGTCCAGAGAACTTGGTGTGCATAGGTGTGGTCCAACATGACCTCCATGGTAGAGTTCCGTATTACTGTGGGAAATGCCTTCATTGTCTTCTGTGACACAAATTGACAAGTTTCCTTATTTAGAAACTAAAGATCTGTGTTAATTTTGTTTCCTCTGAGTTGCTGCTGCCGCCTTTTTTTTCTTGAGGTTGGTTCAGATAACCCAGAGCCATTGAGTCAATTCTGGCTCATAATGACCCTGTATAGGGTTTTTGAGGCTGTAAATTTTTACAGAACAGAAAGACTCATCTTTCTCCTGCAGAGTGACTAGTTGGTTTGCACTGCCAGCCTTGCAGTTAGTAGTCCAATCCATACAGGGCCACCAGGGCTCCTTCTTGAGGTTGATTGTTGTTGTTCAGTGCTGTCGAGTTGGGTCTGACTTACAGAGACCCTGTATAGGGTTTCCAAAGGAGCGACTGGTGAGTTTGAACTGACAACCTTGCAGTCCAGCACATTAACATGCAGCACCACACCAGAACTCTTATCTGACTCATGTTGTTGTTGTTGTTGTTGTTGTTATATGCCGTGGAATCGGAACCGACTCATAGCGACCCTGTACAGGGTTTCCGAGGGTGTAAATCTTTACGGGAGTAGAAAGCCTCATCTTTCTCCCGCGGAGCAGCTGGTAGTTTCGAACTGCTGACCTTGCGGTTCACAGCCCGAGTCGTAACCACTACGCTATCTGACGCATAGCAACCCTATATAGAGTTCCTGAGGGGTAACTGGTGGGTTTTAACCACCTCCGACCTTGAAGTTAGCAGTTTAGTGCTAATCCTTAGTGCCACACCAGGATTCCTTGAGGTTGATTGTTGTTGGTAAGTGTTGTTGAGTCACTTCCGACTCGTATTGACCCTGTATAGGCTTTCTGAAGCTTTAAATCTTTCCAGGAGCAGAAAGCATCATCTTTCTCATGTGGAGTGGCCGGTGGGCTTGAACTGCCAACCTATGGTTTGCCATCCAGTGTTTATCTTATAGAGCCACTGTGCTCCCTGAGGTTGATTGTTGTTAATTGCCGTTTAGTCTGTTCCAACTCAGTGCCCCTATATAGGGTTTCTTAGGAGCGGCTGGTGAGTTTGAACTGCCGACCTTGCAGTTCAAACCGACCTTGTGGTCCAGTGCATTATCCTGCAGTGCCACACCAGGACTTCTGAGGTTGATTAGGACCTAATAATCATTCTATAATTTTCACTTATTTGCACCCAGAATGAAAATTTGAAAATATTATATTATTTATTACTCAGAAGAGCGACCTGATTAAAATTAAGTGGCTTGGTATATACTCTGTGTATTTTATTGCTACACTCTGAATTTTACCCATGATCACATGCATTATTGGTTCTGTTTGTTGCTCGAGTGTTTTGAAATGAATATTAATTGATTATTACAACATATTGCACATGACTGGTTACTGCTGTCCTGATATTTATGATCCTGTGTTTGTTTTTATTCCAGGAATCAAACTGTTTTGTTCCAGTGCCTTCATTATCTCATCAGAGTTCTCCCCATAAACTGTGACTTCAAGAAACTAAAATTAGGAAGTGAGGATTTCCTAATTGATCATTTGGCTTTAGCCTTGGAGAAGGAACTGGGTACCCTTACTAGTTCTCTTTCTTCTGCCTTAGCTGAGGTTGAAAGCAACTTTGTACAGCAGTGTGAAGCAAGCAAAAATAAGAGCAGTGTCATTGTGGCTTCTTTATCAGACAGAGAGGAAAAAATACATCTGTCCAGAAATGAACTTCAGAGAGAAAAGGAGCTAATCATGTTGAGAATGAACCTAAAAGTGAGTAGTGGTCTTTACAGAGAAATTCCTTTGAAAGTGACTGAGGTTCAGCTGAAATCAGACCTTGCAGCGCAGAAACTGTCCAGTCTGTATTTAGAATCTAAATGTGATTATACGAGTATTTCAGAATAGTATTTTCACTTCTAGAAAATCATGTGGGTTCCACTTGTTTACATTTGACATTGTATGCCTCCTTTGTAAAAATAAACATGGAGGCAATTTGTTCAAAATTTACATCAGTGCTTCTATTTAGGTTGTTAGTTGTGTGTATACATGCAGGTAGCATCTATTGGTTTCCAGTGAGTAGAGGCCAGGAATACTGCTAAAACTCGTACTATGTACAGTACAACCTATCACAGTAAAGAAGCACCCACCCAAATTATCAATAGTGCCAAGACTGACAGACGTTTATAACAGTTTTTTTTTTTTTGTCTAAATCTTTAACACACACACACAAAATTAAGTAGCCTTTTTTTTTTTTTCATTCTCTTGTTTAGAAAAACCTAGCATATGAAAATCAACTTTAAACAGATACATTAAGCAAGGTTGAGAGGATTTACGATAGTTTCTATAAACATCAAGCTTCTATGGATATTTAAATGGCAGAATGTCTGGGGGAGACCATTAAAATAAAAGTGTTTGAGACTGTTGTTAATTTAAATTTTATTCGAAAGCTTCTCTGAAATCATGTCAGTATATGAATGTGATTCTTTGAAAAATGTATGGCATTTCTCTGAAAATCATATCTCTTTCAAAGTGAAATATGCCTAAGCATATTTCACAGGTCATGCTTTCTTTCTTTCTATTTTTTTAAAGTTGAAAATGCCTTTAAGCCATCTGAAATTCCAACTGTAGGCAAAGCTACAATATAAAATTGTAACTAAAATAACTTTTAAAGAGTATGGAGCCCCTTAGGAATGGAGAGATTGAAATGTAAGTGAAAATCCCACTTCAGTTAAGGAGTGATTTATAAAGGTTCCAATGAGGGACATTTCAAAGAGATAAAACATTCAACATAGTCCTTTTTCTTTTTTTTTTTTTTAAATAAGAATTCGGGAGTAATAAGAGAGTGTCAGGGAGAGAGAAAAAGACACACAAGGAGGTGGGCCTAAAGAAACCATCCTAATCCTCTTTCCTCTCAAATCCTAAGGAAGATTATTATTGTTAAGCACCAATGAGTCAGTTCTGACCCATACAACCCTGTATAGGGTTTCCAAGTAGCAACTGCTGAGCTTGAACCACTGACCTTGTGGTTCAAACTGACTTTGTAGTTAACATTAACCCATAGCGCCACATAGAAGTGTCTTTTCATCTAGAGGCAGTTGGACAAAATACACATGAAGTGCTAATTCTGCCACTCCTTAGATGTGCCTGTTCCTAATGACCTGTTGCTACAACTGCTTCAGAATATAGGCTTCTCTCCACTACAATATACGACTTCCTTTTTGATAATCCATTGTAAATTGCAAAAGAACTCTATAACTCTATCTCTGTAAAATATCAATGGAAACTCTTAGATTTTCTCTCAATGTAAATGCAATAAATACAGGATTAATTTTGGAAACCTAGAAATAATGTTGTTCTTCTGGACAATGAATCAGGAAGACCGAAAAAGAATTTATGCATTTGAGTTATAATGTGGGCAAAAAATACTGAATATATTATGGACTTCCAGGAAAAGGAACAAATCTGCCTTGGAAGAAGTACAGCCAGAATGCTCTTAAGAAGCATGGATGGTGAGAGTTTGTCCCACGTACTTGGTTGTCAGGAGGGACTGGTCTCTGGAGGAGAACATCACGCTTGATAAAGTAGAGGGCCAGCAAAAATAGGAAGACCTTCAATAAGATGGATTGATACAGCAGCAGCAACAGTGAGCTCAAACATAGCAGCAATTGTGAGCGTGGCTCAGGACTGGACAGGGCTCCATTCAGTTGTACAGAGGTTGCTATGAGTTAAAAGCAATTCAGTAGTACTTAATGACAGAAACAGTAGGAGTCATGTACTATGTATTGAAATTGTCCAAGACATATTTTAGAAGAAAAACCAGTTATAAATTAGAAAAATTAAATTGTATAATGGAGATGGTTACAAGAAAAAATAAGAATGAATTTTAATAGTTTATCGGTAAGAAATTAAATTAGAATATTAAACACTAGCACATTTTTCATTTAGAAATGTATATATCAAAAGATATTAATTTATATGTGCCTAGAACATTGAATGATTTAAAATTAGGAAAGATGTGTGATAGGGTTATATTCTTTCACCATACTTATTCAACCTGTATGCTGAACAAATTATCCGAGAAACTGGGTTATATGAAGAAAAACGTGGCATTAGGATTGGAGGTAGACTCATTAACAACCTGTGATATGCAAATGATACAACCTTGCTTGTTGAAAGTGAAGAGGACTTGAAATACTTTTAATAAAGATCAAAGAGCACAGCCTTCCATATGGATTGCATCTCAATGTAAAGGAAACAGAAATCCTCACGACTGGACCAATAAACAACATTCTTATCAACGGAGAAAAGATTGAAGTTGTCAAGGACTTCATTCTTCTTGGATCAACTATCAACACTCACGGAAGCAGCAGTCAAGAAATCAAATGACGTATTGCATTAGGCAAATCTGCTGCATGAGACCTTTTTAAAGTGTTGAAGAGCAAAGATGTCAGCTTGAGGACTAAGGTGTGCCTGACCCAAGCCATGGTATTTTCAATAACTTCATATGCATCCAAAAGCTGGACAGTGAATAAATGGTAAGGTGGATGGTCAGAGAAAAAAGAGGAAGACCCCCCAATGAGATGGATTGGCCAAGTGGCAGCATCAATGGACTTAAGCATGGCAACAGTAATGAGGTTGGCACAGGATCAGGCAGTGTTTTGTTCTACTGTGCATAAGGTCATTATGGGTCGGTACCGACTTGATGGCACCTAACAACATCAACAACAAGGTATTTGCAGCTATTCTTTTTTAGTTGCTGTTCTTTTGTTGTAAATACAGCTTTCACACAACTTTTGGCAACTCAAGTGTTTACAGCTGTACTACTTATTTATAGTTTTTATAATAATCAGTCATGCTGGGACTTCGTTTGGGTCTACAGCAGTGAAAACCAGGTAGGGTACACTCCACGAGAAGGGAGGGGGACCTCATGAAGGAAGTACTCATAGACCAACTCCAGAGCTCAGGATTTACTATAAGACCCAGTATGTCAGTTTCCCGCACTCACAAGTGAAAAAATCATGATATTAAGGAAAATACGGTGAGTTAGGATTCTGGAGATGGGACTCCCTCGGCGACTACCCCCCCGGCAGAGTTTAGAGGGCAAGGCTAAAGCCAGTCCGGCTCAGAAGACTACCCTAAAAGAGGTACAGAAGCATCTGCAAAAAAAAAAAAAGACACATTTCTCCCTGTCCCACCTTCATTGCTCAGCCCAGACATCATACGGGACAGTTTTCCCATGGTACAGAGAGAGGGAGCTTGGCGGCGTCTTATGACATCACCCTTGGAGCCACAGACCCCACAGTTTCCTCAGCAGGACCCTTCACGGGTTCATCATGGAGTAGGTTCTGAATCACCTGTGCGGGGTTTCTGGGGCTGTGGGTCTGTGCGGGAGCGAAGCTTATCAAATTTCTCCCGTGGTGCAACTGGTGGTTTCAGGCTGCTGACCTTGCGGTTTGTGTCTGCTGTGTTGCCCAGCTCCTTGAGCAGGAGCAATTCAAAGCAATCGGTAAAACCCCAGCATAAAAGGACTCAACCATTCCGAGAATTGCACTGAACACATGCGTAATTATGCAGATACCTAACTGACTTTCAGAGACAAAAATAGTGGGCAATCTTTCTTCCATTAACTCCCCAATATCTACCTGTAGTGGCTAGAGGAGGGGCCTGAGAGAGTAGACACTCCCCACCCCCTGCTGGAAGCTTCTAATTGCACACACACTGACGGTGGAGCTTGCGACAGTTGACCACAGCTTCATTTCTGTTCCAAAGTGGTGATTTTTGTCTGTGCATTTATGTTACTTCTGTTTTGGGTCCTTTTGATCACACATCTTTCCTGGACATGGGAGCTTTTTCTCCCTACATTACCCAAGAAGAGACAGCAATCGTGGCTATATAGCCAAGCTATAAGCATACCCCATAATATTCCATTACTGAGACAAGACCCAACAACACCTGCTAAGCATTACATGTGAAAAGGGAAGCGTATCTCCTGATCATATTCACCGGGAGACACCCAGTAAGCGTAACAACAAGTATTCACTAAAGCTTTAAAAAAAAAAACCAAACAACAAACAAAACACATAGCTATCATGATGAATTAAAAGCAACAATCTATATAGAAAAACATCAAAAAGCAGAAGAGAGTAGCTGATGCAAATGAACTGGAGACAGTCAAAGGCTTTATAGAGGAGGAAGAGCAGGTTTTGGATATACCTGAGAAAGAATTCAGAAGAATGCTATGGAAACAAATTCAAATGCTCCAAAAAGCAGTGGAGAAAAACAAGGAAGAAGTCAGGGAAGTATTACAGGAGCAATTAAATAAAATTGATACAACATTGGAAACAATTCAACACCTGCAAAAAGATGCCCAGATGATCAATAGTAAGATATCAGAAATGGACAATATGTTGAAAGGGGAAAGGAACAGGAGAAGAGAAGGAAGCCAGAACTAGCGAGCTGGAAGACAAATCTCTGAATACTGCTAAGATAGAAAAGCAAGCTGAAAAAAGAATTTAAAAAATCTGAAGAGAGTCTAAGGTTCATGTGAGATAACATGAAGAGGAACAACTTAAGAATTACAGGCATTCCAGAACAGAAAGAATAAGAGAAGTCCACATATAAAATAGTTGAAGAGCTTCTGGAAGAAAATTTCCCTAACATTTTGAAAGATGAGAAGATAAACGTTCAATAAACCAAATGTACCCCAGAAACGAAAGACCCCAAAATAAAGTCACCAAGAAATAATCAAGTTCTCCAAAATCAAAGACAAGGAAAGATTATTAAAAGCGGCCAGGGAGAAGAGAAATGTCACTTAAAAGGCAAGCAAATTAGATTAAGCTCTGACTATTCAGAACAAACCATGCAGGCAAGAAGTCAATGGGGACACATATACAAAGCCCTACAAGAAAAAATAAACAAAAACAAAAAACTATCAACCAATAATCATCTATCCAGCAAAACTATCAATCAAATATGATGGTGCGATCAAGACATTCCACGATAAACAGCATCTGAGAGATTTTTATCAAAACCAACCCAGCACTTCAAAACGTCCTGAAGGGAGTCCTGTGGACTGAAAACCAACTAGAACAGACAACGACCAGAGATTGACAGGTGCG
>NW_006408536.1:21804239-21805808 GCF_000296735.1 Chrysochloris asiatica
GACCTTAAGGTTCACAGCCCGATTCGTAACTACTACACTACAAGTTAAAGGATGGAAAAAAATTTACCAAGCTAACTGCAACAATAAACAAGCATGAGTGGCAATACTAATTTCCGACAAAGTAAACTTTAAGATAAAAACCAGCAAAAGAGACAAAGAAGGATACTATCTCATGATCAAAGGGTCAATTGAGCAAGACGACATAACCATAATAAATATATAACACTCCCAATGAAAGAGCACCAAGATACATGAAGCAAACCTTACTGGAATTGAAGAAAGAAATATATAAATCTACAATTATAGTGGGAGATTTTAACATACCACTCTCGAAAAGGGACAGAACAACCAGAAAGAAACTCGACAAAGTTACAGAGGTACTAAACAACACAATCAACCAACTTGACCTCATAGATGTATACAGAGCATTCTAACCAACAACAGCTCAATATACATTCTTCTCCAGTGCCCATGGAACATTTTCCAGAATTAACCATGTGTTAAGTCACAAAGCAAGCCTCCATATAGTTACAAACATCAAAATTCTACAGAGCATCTTCTCAGACTACAATGCTATAAAACTAGAAATCAACAATAAGAAGACCAAGGCAATAAAGTTGAATACATGGAAACTGAACAACATCCTGCTGAAAAGCGACTGGGTAAAAGAAATTAAATGTGAATTCACAAAGTTCCTAGAAACAAACGAGAATGAAAATACAACATACCAAAATCTTTGGGACATGGTAAAAGCAGTGCTGAGAGGACAATTCCTCTAAATGCACACATCCAAAACGAGGAAAGAACCAAAATCAACACATTAACACAACATCTTCAACAATTAGAAGCAGGCCAGCAGAGGGAACATACAGTCACCAAGCGAAAGGAAATAATAAAGATAAGAGCAGAAATAAATGAGATGGAAAACTGAAAAACTATAGAAAGAATCAACAGGACAAGAAGCTGGTTCTTTGAAAGGATTAATAAAATTGACTAACCATTGGAAAAACTAACAAAAGAAAAGAGGGAGAGGACAAAAATAACTCGCATTAGAAACTACATGGGTGAAGTCACAACAGAACCAAACGAAATCAAAAGGATAATAACAGAATACTTTGAAGAGTTATACTCCAACAAATTTGAAAACTTAGATGTGATGGATATATTTCCAGAAAAACATGACCTACCTCAACTTACTCAGAAAGAAGTAGAAAACTTGAACAAACCCGTAACAAAAGAAAAAATTGATTGGATCATCAAAAAAATTCCAACAAAAGTCCAGTCCAGGCCCAGATGGCTTCACGGGTGAGTTCTACCAAGCATTCGGGGAAGAACTGTCACCAGTTCTACTCAAATTATTCCAGAATATCGAAAAGGATGGAAAACTCCCTAATACTTTTTATGAAGCAAGCATAACCCTCATACCAAAACCAGGGAAGGACAGCACTAAAAAAGAAAACTATAGACCAATATCCCTCATGAACATAGACGCAAACATTCTCAACAAAATCCTAGCCAACACATGGAGGAAGGCAGAATCTCCAGTGAGTACTATCCAATCTGTCTAGG
>NW_006408536.1:21817430-21819910 GCF_000296735.1 Chrysochloris asiatica
TGGGGTGTATCCTTTGGTTATTTGATGATGCATGGAGGGGATTGTAATCATTGCAATGAAATGAAATACGATAGGATGAATGGGAAGTTGAAGTGGGACAGAGGCAAATAATGGTGTATGCACAACCTTGGAACAACAGGGCTCTGGGATACAGAGATTGAGACATGGTTTGAATGGGGAAATAATGTTAAGATGCTTGGCTGTCTGTTGAATCTTGGTTCCCCTGGCATACCACTATAAAATAGACACTGGAGGGGGAGACAAAGGAATAGCCAGAAATACCACCATCAAAAGCTTGTAAGTCCGTTTTCTGCCTATAACTGATTGGAATACCTAAAATGGGGATACAACGTGCCCAGTGGAGGAGGCTTCCTGTGGAGCCTCTGTATTACACAAGCCCATAGGTGGACTCCTGAACAGCAACCAGAATCTTCTGCTGGGAGATGTCCACTTGAAAGTACAAGCAGACCAGCCTGGAGTGGCCAGAAGAACAGAAGATACTTCTGGAAAGAAAGACTGACAGGAAAAATACAAAACAATATAGGCAAGCCAACTGATTACTACAAGAACAAACAAGTGGCTCACCCAGGAGACATCAAGGCAAGTGGTCAGATCCCCTTCAGGGCAAACCCCCTTGTATGACTAAGACTCAATGGGAATGCATGCTCTGATTGGTGACCAAGTTCGTCACCGATAAGGGGAAGTGAGGGAAAAACAGCAATGTAGCTGTGAGCTACGCCCTACAATGTTCAATTGACTTCTGTGAACCCAGATGGAGACCTGGTTGGCCAGCAGTGGGCCATGTCCAGGGGACTCTTGGACCCAGATTCAGCGACATAGCCACAGAGGACTAGAGTGGAGATTGAAGTGTCCAGCTGATAAGAAGAGAGGGCACATGCATAAGTACGCCCACACTTGCAGATAATACCCACTTGACCTGCCTTCAATGGCTGGATGATCAGAGCTTAAACAGAAGAAAAAAGAGGGAAAAAAGAATAATCTGATACAATTTGATGAACTTGATATATACCTATGGAAGCAATAGCTCAAAAGAGTGAACAAATCTTCACAGCGAGGATCATTCCCACCTCCTCCACACACAGGACAGGGATGGGCAACTTGGACATTGGCTACCCAGAATGTGGGTGGAGGCGGGCTACAAAGGCAAGAAGTGACTGGCTTACAATCTTTCAAGAGGGAACCTAGATCCAGAGGGCGTGGAGCAAGGTTGAATCTCCACTGAGTAGGATCCATTCTGCCTAGTCAGGACTGATGAAAGGAGATGCGGATAGGTCTCTTGCGATACAATAGCAAATAATTGTTATCAGGACTGATTGTGAGGGCTGAAAATTTAAAGGAGACATGTTGGGGCAAAGAGAGGGAAGTGATTAACCTTACAGTCTAGGAGTGGAGGTCCCTGGGACCACCATAGGAAAAGAGTGGAGAATGGAACCCTACCCAGAGAAGCAGTGATGCCAGGGATGGATGCAGAGATGATGACGTGGGGAGATGGAGCAGCGGAGACTTTGGACCCAGAGAGAGAGAGGGGCGGTATGTGGACGACCAGGGGGGCAGGCTTGCTGGGTATACCCTTTGGTTGATGGATGATGCATGGAAGTGACTGTAACCATGACAAGGAAACGATATACGATACGACGGGATCAATGTGAAGCTGATGTCCTCCCATGTGAACTATCGCATAATTCACAATAAAGCATTAAAAAAAAAAAATCAATCATGCAACCTTGCCCTTAATCAATGCAATTTTTCCATCACCGTAGCTGAAACTCAGTACTTCATAAGCAATAACCTGCCCTGCCTTTTCCCCCTCCCTCCCACCACTGGTAGCTAGTAAAGTTTGTTCTCTATACATTTGTCTTTTCTTATCTTTTTATATGTTGTTGTTGTTAAGTACCATGGAGTCGATTCCGACTTATAGTGACCCCGCACAGGGCTGTAAATCTTTACGGGAGCAGAATGCCTCATCTTTCTCCTGTGGAACCGCTGGTAGTTTTGAACTGCTGACCTTGAGGTTGGCAGCCCGACTTGTAACCACTATGCTACCAGAGCTCCTTATCTTTTTATATAAGTGACGTTATATAATATTTGTCCCTTTATGATTGACTTATTTTACTCAGCATAATGTCTTCCAGCCCCACCTATATTATGGCATTTATTAAGACTTTGTTTCTCCAGTACTATTCCATGGTATGTGTGTACCTCATCTTGTTTTTCTGTTCATCTGTTGATGGTCATTTAGGTTGTTTTTACTTTTTGGCAATTGTGAATAGTGTTGTAATGAACTCTGGTATACAAGTCTCTGTTTGAGTCTTTGTTTTCAGGTCTTTTGGGTATATCCTTACACTTAGGAGTGGAATTACTGGGTCATATGGTAGTGGTAGTGTAGTGGTTACGAGTTGGGCTGCTAACCTCAAGGTCAGCTGTTTGAAACTACCAGTGGTTCTATGGGAGGAAGATGA
>NW_006408536.1:21822590-21825132 GCF_000296735.1 Chrysochloris asiatica
GAAGGTCTTGTTTCAGTCTTTTGCATATCGTTTTCCAGTTCTGCCAGCACCATCTGTTGAAGAGACTGTCCCCTCCCCATGCAATATATTTTGGTGTTTTGTCAAAGATCAGCTGGCTGGATGTAGATGCGTGAAATGTAGTTTTAAGAAATTATTCAGGGAGTCAACTTTGGGGTTTCCATACCACTTGAAGGAGTTTGTACTTCATTCTGTAGTTGGTAGTTTCTAGGCTTTTTCATCACACGGGCAGGTGTCATTTTTTAAATTGGAGCGGTCAACATACAGTTAGCATTTTTATTTTCTTACATAAGACCATCAGAAAATGGCACAGCTGCCACCCTCGTTTCATAAAGCAAAGAATGTGTTGATAACTAAATGCAGAGTCCTAGAACAGAGGTCGTCACCAACTTATAATTGAGTTAGGGCAGTGCACTTGTGACTGTTGGGTTTGGGATTTTTTATTTTACTGATTTAGACATCTTAGTAGTGTGCACTACACACAGTGCTGCTGCATGTCTTTTACATTCTCAGATGCTCACTCGAATGTTCAATGTCATGATCTATAAAGATGCTGGTAAGTACAGGCAATAACAATGGAAACAAAAAGATGAGGGGTTTCAGCGTACATCAGAACCGACTTAGGAAGGAGTTACTGGAATGGAACCCCATCATAAGTTGGGAACTGCCTGTACAGAATAACAATTTCAACTGCATAAATCCAGTTTCCTGGAAAAATCACATTATCTTTATTTTTCCTTGGTCTCGTTGTGCAACACACTAGTGAAGGTGTATGGGATGGCATTAGCCAGTGTATCCATGTTTAGAAACCATAGATGCAAAGTTTTGAAGGATTTTATGTTGGTAAGTGGCATAGTCAGATTTTGACTTGTTGTAAATGACTCAGTTGTTTGGAGGATAGGTGATCAGGGAAAAAGTCGATGCAAGAAAACGAATCGGAAGATTGCTACAATGGTGTAGGTGAGAGGTGATATAGTACTGATTTAAATTGTTGTTATTGCTAAGTGCCATGGGGTCAATGCCGACCTTGTATAGGATTTCCAAGGAGCGGCTGGTGGGTTTGAACTGCCAACATTGTAGCAAGCTGACCTTGCAGTCTAGTGCATTATCCTGCAGCACTACACCAGAACTCCTGATTAAAATTACTTCAAGGTAAAAATGAAGAAATGCAATGCAGAGATATTAGGATATATGCTGAGCTGGACTTAGTTTTTAATTTTCTCATTGGTCTTGAAAGTGAAGGGAGTCAGAATCACTTGAGAAGTTGAATATATGTGCATGTGTGTACACACACATATGCCTAGCCTTGCCCTAGACCACCTGAACAAGAATTGTCAAAGATGGGACCTGACTGTTAGTACTTTTAAAAGTTATACATAGGATTTGGATGATAAGATGATCAGAAGAGGGAAAAGGAGTAGTCAAGGATGACTTCAGGTTTCTGTTTGGGGCTAAATTGGGAGAATCCAGAGAGAAAAGTAGTTTGGACGTCAATCTGTCCCAGTTTGTGAAAACAGTTTTTTGTTTTGTTTTGTTTTTTCATTAAATGGACTGAACTCATTGGAGAACAATTTTCTTTCCCTACACTCAAACAGTGTTTCTGGCACATTCCTATATCTTTTCCAGTATTTTAGGTACTGAAGAGTGATCTCATTTTCAGAAATTGGAAAATTCAACCTATTATCTTCAAAAGGAGACTATATAAGAAAAGATGTTTACAATGACAAAAAAGCACTTATAACAAGAAATGTGTAAGACTTGAATGAAGACATTTAAATACTACTAAAGTACATAAAAGAAGACTTTAAAAAATAATAATACCATATTCTTGATTAGAAATACTCATTGTCACTAAGATGACAATTCTCTCTATACTAGTTTATAGGTTTGATCCAATCCTAAAAAAAAATCCCAGTAGTTTTTCTTTGGAACCAATGAAGCTGATTCTAAAGTCCTTATAGAATAAAACAAAAATAAAAACAGAAAAAGTCATGAAAACTGAAGAAGAAAAACGAGGGCATTAAAATATACGAGTGAGTAAAAATTATCTGAAGTCTGGTTATATTAAAACATTCATCCACATCCACAGCAGATGACAACATTGAGCATGCACGTGAAATGATTCTGTTGAATATACGAGTGACGGTGGATTATGTGGCAAATCATTTGCAAATCAGCCATGGCTCTCCCTATCAAATCATCTACACCAGACTTGGGTTTCGATAAGTTTGTGCAAAATGGGTACCAAAACCACTCATGGAAGATCATACATAAACAGAAGTGTTTGTACATCTGCAAACAAAATTTGGACCAATACTTGAAAGAAAGTAAAAGTTTCTTAGTGATGATACATCAGTATGAGCCTGAGAGTAAACAGCAGAGTATGGAATGGAAGTATCCTCAATCGCCAACTAAGAAAAAGTTCAAAAGTCAACCATCAGCTGGAAAATTGATGCTTACAGTTTGCTGGGATTCTCAAGGGCTAGTATGGGAACTTGTTGTTGTTGTTGTTGTCAGGTGCCAT
>NW_006408536.1:21825232-21837172 GCF_000296735.1 Chrysochloris asiatica
TTAAACAGAAGAAAAAAGAGGGAAAAAAGAATAATCTGATACAATTTGATGAACTTGATATATACCTATGGAAGCAATAGCTCAAAAGAGTGAACAAATCTTCACAGCGAGGATCATTCCCACCTCCTCCACACACAGGACAGGGATGGGCAACTTGGACATTGGCTACCCAGAATGTGGGTGGAGGCGGGCTACAAAGGCAAGAAGTGACTGGCTTACAATCTTTCAAGAGGGAACCTAGATCCAGAGGGCGTGGAGCAAGGTTGAATCTCCACTGAGTAGGATCCATTCTGCCTAGTCAGGACTGATGAAAGGAGATGCGGATAGGTCTCTTGCGATACAATAGCAAATAATTGTTATCAGGACTGATTGTGAGGGCTGAAAATTTAAAGGAGACATGTTGGGGCAAAGAGAGGGAAGTGATTAACCTTACAGTCTAGGAGTGGAGGTCCCTGGGACCACCATAGGAAAAGAGTGGAGAATGGAACCCTACCCAGAGAAGCAGTGATGCCAGGGATGGATGCAGAGATGATGACGTGGGGAGATGGAGCAGCGGAGACTTTGGACCCAGAGAGAGAGAGGGGCGGTATGTGGACGACCAGGGGGGCAGGCTTGCTGGGTATACCCTTTGGTTGATGGATGATGCATGGAAGTGACTGTAACCATGACAAGGAAACGATATACGATACGACGGGATCAATGTGAAGCTGATGTCCTCCCATGTGAACTATCGCATAATTCACAATAAAGCATTAAAAAAAAAAAATCAATCATGCAACCTTGCCCTTAATCAATGCAATTTTTCCATCACCGTAGCTGAAACTCAGTACTTCATAAGCAATAACCTGCCCTGCCTTTTCCCCCTCCCTCCCACCACTGGTAGCTAGTAAAGTTTGTTCTCTATACATTTGTCTTTTCTTATCTTTTTATATGTTGTTGTTGTTAAGTACCATGGAGTCGATTCCGACTTATAGTGACCCCGCACAGGGCTGTAAATCTTTACGGGAGCAGAATGCCTCATCTTTCTCCTGTGGAACCGCTGGTAGTTTTGAACTGCTGACCTTGAGGTTGGCAGCCCGACTTGTAACCACTATGCTACCAGAGCTCCTTATCTTTTTATATAAGTGACGTTATATAATATTTGTCCCTTTATGATTGACTTATTTTACTCAGCATAATGTCTTCCAGCCCCACCTATATTATGGCATTTATTAAGACTTTGTTTCTCCAGTACTATTCCATGGTATGTGTGTACCTCATCTTGTTTTTCTGTTCATCTGTTGATGGTCATTTAGGTTGTTTTTACTTTTTGGCAATTGTGAATAGTGTTGTAATGAACTCTGGTATACAAGTCTCTGTTTGAGTCTTTGTTTTCAGGTCTTTTGGGTATATCCTTACACTTAGGAGTGGAATTACTGGGTCATATGGTAGTGGTAGTGTAGTGGTTACGAGTTGGGCTGCTAACCTCAAGGTCAGCTGTTTGAAACTACCAGTGGTTCTATGGGAGGAAGATGAGGCTTTCTGCTCCCATAAAGATTTACAGACTCGGAAACCCTACGCAGGGTCGCTATGGGTTGGAACCGACTCAACAGCACTTAACAACAACATGGTAGTTCTGAACCCTGCTGTGATGCTGTTGGGTAAGCATTTGACTGGTAACTGCAAGGTCAGCAACTCAAGCACACCCACCAGTGGCTCTCGGGAAACCCTATGCAGGGTTGCTATGACTCAGAATCGATGCTATGACACACAACAACAATAACATGGTAGTTTTATTTTAAGTATTTGGAGGATCTGCCCAACTGTTCTCCACAATGGTTTTACCATTTTGAATTCTTACCAGCAGTTGATAAGGGTTCCAATTTCTCCACATCCTCACCAACATTTATTGTTTTCCTGGGATTCTGCTGTTGTTGGATCTTACCCATCTTACTGAGAGTGAAATGATACCTCACTGTGGTGTTGATTTGCCTCTCTGTGATAGCTAATTACATTAGGCATCTTTTCATATGGTTGGTAATCATATGCGTGTTGTTTGAAATGTTTATCCAAGTTCTGTGAACATTTTATGATTAGGTTGTCTTTTGTTGTTAGGTTGTTGAGGTTTCCAGTATATATAGAGAGAGCTTGGGTAGCATAGTGGTTACGAATCGGGCTGCAAACCTTAAAGTCAGCAGTTGGAAACTACCAGCTGTTCCGCAGGAGAAAGATGAGGCTTTCTGCTCCAGTAAAGATTTCAGCCTTGGAAACCCTGTACAAGGTCGCTATGGGTCGGAACCAACTCAACGACACTTAACAACAGCATATATATATTCACTTATTAGAAATGGGAAAAGTGAAAGTTTGAAAAGCTGACAGCACACATCACTCCCATGGTGTCCTTGTCTCCTTGTATCTCTAAGTGTATAATTCTGACCCTTGCACTTGTGGCAAATCTGACACTCCCATGACGTGGGTCTCTTATTTGAGATCTTAAATATCCTTGTCTCTTTAATTGGAAAATATTTTAAAGTAACCACTGATACCTTTCAAAAGACTTTAATATATTAAATAGATATTTTATTGAACTTGTAAATTTTCCCCATTTACTGTGCAGAAAAAAGTTTAGTTCAAATGCTCCTTATAGTGGTCATTTATTTTCTAAGTTTTCCTTAGTGAGCACATGCCAAAATTCCTGATACAAGCTTGAGCTGTGGCCCTAATTGTAATATACATAATCAACAGGACCCCCTGAAGGGGCTGCTGCTTCCTAAGTCTTTGTTGTGGCATGTGCCATCATCTCCCTAAGAATGCGTGCAAGGAATCCTTAATCAGCCCCAATGATACACAGGCATCCTTGCCCTTAATATTGGCTTCTAGCCACTGAACCTTAATAGGCACCCCGAACAGAAAGAAAATTCAGTGAATAGGCTATTAGGTGACAGTGTCACCATAATTAGTCACCATACTCAACCATGAGCTCATAAAAGCAGCAAAAAAGGAAGTAGAGCTCAATTTTGTTGTTGTTAAGTCCCATCGAGTCGGTTCTGACTCATAGCAATCCTGTATAGGGTTTCCAAGGAGCAGTTGGTGGGTTGAACCACCAACCTTATGGTTCACAGTCCAGTGCTTATCCTATAGCGCCACACCAGGAGTCCAATAGAAAGAGGGGAATTACAGTTGATAAATCTCTATAAGAACCCAACTCAGAGAGCAGGGTTTGATCTGAGAGATTTTACCTGGGACGACTCTGAAGGATTCGAGAAGATGGATGAAAACAAATGTTCTTGTTGGCTCTGAAACTTCCTCTTGAAGGTTGAGAAGCTAAAGGGACTGGAAGAAATGATGGTTAGAACGAGCTGGTGTTTAATGAAGACAAAGACTTGTAAAAATTTATGTTAGAGATTGAGAGCACAAACAAATTGGGGAGTCAGTGAATCCTACTGGAGCAGAAGCAACTAGAGTTTTTAAAGGCAAACACTTCAGGCAGCTGGAGTACAGTTAAACTCATAGTCATTGCCGCCATTGCTGCAGGCAGTCAGTACAAAGAGATGCAGCGAAAACATTTCTGATTGGTTGACATTGAGGTTCGTTAGAACAAAGATGTGGATGTAGTATGGTTTTCCAGGGGCGGTGTGCCAAGGCCATTTCTTCTGAGGATGGACTGACCATGTTTCATGGAGCCTTGGGTCATCTAGACACCTGTAGGCTTTTGCCATACATGATGATTTCAGTAGTATGGTGGCGGACTTCGTTCAGCTATAAAAGCAGAATTTGTTGATGCAATGAAATGATTATAAATGTGAAAGATTCCTGGCATGTTGCTGTAGGATCAGCACTGGACTGGTTGGCAGTTCAAGCCTACCAGCTACTCCTCAGAAACCCTGTATAGGGTCACTATGAGTCAGAACCAACTCGATGGCACTTAGTAACAACAACAACAACAAGGGGATGAAAAAGGGTTTTGATACAGAAAAGCCGTGTCCTTGTCTTCATTTAACACCAGCTCGTTCTAACCATCATATCTTTCAGTGCCTTTAGGTTCTCAACCTTCAAGAGCAAGTTTGAGCCAAACAGAACATTTCAAAGGGCTGCTCGAAAAGACAAAGTCACATATTATATTGAGCTATGCAAATGACCTGAAGTTAGTACACCAAAAGGGAAGAGCAGACTCAGCATTTCTCAATCTGAAAGAACTGAAGAAAAAATGTAAACCTCAGGTTACTGCAAGGTTGTCCGTTTAAACCCACCAGCTGTTCCTTGGAAATCCTATGCAGGCTGGCTGTGAGTTGGAACCAACTTGACAGCACTTAACAACAGTGGGCAAAATATTGAATGGCACAGAAAGCATCTAAAGAAAGTGGAATACACAAAGTCACTGTACCTAAAAGAATTGGTTGGTGTTCAACTATTTCAAGAGATAGCATATAATCATAAAAGATCAAAAGTAGCATTTACCTAAGGACAAAATTCAGAAGGATCTGGAAAGGTGGTAGAATAGAAACACGAATCACAGGAAGTGAAATAACTGATGTTGCATGGAGGGGATTGCAGTCATTGTAATGAAGCTAATTGTATGATTCATTGAATGTAAAACTGATGATCTGCTAAACCTCCACTAAATTCGTAATAAAAAAATTTTAAAGAAAAAGTAGATTATGATTAAGAACTGATGACATTAAAAGGAGGAAGTCCAAGCTGCAGTGATTTATTGAATATAAAACTGATGATCTGCCCCTGTTAACCTTCACTCAATTCACAATAAGTTTTTTTTTTTTTTTAAGTAGCATATGATCCAGAACCTATAGTTTTGAAATCATATCCAAACTCTGCTGAAGGTGTTGGTGAAAAAGAATGCTCCAGGAATTGATGGAATACAAATTGAAATGTTTCAACAAACTGATGCAGCACTGGAGGCACTCACTCATCTATGCATAGAAATTTGGAAGACAACTGCATGACCAACTGATTGAAAGAGATCCATATTTATGCCCATTCCAAAGAAAAGTGACCCAACAGAATGCAGAAAATACTTGTACAATATCATGAATATCACATGCAAGTAAATTTTTGCTGAAGATAATTAAAAAATGATTATAGCAGTACACCATTAGGGAACTGCCAGGAATTTAAGTCAGATTCAGAAGAAGATGTGGAAAAAGGGATATCATTGCTGACATCAAATGGATCTTGACTGAAGCAGAGACTACCAGAAAGATGTTTAAAATGCTTATACAAAGGCATGCTACTGTGTGGATCATAACACACTATGGATAACAGTGCGAAGAATGGGTATTCCAGAACACCTCGTAGTGCTGATGAGGAACTTGTACATAGACTAAGAAGCAGCTGAAAGAACAGAACAGGATACCGAATGGGTTAAAATCAGGGAAGGTGTGCATCAAGGTTGTGTCCTTTCACCATACTTAGTCAATATGCTGAGCAAATAATTGGAAAAGCTGGATTATATGAACAACAGGGCATTATTGGAGGAAGACTCATTAAAAACCTGTGATATGCAGATGATACAACCTTGCTTGCTGGAGGTGAAATACTCACTGATGATCAATGACTGCAACCTTCAGGATGGATTGCACCTCATGTAAAGAGAACAAAAATCTTCACAACTGCACCAGTAAATAATATGATTGTTGTTAAGTGCTGTCGAGTCGGTTCCAACACTTAGCGACCCCTGTGTAGGATTTCTGAGGAGCAGCTGGCGGGTTTGAACTGCCCATCTTGTGTGGTTCACAAACCAGTGCTAGTCCTACAGTGTCACACCAGGGGCCCAAATAATATGATAAATGGGGAAAAAAAGAATTGACGGTGTCAAAGACTTCATTTTCCTTGGATCCATAATCAACACTCATGGAAGCAGCAGTCAAGAAATCAAAGGGCATATTGCTTTGGGCAAATCTGGTGCAAAAGACCTCTTTAAAGAGTTAAAGAACAAAAAATGTTAGTGTAAGGACTAAAGTACACCTGACCCAAGCCATGGTATTATCAGTTCCCTCATATGCATGTGAAAATTGGACAGTGAATAAGGAAGACCATAAAATAAGCTGCATTTGAGCTGTGGTGTTGGAGAAAAATATGGAAAGTACTGTGGACTATCAGAAGAACAGAAAATCTGTTGGAAGAAGTGCAGCTAGAATGCTTTTTAGAAATGAAGATGGTGAGGCTTCATACCTTGTACTTTGGACATGTTGTCAGGAGAAACCAGCCCCTTGAAAAGGACATCATGCTTGGCAAAGTGAAGGGCCATCAAAAAAGAGGAAGACCCCCAATGAGATGGATTGACACAATGGTTTCAAACATAACAGTTGTGAGGATGATGAGAGACTGGTCGGTGGTTATTTCTTATGTGACTCGATGGCACCTAACATCAATAGCATTCTAACCATCAGCCTATTTCTTTCCATCTTCAAGCCTAACCACACTTTGTTCTATTTCCTGGAACCCCTGCTGGTAAGGCAAGCAAAACCACACGTAGAAAAAAAATGAAAATGAAAGCAAGCATGTCTATCAAAAGTTTCCACTCTGTCATATACGAAAGTTTAAGCATATACAGGGCACAATAGAGAGACCCTTTTGTTCCCTTGGCATGACTCCAGGCTATGCCAAGAGGCCGTTTTTGGATTATTCCCATTGTCACCCTTTTAGATATGCAACTGAATCTTTTATTGTCCTAACAATATGTTTATATACCATATAGGTAAAATTGACTACTTTATTTATCCCTAGTCTCTGAAAGGTAAAGATCTAAATAATTTGCTTTTGCCACTGGCCTTCCCCAGTAAAAGCAAAATTATATATGTATATATAAAGGAGCTCTGGTAGCGTGGTGGTTACGAATCAGGCTGCGAACTGCAAGGTCAGCAGTTCGAATCTACCAGCTGCTCCGCGGGAGAAAAGATGAGGCTTTCTGCTCCCGTAAAGATTTACAGCCTCGGTAACCTTGTTCAGGATCGCTATGGGTCGGAACCGACTCAATGGCACTTAACAACAACATATATATATATATATATCATCCGGCTAGAAGCTTTGTTTTCACTTCTTGTTCAGCCTTAGATAGTAGCGGACAATGAGAAGGAAGCCTTTTTCTTGTACCCCATATTGCAGAAACAGTACTTCCCATTCTAAGAATCTGGAACAGAAAGTTTTTTCATGAGTAACCTTATCTGAAGTACTTTAGGCTTTTACTGCTAAAGACAATGGGACTAATGGGAAGAACACTAATTGATGTTTCTCTTTGAAACATCTCTGGGAGGACTTGAGAGTCTCCAAAATTTTTGTCATTGGCTAGGAATCACTGGGAAAGAGTGCTGTGAATTTCAGGAAAAGATTGATCCATCTAGGCCAGTGAACATATACATCTTTAATCTATGAGTATTACACTTGAGAAGAAAAACGAATTTGTTCTTCACTCTTTGGTCACCATAATCGTATAGAAAACATCTTTTTCAAAATCCCCTGATATATGAAATGGAAGATAGAGCTCTGTCATTCAATCATGTGTTTATTGAAGTTTTATTAAATACATTGTTGTATAGGCACTAGGTTCTGGAGCAAGACATTTTAACAAGATCCTCTGGTGATTCACATAGACCCCCCACCTGGGGATCTTGGTAAAATGTAGATCTGATTCGGTTTTTCTGGGTGGAAATACAAATTCTCAGCAAAGGGTATATTGGAATGAACCAGTTTCAAAACCCTGCTCTAACCCTAATAATTCTCAGCCACAGCTGTACCTGATCTTAAACCACTTGCCGTAGAATCATTCCAGTCCATGATGACCTCTTGTGTGTCAGAGTAGAACTGTATTCTGCAGGGTTGTCAGTGACTTGAGAAGTAGATCAGGCCTTTCTTTCCAGCACGTCTGGGTGGATTCAAGTGGCCAGTCCTTCAGTTAGTAGCCAAGCACATAACCATCTATTTATAAGCACCACACAGGGACTCCTAAACCAAATCCTCTGCCCCGGAGTCGATTCCGACTCCTAGCATCATTAGAGGACACAGTGGAACTCCTTAGGATTTCCGAGACTATAAATCTTGACGGGAACAGACTGACTCATCTTTCCCCCATTGAGTGGCTGGTGGGTTTGAATGACTTGACTTTTCAGTTAGCAGCTCAATGTTTAACCCAAGGCCTCTTAAAATCTTTCTTTGATCCTAAGTTCTACCTTCAAAAATTGGTCCAGGTTGGGCCTTGGCCTACGTTTAAAAACTTGTCAGGTATTCTGATGCACAGTCTTGGGTGAGACCCACTGCTTTTCAGGGGACACAGCTTCACAGATTTTTCTGAGTCAGTGGCATTTTTCTTAATGTGATATGCCAGGGCCGCTCAAACTTTTATGTACATACCAGTCACATGGGGATCTTGTTCAAATGTCAATTCAGATTGTGTAGGTGTGGAGTGAGGCCTGCTGGTCCATGGATCACACTGGCAGAGGCAGGTGGTAAACCATAGAGCACTGTCATAGTCAAGACTCTTGTGCTGGGAAAATTCAAGTTCTCGAACAGCTTTATAACACAAAAGCTCACACAAAAGTCTGGCATGTTTGCTGAATGAATAAACAGAAGGCATGATTTGTGTATTTATCTTTGCTGACAGTCTGCATTCACTAATATAAACTTAGCACAAAAGTCTTGTGCATTGTACGTGTTCTAATATCTTTGATAATGAACATAACATTGAGAGATAGATAAGCTTATTCTTACTCTTTTTTTTTTTTTTTGGACATTTTCCAATTTAATTTATCCCTGTACCTTATGTTTATAATCATTGTGGAAAGATATCTTTTCTTTAATTCTTGACAATGAAAAATTAACTCTGAAACATGCAAAAGTGATGCTTGGATAACGCTTAATGACACCCGTTATCTGTTAGGGCTTCAATTGAGAGAAAACCCAAGTCAAAACAAAGTTACCAGTGAAGGAGATGGGATGTCTTTTGTACCAGGTGGGAGGTATTCAAGCTTGAGTCCATTTGATTCCACAGAGCAACAGGATAGCATGATGGGTTCAGCTTCGTTCTCACATTGGCTCCCCACGTGATACAGAAGGGGTGCAACACTTCTGGGTAACACTTGCATACCACTTGATGTAGAAGGGGAGAGTTAACTTAAGAGTGAGGAACTTTTTTGTTTCAAAGGAAAATCTCCAGTCATGTCTTATTGCCTCAGGTTTAGTCACACATTCAGCCTGTGCCTATTTGAGTGTCACGTGCTGGTTGACTTAGGTCTGGGTTTATGAGAAGGATCCTGACTTTTCATGGTTTATTGTTTACTGCTATTGAAGTTTTTTTACATTGGCATTTGTTATCCATGAGATTAGTTTTAAAAATTAAACACACACACACAAATAAAGATATTGTAGAGTAAGGAAGATAAACCATTCAAAAGGAACAGATGTTAAAACAGCATCATGTTTGCAGGGGACTATAAGCATATGCTTATTAGTGTTAAAGTTAAATATCTTTCCCTTTTGTGTTTTCTTCATCTTCATTGCTACCATACTCCAGGCTGCCATTATTTCTTACCTGGACTATGGAAGGGTTTTCCAAAATTGTCTCCACATTCTTAATCTTGTTTGTTTGTTTGTTTTTTCCCAGTCCTGTCTCCAAAAAGCACACACTTGATTGCTTCTCTACTGATGAAAAGAAGCCATAATTTGTTCATTGTCCCTTTGTTCATTCAAGGGCTTGCCACTTTTAGGATAAATATCAAAATCCATAGATGATATACAAGGTAGGACATCATCTAGCTTACCTCATGAGCCTAACTAGTGGATTGCACTTACAGAATCCCATCAGCTTTTCATGCACAGCATTTTGCTGAATACTTCAAAATGCACACTGTGTTCCCAGTGCCTCTCTCCAACTACTCTTGTCCCGTTCACCTGGTTCAATACCCATTCATTTTTCTCAGATCTCAGTTCATAATTCATGTTCTTATGGAAACCTCATGATCTTCCAAGACCAGGTCAAGTCCCCCTGGTTGTGTTAAATGCCCTCAAGTCAGTACTGACTCACAGAGGATTTCCAAAGAGCGGCTGGTGGGTTTGAACCGCTTTGTGGTTTGCAGTCCAGTGCTTACCCTGCAGTGCCAAGTGCACTTATGCAATACTCTCTATATGTCTTTTCAACTGATCATAATTATTGCTTAATAGCTGACAATCATTTCCAGTCAGTACTATAATTGATTCCTTGCACGGTGCTCCTCAGCACCCTATACAGGGTCGCTATGAGTTGGAACTGACTCGACGGTGCTGAACAACAGCAATGACTAGAACTGATTCCACTTTGAAATCATGGCTGTGGATTCCAAACCGTGAAACTGGTATTGAAGCTGTTCTGTGGGCAGAGCCCATTTTCAATCTTCACTGCTTTTGTATTCCTCGCTTAGTGTTTTGAACATCAGCTAATTGAGTTGATTCCCACTCTGTTCTAGCACACATGGTAACCACGTGCTTTCATTGGTTGGCATTTTGGGTAGTAGATCACCAGTCTTTTCTTTAGGTAGACGCAGACTACCAACTTTTCAGGTAGCAACTGAGTGCATTAACTGTTTCATGCCACCCAGAGATGCCTACGTGGTGGTGGTGGAGTGCCATCAAGTCAGTTCCGACCCTGTATAGGGTTTCCAAGGCTGTAAATCCTTACAGGAACAGAAAGCCTCATCTTTTTCCTGCAGAGCTTCTGGTGGATTCGAACTGCTGACCTTGTGGTTAGCAGCCCAATGTGTAACCCACTATACTCCCAGGGCTCTTTGAGATGCTTACATAATTGGTGCTTAACTAATAGTGTAATTGAAAAAAAAGACACAGCTTCTTGATGAACAAAATGAAATGTAGTTTTTTTTAATGTTTTATTGTGAATTATATGAGAGAACTTTAGTTTTACATTCATTCCATCGTATATGGTTTCATTGCCATGGTTCCAATCCCCTCCATACATCATCAACCGACCAAAGGGTATACCCTACAAACCTGCCCCCTACACTCACCCCTCCCCCCCTAGTCTTCAGCACACAGTCCCTCTCCCTCTCTGGATCCAAAGTCCCCAGCCACTTCATCACTCCACGTCATTGTCTCTGTCTCTATCTCAGGCATCTCTGCTTCTCTGGGTAGGGTCCCGCTCTCGGCTCTTCTCCCTTGATGGTCCTAGGGACCTCCGCTCCTAGACTGGAGAGTTAATCACTCCCTTCCTTGCTATAAAACGTCTACCTCTACATTTCCAACCCTCACAATCAGTCCTGATAACAGTTCACTAAAGTAGCACAAGTGACCCATCTGTATTTCAGCTCCGCCTAGACAGATTGGATGGTACTCACTGGAGATTCTGCCTTCCTCCATGTCCACTAGCTCTAGGTTCCCTCTTGAAGGCTTGTAAGCCAGTCACTTCTTGCCTTTGTAGTCCCCCCCCTCCCATTTAGGTATCCAATGTCCAAGTTGCCCATCTCTGTCTACTCTGTGTGTGGAGGGGGTGGGAATGTTTCTTGCTGTTAGGATTTGTTCCCTCTTTTGAGTCACTGCATCTGTAGGTGTAGGTCAAGTTCATCAAATTATATCAGATCACTCTTTTTTTCCTCTTCTTTCTTCTGGTTGAGCTCTGATCATCCAGTCATCCAGTCCAGGTCACGTGGGTACCATCTGCAAGTGTGGGTGTTCTTGTGCACATGCCCTCTCTTTCCATCAGCTGGTAGCTCCATTCTCCACTCAAGTCCTCCATGGCCATGCCACTGTCTCTGGGCCCAAGAGTCCCCAGGTCTCCTCACACTGCTTGCCAACCAGTTCCCCATCCGGGTCCAAAGAAGCCCACCAAATATTGTAGGGTTCAACTTGCCACTTCATTGCTGCTTTTACCCCACTTCCCCCTATCGGTGATGCGTGTGGTCACCAATCCAAGCGTGTATTTCCATTGAGTCTTAGTGTTGGAAGGGGGGTTGCATTGAGGGGACC
>NW_006408536.1:21844286-21862389 GCF_000296735.1 Chrysochloris asiatica
TTATTCACTGTCCAGCTTTCGCATCCATATGAGGCTATTGAAAACACAATGGCCTGGGTCAGGCGCACCCTACACTATCAGGAAAAACGTCAACAATCATCAGTGCTCATAAAAGTGAGATGCTCACTGAGGAGCTGAAGCCTAAACTTAAGATTAAACGCAGAGGACTGTTATATGAGGGTGTTGTGATCTTGCATAACAGTGCACATCCACACACCTCTGTCCACACTGTTGACACTCAGCAAAACCTTCATTTTGAGGTGTTAAGCATCCTCCTTTATTCCTGATCTTACTCCATCGGACTTTCACCTGTGTGTTCCTCTGGAAGGAGCCCTATGAGGACGAAGATTCACTTCAGAAGAAGTGAAGACAGCGGTGCATTCATGGCTCACAGTTCAGCCTGAAACATTTTTTAGTAAGGGAATATGAAAGCTTATTGCTAGACAGACAAAGTGTATTGAAAAGCAAGGAGATTATGTTGAAAACAGACCCAATTGTCTTTTTGAAAACTTGATTAAACTAAATTCTACAGCCACAGTGTGGATAATTTTTGACTTATCCTCATATAATAACATAACAAGTACAGGTGTGTTCCTAGGAGTCTTATTCTTTGCATTTGCAGCAATGTCTAGTCATGGGAAAGGTGGCACCAAACGCCACTGGAAGGTTTCGCATGACAACAGCCAGGGTATCACCAAACCCGCCATTTGGTGACTGGCTTGGCACAGAGGCATGTCTGGCCTCATCTGCAGTACTAGAGACTACTGTTTGGTTTCTGCGGCTAAGCTTGAAGTTCCATGTTCTACATTTTCTGTTTATTTAAGGAGCTCTGGTGGCATAGTGGGTTACATGTTGGCCTGCTAACTGCAGGCCGGCAGTTCAAATCCTGCCACTCTGGGAGAAAGATGACTCTTTCCACTCCCATAAAGATTTGCAGCCTTGGAAACCCTATACAGGGTCGCAGATTCTGACTTGATGGACACACACAACAGTGCAAAAAATAGACCAATAAAATAGGATAGAAAGTTAAAAAATAGAACCAAATACACTTGCAAATGTATTATATGGTTACACACCATTTTGGTGAGGAAAAGATGGATCTTTTTAATCATTTGGGAAATACAAGTAGCCTTGTGTTTCTGTAAGGGATTGGGGGCAGTGCACCTATCTCATGCATCAGAATATATTTCAAATCGAATTACGTTTTAAATATAAAAATGGAAAGAAAAAATCTCTTTAAATTAGGGTGAGGCAGACTTACCAGTCTGGCACAAAATTCAAAAGCCATAAAATTCAGTCACATTAAAAGAAAAGTCGCAATTTCTTCATTTAAAAAAGTCAGAAGACAAAATACACACTGGAAAAGCATTTTTGTGACTTAAGTCTCACATGAGATAAATCTCCCTGTGATAGTTAAGGTTTCTCAGTGGCTTAGCAGTTAAGATATCATTATCACCTCTATGATGAAATCTAATAGGCTGCAATCAAACCCATGATGTGATCTGATATGATCAGCTCTGAACTGATGTAATTATCCTATGTGTTGTAAATCCTCACTTCTAGAATATTAATGAGATCAGATGCAATCTACAGGATTGGGTTGTGCCTTAAGTCAATATCTTTTACAGTATAAGAGGAGAGAGAAGTGAACAGAGAGGGGCCCACTGCCACCAAGACATAAGAGCGGGAGTGGAGTGTGTCCTTTGGACCTGGGGTCATTGCACTGTGAAGCTCCTAGATCCAGGGAAAGACTGATACCAAGACACCTAGATAACTCCAAGGAATTCTGGGGCTACAGATGCTGAAATGAGCCAAGGACCTTTTTACAGAGCTGGTGCTGTACATTCGGACTTCTAGCCTCCTAAACTGAAAGAATAAATTCCCGTTTGTTAAAGCTACCCATTGTATATTTCTGTTAGAGCAGCACTAGAGAATTGAGACACTTTAACTGATACAGAAAACAGAAAGCTTGAAAGTTATCAAAGAAAAGAATGATAAAGGAATAGAGTGGCAAAAGACTTGAAGAAATAACAGAAAAGGAAGTGCAAATAACATCATTTAAAAACATGCCAACTTCACACAAGAAGAGATTGCAAATTAAAATTGCACTGAGAAAAAGTTAACTTTCATTTCAGAATAGAATGAAATAGGTCTACTCTCGTACTAAACAAATTGGATACATTACAAAAATCACATTAAAAAGACATCAGAGAGCTGTGGGAACAAGGAAAAGATGAATTGAAATGACAGAAAAGGAAGAATTATTCCTGAAACTGAAAGGTTTTTGTTTCTCTGGGTTACAGCTGTGCTATCAGGCTTAGTCCCAGCAGAGAGCTTCTGCTTGGAGATGGAGAAAACAGTCAACTTTTAGAAGTTTTATGGCACTATAGTGACAAATTGAACTGGTGTGGCGCTGTAGATCAGCACTGGACTGAGAACCACAAGGATGGCAGTTCAAACCCAGCAGCAGCTCCTTGGAATCCCCATATAAGGTCGCTCGCTATGAGTCAGAATCGACTCGATGGCACATAACAACAACAACTTAGTGTCAAATTGAAAGACTTGTTTTTAAGAGGCCTTCAGTCAGTTCCAACTCAGAGACTCTGTATAGGGTTTCTGAGGAGCAACTGGTGGCTTTGAAGCACTGACCTTGCAGTTAGCAGTCCAGTACTTGTCCTACAGCGCCACATCAGGATTACCAGTTTTCACCTTGGGATATTTTCATAGTTCTGTGGCTGCACAGCCCAAAAGCTTCGAAAAGGCAAATTGAAATGCATTCAGTCATATAGTGCTGTCAGGGAGGAGCCCTGCTTCAAATACATGGCTGCTTTCCCCATCAAGACATTTGCCAAGTTTTGAAGCTGAATAAAATAAGAGACAAAAGAGCTAAGCTAGAGACTTCTGAAGGCCAAAATGTTCTCTCTCTTAACTTCCAAGTCAAAGGAGATATGTATCCACCAGGAGCTAGGAACAGTAACATGCCAGAGATAGATTGAATCTTAATAAACTTGCAATAGATCCCTGATCAAGCTCCATTTCTGACTGGCTTCAGTTGATTAACCATTCACTCAGTCTGCCTGGTGGAAGATCAAATGTCTGGAACCTCTGGTTCTATGCAACATTATCTGTCATAGAGTAAAATCACTTTCTAGACTTGCAGAGTCAAGACTGACCAATTGTTAGATGCAGTTGAGTGGCTGGTGAGTTTGAACCACTGACTGTGGTTAGTAGTCCAGTGCTTATCTTAAAGCACCACACCAGGACTCCGTATGACTAATAATCAAAAGAAAAAACAAAAACTACTAGAAGTAAATTGTTTTAATTGTCTAGTGCTGCACAGGTGGACAGGTTTAACAGTGAGATGGATTCTTTTGTGGTTTAGGAGGCTAGAAGTCCACATTCTAAGGGAAGACTTCCTCTTCCTGTCAACTCTGGGGAAAGGTCCTTGTTTCATTTCAGCATCTGTAGGCCCAGCATTCCTTGGAGATCTCTGTGTGTCTTGGCAACAAACTTCCCATGGATTTAGGAGCTTCACAGTGCAGGGACCCCAGGGCCAAAGGACACAATCTACTCCTGACTCTTCTCGGCGGCGGTGGCTGTGTGCCGTGGAGTCGGTTCCGACTCATAGTTACCCGAGGCTGTAAATCTTTACGGGAACAGAATGCCTCATCGTTCTCCCACGGAACAGCTGGTAGTTTCGAACTGGTGACCTTGCGGTTCGCAGCCTGATTCGTAACCATTACACTACCAGAACTCCTTCTTCTTTTATGAATAAAATAAGAGACAAAAGAGCTAAGCTCTTATAAAAAATTATAAAAAAAATTTTGCAGGCTCTGGAAAAGGACATCATGCTTGGTAAAGTAGAGAGTTAAGGAAAGATAGGAAGACCCCCCAACAAGACAGGCTGACACAATGGCAGCAACATAGCACCAAGTGTGAGGATGGTTCAGTACCAGACAGTGTTTTGTTCTGTTGTGCATACGGTTTCTATGAGGTGGAACAGACTCGAAGGCACCTAACCGCAACAACAACATTAGCTAAGAAGCCCTAGGGGTGCAGTGGCTTAAATGATGGCCTGCTAACTAGAAGGTCAGTGGTGTGAACCCGTGAACTGCTCTGCAGGAGAAAGGCGAGGCTGTCTGCTCCTCAGCAGCCCTGTAGGGCACTTCTACTCTATCTTGTAGGTTCGCTTTGACTCCAGATTGACTCGGTGGCAATGGGTAATGTTAGCTAGTAAGTTGTGAATTCCAGATTTGAACCCTGGCTATCTACAAATCACATTATTGATTTTATATGAATAACACGCATGTTTATTTCAGAGTAAGTTTTGGTTTTGGAATTTAACCCAAAAGATGAGCCATTCCATGCAGAGTTTTAGCACAAGATTTACTGATTCTGTCCTGATTCTATAGAGTCCCAGTAACTGTATTTCCAGGTTTGCCTTCCTTTAAGGACTCTACAAAAGACATGCAGAACAGTGTATGGCAAATGACCTTCTGTTTGTTGTTGTTAAGTGCCACTGAGGCAGCTCCAACCCATAGTGACCCTGTATAGGGTTTCTGAGAAGTAGCTGGTGAGCTTGAACCACCAACCTTGCGGTTCAAACCGACTTTGCAGTCCCGCACAATAACCCGCAGTGCCACACTAGGACTCCCGCATGGGAACATAGTTTTGTGTGTGCTTGTATTTTCTTGTATCTGGAAAGATAGATACACAAACAACCATGGTCCTCCAAAGAGACCCACTTCCTAACTCCCAAATTTAGGAATATTATTACCTTATATAACAAAAGATGGGATGACATTAAAGACTTTGAGATGGGGTGTTTATCTCAGATTATCTAGGCGGGCCCTAAACAGCATCATAAATATTCTCATACGAGAGAGGCAGAGAGGGATTACAACCCCAGAAGAAGACTAGGTAATACGACCATGGAGGCAGAAATTGAGGCTTCCAGCCAAGGAACGCTGGCAGCCACCAGAAACTGGAAGAGGCGAGAGTCCATTTCTCCCCAGAGCCCCCTGAGGGAGTGAGGCCCTGCTAACACCTTGATTTCTGGCCCATAATACTCTGGTTTCGAACTTTTGAATTACTGAACTTAGAAAGAACAACTTTCTGATTTTAACTCATTAGGCTTTTGGTCGATTATTATAATAGCCACAGGAAACTAAGAAGAAAAAAAAAAGGCGCTTTAGGATAAGCACTGGACTACTAACCACAAGGCTGGTGGTCCAAACCCACCAGCTACTCCTTGGAAATCCTCTACTAAGTCGCTATGAATCAGAACTGATTGGACGACACTTAACAACAAGGAGAATTAAGGAGAATTAGGGAGGGGTGGTTGTAATGGAAGTTGGAGCAAGATTTTTTTTCTGGTATTTTTATATTGTGTGATTTTGAAAAACAAGATTACTAGATTTACACTGAAAAAATTAAACTGTTAGGAAATGAATCTCTCGTTCAACTCGAAGCTTTTCTCTATTCACAACTCAAGCCTGGCCCCAAATTCTGCAGACCAGCAATGGAGAAGGAGACTAGACTACACCTTGCACTCCTGTGTGACTGGATGGCTCCTGAACCAGAGACTCAAGGGAGTTTAAAGTTCTGTTCTGCACTTTCTTCCCTTTGACCAGAATTCTTTAGAATTTTTAAAATCAAAATGATCATAAATAGTAGCCTGACACCATCCATCCAGTTCTGGTCTCATGGCAAAGAACGGCAGTTGTTCATAGAGGCAATCAGCCACATTCCATTTCCTCCTCCTCTTCTTGGCTCTGGAGCACCGTGGCTCCATATCCTAAGCACTGGACTGTGAAGCACAAGGTCCGCAGTTCGGGCCTGCCAGCCGCTCTGCCAGAGAAAGATGAGATTTTCTGCTCTTGCGAACATTTAAAGCCTCGGAAACCCTATACAGGGCTGCTTTTGGGAAACCCTATACAGAGTCACTATGAGTTGGAACCGACTGGAAGTCACTTAACAACACCACCAACAAATTCCCAGCTCTCCTTTTTCCTCTGTTGGTCCAGGTGAATAGAAACCATTTGTTGTGCTCTTAATGACCACTTGCAAGATTTTAAGACCCCAAACACTGCAAATCTAAGTAGGACGTAGAACAGAAACACTAACAGCATTATTAGCCCCATTAGTGTCCCCTGAAATTATGACCCTGAACTTCCAAGTCAAGAAGCCAAATCCCATGAGGTGTTTGTATATAAGTAGTCTCAGCAGCTACTCTTTTTGTGTATGTGTGGTTGTTGTAAATATGTATTACACAACTGTTACCAGCTCATTTTTTTACAGGTGTATGCTTTATTGACAGTAATTACATTAATTAACTGTACAACCCTACCCTTAATGTGACTTTTCTATCTCCATAAACTGAAACTCAGTACTCCATAAGCAATAACCTCTGGTAATCACTAATAAACGTTGGTCTCTATGCATTTGTCTTTTTATGTAAGTGAGGTCAGACAATGTGTGTTTGTGATTGGCCTACTTCGCTCAGTATAATGTCTTCCAGCTCCATCTATACTGTAGCATGTATCATGACTTGGGTTTCTGTTACTGACTTGGGTAGTATTCTGTTGGATATATGCATACCATTCAAAATTTTTTATCCATTCTTCTGTTGATGGGCATTTAGGTTGTTTCCACCTTTTGGCTATTGTAAATAATACTTCAATGAACATTGGTGTACAAGTCTCAGAGTCTCTGCTTTCAGATCTTTTAGAGATACATCTAGGAGTGGAGTTGCTGGATTATTTAGTAGTCCTATTTTTAGTATTTTGAGACACTGCCACACCATGGCTGTACCATTCTGCACCCCCACTAATGGTGGAAAAGGATTCCAATATCCCCACATCCTCATCAACCTTTGTTACCTTCTTTCTCTCGATTTTTTAGTCTTATCCATCCTACTGGGAGTGAAGTGATATTGTGATTTGGTTTATACCTCTCTGATGGTTAATGACATTGAGCATCTTTTTATGCATTTGGTGTTGTATTAGGTATAAGATACTATTTTACTGTGACAGAAGGTAGAACATAAAACACTAAGAACGACATTATTCCCATGAAACGGTGACCATAAGCCTTCAAATCAAAAGAGCTAATCCTATAAGGTCACTGTTGTTGTTAGGTGCCTTTGACTTTGTCCCCACTCCTGGACCACTTTTGCAGTTGCTATGATTGAGCCCATTGTCGCAATGGTCTCATCGCTGACCCTCTACCAAGTATTCTTAATATTCATACAGTTTTCACCAGCAAATTTTTATCAGAAGTCGATTGCCAAGATCCTTCTTTTCCATTTGTCTTAGTCTACAAGCTCGGTTGAGGCCTGTCCACCATAGGTGAGCCTGCTAGTATGTGAAATACTGGGGGTATAGTTCACATACTAATGCTGAAATTCTTCCAGCATCAGAGCAACATGTAAGTCACCACAATCACCTCACCACCACACCAGTATAGACAAGTGGTGGTAAGGCAACGGCTGGTGTTTAGTTTGTATCAGCATTTGTAACCCATAAGACAAGCTCCTCGGGAGAAAGCTGAGGCCGCTTGCTTCCATCAAGCTTAGTCTTGGAAAGCCTGTGGGGCAGCTCTACCCTATCCTACAGGAACACAATGGATTGGCATTGACTTGGCAGCTGTGGGTTTGGTTTTGGTTTGGTAAGAAATGCCCGATATGACATCACCTTACATTAGTGTGACATGACTGTACGCATTTGTAGCAGACTGAAAGAGAACTAGAATAATTAATCATCTGCTTAAATAACTGTGTTGTATATGATATAAATTATATTAAATGTTTTGTCTTGTTCTGTGTTATGTTCCATGTCATGTCATGTGCCATAACTATTTGTCAGCTATATGACTAAAGGTTAATCTGTTAGCTAGAGGGCAGCATTTTCTGAAGAGATATTAAAAAATATAATTAAACTAGAAAATTAGATGCTCTCTTTTATCTGCTTGCCTGGTTTTTGCCATGTTTATACCCACAGCTTCAATTTTCCCATTTTTTCACGTTGTCTTAAGTGTTTTCTGTAATCTAGACACATAGCATATTACTGGACCCTGACATCATTTTTATTGTTTTTAGGTGCCACTAAGTATGTTCCAACTCATGGCAGCCCTATGCACAACAGGACAAGACATCCTGCACCATTCTCACAATTGCTGTTATGTGTGAGGAGCCCTTTGCTATAGCCAGTGTGTCAGTCCATCTCACTGGGGATCTTCCTCTTTTGTTGCTGAACTTCCGCTTTACCAGGTACCTTGGTTCTCTAGTTCTGCTATAAGAAATGCCACAAGTAGATGACTTTAACAAACAGAAATGTATTCTCTCACAGTTTAAGAGGTTAGAAATCTGAATTCAGATCGCAGGCTCTGGAGAAAGATCCTTGACTACTTTTAGCATCTGTAAACCCATCATAGGGTTGATTACATCATTAGATTTCATCATGGAGGTGATTATTACATTTTAATGCTAAATCACTGAGATGCCGGGTCTAGCCAAGTTGACACAAACCCTTAAATATCAAACCATGTATGACGTGTTTCTCCAGGGACTGGTCCTTCCTGACAACATGTCCAAAGTATGAGAGACCAAGTCTCACTTTCGCATGTATATGAGGCTTGGGTCAGGTGCACCTTAGTCCTCAAACTAATATTTTTGCCTGTGGAAGTTGGACAATGAATAAGGAAGAACTGATGCAGTTGAGTTATGATGTTGGAGAAGAATATTAAAGGTCTTGGACTGCTAGAGGAACAAATAAATCTGTGTTGGAAAAAGTACAGCCAGAATGCTCCTTAGAAGTCAGGATGGTGAGACTTGGTCTCTCATACTTCATATCTATTATCATGGACATGTGCCTGGAGAAGGACATCATGCGAGGTAGAGTGGGGGGTCAGCAAAAAAGAGGAAGACCCCCAACAAGATGGACTGGCACAGTAGCAGCATCAATGGACTCAAGTAAACAGTAATTGTGAGGATGGTGTAAGACCCAGCAGTGATTCTTTCTGTTGTGAGTAGATCAGAACCAACTCTATAGCACCTGACAACAACAACAAACATCTTTCTTGCTTTTTCTGCTTTCAACCAAGATCTGTCTGATGTCAGCAGTGATATTCCTAATTCCACCTCCTCTTCTGAATCTAACTTGAATTTCTGGCAGCTCCCTGTTGATGTACTGCTGTAGCCTCTTTCGAATTAGCTTCAGCAACATTTTACTTACATGTGATATTAATGATAATTGTTGATGATTTTCGCCTTCTGTTGGGTCACCTTTCTTTGGAATGAGCACAAATATGGATCTCTTCCAACTGATTGACCAGGTCTTCCAAATTTCTTGGCATAGACGAGTGAGTGCCTCCAGTGTTGCATCAGTTTGTTGAAACATTTCAGTTTGTATTCTGTGAATTCCTGAAGTCTTGTTTTTTGCTAGTTTCATCAGTGCCGCATATACTTCTTGCTTCAGTACCATTCGTTCTTTATCGTATGTTGTTGTCAGGTGCCATTGAGTCGGAGCCGACTCATAGCGACCCCATGCACAGCAGAATGAAACAATGTCCGATCCTGGGCCAACCTCACTACCGCTGCCACACTTGATGCCATCAATTATGCCACTTGGCCGATCCATCTCATTGGGGGTCTTCCTCTTTTTCTCTGATCCTCCATCTTATCCAGCATGACATCCTTCTCTAGTGACTGTTCCCTCCTGACAATATGTCCAAAGTATGAGAGACAAAGCCTAGCCATCTTGACCTCCAAGGAGCACTCTGGCTGCACTTCTTCCAAATCAGATCTATTGGTTCTTTTGGCAGTCCATGGCACTTTTAGTATTCTCCTCCAACACCACAACTCAAAGGCATCAATTCTTCTATGATCTTCCTTATTCACTGTCCAGCTTTTGCATCCATATGAGGTTATTGAAAATACCATGGCTTGGGTCAGGTGCACCTTAGTCCTCAAGCTGACATCTTTGGTCTTCAACACTTTAAAAAGTTCCTGTGCAGCAGATTTGCCCAGTGCAATACGTCGTCTGATCTCTTGACTGCTGCTTCCACGAGTGTTGATAGTTGATCCAAGAAGAATGAAGTCATTGACAACTTCAATCTTTTCTCCGTTGATAAGAATGTTGTTTATTGGTTCAGTGGTGAGGATTTTTGTTTTTCTGACATTGAGATGCATCCCGTACCGAAGGCTGTGTTCTTTGATCTTCATCAGTAAATATTTCAAGTCCTCTTCACTTTCAGCAAGCAAGGTTGCATCATCTGCATATTGCAGGTTGTTAATGAGTCTTCCTCCAATCCTGATGCCACGTTTTTCTTCATAGAACCCAGCTTCTTGTAGTATTTGCTCAGCATACAGGTTGATCAGCTCGAGAAGACAAAACCAGGTACTATAATCTTTATCGTATACTACTTCTTAAAATGATTGAACATTGACCATATCTTTTGGTACCGTGTCTGTGTATTCCTTCCATCTTCTTTTGATGCTTCCTGTATCATTTACTATTTTGCCCATAGAATCCTTCATATTGCAAGTTGAGACTTGACTTTTTTCTTCAGTTCCTTCAGGTTGAGAAATGCCGAGTGTGTTCTTTCGTTTTGGATTTCTAGCTCTAGGTCTTTGCACATTCATTATCATACTTGACTTTGTCTTCTTGAGTTGCACTTTGACATTTTTTGTTCAGCTCATTTACTTCATCATTTCTTCCAGTTACTTTAGCTTTTCTAATCTCAAGAGCTTTTAGTTAAATTGATATGGTGGTTTCTTAACTAAAAACAATAGACATTAGGGAGTTTTGAGAAATTTGGGAATCAAAGGAGTCCTGGTGTGGCTCTGTGGGTTAATGCACCAGACTGCAAAGCTGTTTGAACTGCAAGGTCACCAGCTGCTCCTAAGAAACCCTTTACAAGGTCACTATGGGTCAGAATCGACTTGATGGCACTAACAGCAACAACATAGTAAAAATACCTTAATTTTCTACATCTACCTTTATCTTTATATTAGAAGAAAAGATATAATAGACCAAACTCATTTGGGCACATGTAATAATGCAGTGAGTCTAGATATATATCTGAAATCCTAGATCATGATAAAATTTGAAAACTGTTCAGATTCTACTCTTTTTCGGTTTCAATTTTTGGGAAATTGCATTTTCAAGGAGAATTACATAGCAAAGGAGGGAATGCTTGCAACCCACCAAGTTTCCAAAGGCTTTGATGGTAAATGTGCTTTAGGAGAGGATTCTCAGTATCCCATTGTTTCCAAATCTGTGGAATGAAGAGCTGTGTCAAAGTGAGGGATGGATTGCTGTTTGGTCTGCCTCTTATTCTTAGATCTAGTCATAGCCACCCAGTTCATCCAGTTTAAACCAGAGATTGATTTCTTTCTCAGCACTTTTTACTGAATCACTGACGTGAATGATGTTCCTGCCAGCTTGAATACAGAAATCCCCACGAATGGTGCCTGGATTTGATTCTGCTGGATTAGTCTCCTCGAGCATCACTTGACCTGTCTTCACCACATTCCGCCCCTCCCAGGCATTGACCATGATGGTCCTGAGTTCCTTCCTGTACTTCACCAGCCCGGGGAAGGAATGAACATCTCTCAGGTCAATGTGGTGCTGCTTCAGGTGCGCCTCTGAGGCCTTCATAAACTTCATGACCCCGAGGCAGCATAGCTTCTGCTCAAAGCGCTTGATGATGTCGCCCACCAGGCTGTGCTGCATGCCGTACAGTGTGATGGCGATAAAGGTGCTGTCCGTGTTGGCCATGATCCCAGGAGCTGGTAGGGGAGCGATTGGCAGGTGCACTGCTAATGGAGCAGAGCAAAAACAGTCATCTTTTTTAGGTTGATACTTACAGAAGGTCAAATCCAGGTCTAATTAGATTTTCACTCTAAGAAAGGAAACACACATTCAATGCTACTCGTTGCCATGGCTATGTATTTATTGTTGTTGTTGTTAGGTACCATTGAGTCACTTCTGACTCATAGCAACCCCATGCACAATGAAACAAAACACCGCCTGATTCTGCACCAGCCTCACAATTATTGTTATGCTTGAGCCCACTGCTGCTGCCACTGTGCCAATCCATCTCATTGGGGATCTTCCTCTTTTTCACTGATCCTCCACTTTACCAAGCATGATGTCCCTCTCCAGGGACTGGTCCCTCTTGAAAACATGTGCAAAGTGTGAAAGACCAAGTCTCACCATCCTCGCTTTTAAGTAGCATTCTGGCTATACTCCTTCCAACACAGATCTGTTTGTTCTTCTGGCAGTCCATGGTACTTTCAATATTCTCCTCCAACACTGTAACTCAAATGCATCAATTCTTCTAAGGTCTTCTTTATTCATTGTCCCACTTTCACATGCGTATGAGATTATTGAAAATGTCATGGCTTGGGTCAGGTGCACCTTAGTCCTCAAACTGATATCTTTGCTCCTGAACACTTTAAAGGGGTCTTGTGCAGCAGATTTGCCTGATGTAATATGTCATTCGCGTTCTTAACTGCTGCTTCCATGAGTGTTGATGACGGAGACAAACAAAATGAAATCTTTGACAATTTCAATTGTTTCTCCATTTATCATGATGTTATGTATTGGTCCAATGATGAGGATTTTTATTTTCTTTACATCGAGGTGCAATTCATACTGAAGGCTGTCGTCTTTGGTCTTCATTTGGTAGTTCAGAATTACTCTTGGTATTAGATTTTATTAGGTTATTTCACTAATACAAAAAAAATTTATTCTGTATATCCTAAGGCTAACCTCTTGGTTTAGCCCTCAAGGAGCTTAAACTCTTGTTGGAAAACAGAGAAGACTGAACAAATGAGAAGGACAATTACAATACCAACACTATGGTTCTACAGCGCCATAAAGTGAGTTCAGTAGTCATGGGAGCATATAAGACCCGACTCTAAGTCATCCTTGGGAGATTAGCCAAGACTTTGGTGAAGAGGTAGCTTTAAGCTGTGACATCAAGGAGAAAGGAAGTATCTCAGCAAAGAATGGAGGTCATATTATTTCATGCTAGAGGACAAGAAGAGGAAAGACTGGGAAGTAAGATGGGGGCATTAGGAGGGTGGGGAGTGAAGAGAAAGAGGAACAAAGGGAGGAGGAGGAGAGAGATGTTAGTATAAACCAGAAAGAGAAAATAAAGTGACCAGGAGGATAGGACAAGGGAGGGACTGTTGAGTGATGGAAGATTGGAGAAAGAAGTAGGACCTGATTGTGAAGGTCTTGCAAAGTCATGTTAAAGGATTCACTGGAAGGACCACAGGAAACCTCTGATTTGTGTTTAAAAGAAGCAGTTACACTATCAGATTTGTGTCTGGAAAAAGTTTGTTCTTTGGCAATTGTTTGGCGAGTGGATTAGAGTGGAGCAAAGGAGATAGTGGTAGGAAACTGCTGCAATCATCCAGGTGAGCAATATGATGGCTTGAATAAGGTAGTGTGGCAAGGTAGATGAAAGGAGCCCTGGTGGCACCATGGTTAAAGTGTTTGGGTCTAGAGTTTCAGTCACGGGAGCCCTATGGCGCAGCTCTAGTCTGTCCTGTAAAGTTGCCATGCATGTACTGGATGGCATCAGATTTGGTTTGGGTTGGGTTTGGTACTGTGCTCAGTGGCAGTAAAGCAGGGGATGTGGTTCTAACTGGATGTTGAGAGTGAAGGAGAGGAAGGTATCAAGGCTGTTTCTCATGATTTTTGTTTGGGATCTGAGACAACAGTAGTGTCATTCTTAGAACTAGAGTATTCATAGTCTATCCCTGTCCTACACTTGACCAGGCTTTTATGTCTTGATCCAGCAGCAGGAAGATACCAGATAATAGTGAACATTTGTGTGGTCCTTAACCACTTACCAGGAGCCTGCACACATATTATCATGTCGTGTTTTCCATAGTCCTCAGTCAGGTATCAGATTTGTTTTTTATGATGAGGGAATTGAAACTCCGAGAGGTCGAGTGATTGCTCAGGGTACTATGGCTAACCATTTAGCACTGAATCTAGTTCTTAAGATTGATGTATTTTGTTGTTCATTTGTTTCTCTGTTCTTTATATCTTCCACAAATTTTTATCGAATGGCTTCTGGACCAATCACTGAGCTAATCTCCACAGATACAAAGATGTATATGATTTGGTTCTTGCTCTAAAGGATCATATTTACATATAAAGATGAGTTCACAAGTCAGAAAAATGCAACTAGATTACTTGGAGAGTTGAGTTGTTGTAAAGGCACAGAGAAGTTCACATAAACCAGGTCCGCCTTCGCAGAGGTTAAGTTCCAACTGGCGTGTGAACTGTGTGTAGGGGGTGTCAGGTGGAGGGGAAGAATAACACTCCAGACAACTGCATTTCCTGATTTCATGTTCCATGGTTCTCTGATTTCACCATAGCACTGAGAGAAATGTGCAATTACTGAGGCTAAGTTCTGTCTTTTTTGAAAATTTGGGGAAGGAAGAAGTATGGATCGAATTGAGCGAGGGCATTGCTTTATGTATGTGGTTAGATTTCATGAATACATTCTTCCTTAATACATATATAAATATATGGGAATATAGATCTTACAGTTCAAACTGACCTTGTGGTCAGTTTGAACTGTAAGATCGGTGATTCAAATCTACCAGCCCTTCCTCAGAAACCACAAACAGGGTCACTATGAGTCCATACCACCTCCATGGCATTTAACAACAACAGCAATATATTTTAAAGTCAACTATGTTGCTATGAGTCCAAACCAACTCGACGGCACTTAACAACAACAACAACAACAACAACATGCAATAAAAGGAATTATGTTTCTAGGATGGGTAATTTTCTATATTATAGTTCACAGTTTGAACCCAGACTACTAAACATTCCTCCAGATTACCAAACAGGAGAAATAGAATTTTTATAACCAAGAAATGTGAAATTATTATTGTTCACCAGAGTACCATAAAAGAAAAAAAAAATCTATGCTTGGAGACGTGAAAATATTGTGGTACTTTTGATCCTTCCTGGAAAATATTTTGATATTCCTAAGGACAGTGAATAAGGAAGATCGTTGAAGAATTGATGCCTTTGAGTTGTGGTGTTGGAGGAGAATACTGAAAGTGCCATGGGCTGCCAAAAGAACCAATAGATCTGTTTTGGAAGAAGTACAACCAGAGTGCTCCTTGGAGGCCAGGATGGCTCAGCTCCGTCTCTCATACTTTGGACACATTGTCCGGAGAGAACAGTCGCTGGAGAAGGATGTCATGCTGGGTAAGATGGAGGGTCAGAGAAAAAGAGGAAGACCCCCAACAAGATGGATCAGCCAGGTGGCATCATTGATGGCGTCAAGTGTGGCGGCGGTAGTGAGGTTGGCCCAGGATCGGACATTGTTTCGTTCTGCTGTGCATGGGGTCGCTATGAGTCCGTTCCGACTCGATGGCACCTGACAACAACAACAAGGAGAGAATTTACAAAGTTAGGCCTTTTAATCTTAATTAAATTTGATGACTATTAGTCGCTATGGGTCAGAACCGACCCGATAGAACTTCACAACAACAACAACAACAACCCTTTCTATGGAGTCCTGGTGTGGTGCTGTGGGTTAATGTGCCAAACTACCACTTGAACTGCAAGGTCAGTGGTTCAAGCTCACCATCTGCTCCTCAGAAACCCTATACAGGGTTGCTATGGGTGGAAACCGACTCGACGGCACTTCACAACATCAGCAACCCTTCTTTGGAGTCCTGGTGTGGCGCTGAAGCTTTATGTGCTGGACGACACAATGGACCACTAGGTCGGTGGTTCAAGCTCACCAGCCACTCCTTGGAAACCTTATACAGGCTCGCTGTGGGTCAGAATCAACTCAACGGCATTCCACAGCAACAACAACAACCTCTTCTGCTCCCATAAAGATTTACAACCTTGGAAACCCTGTATGGGGACACTATGAGTGGAAACTGGCTCAACAGCAGACAGCCACCACCCCACCCCCCCTTCTAATGGAGTCCTGATATGGTGCTGTAGGATCAGCACTAAACTGCTATTCACAGGTCAGCAGTTCAAATCCATGAGCCACTCCTCAGAAATCCTATACAGGGTCACCATGAGTCAGATCAAACTAGACCGCACTTAACAACAACAGCAAACCCTTCTAATGGAGTCCTGGTGAGGCCCGTAGGATAAACCCTGGGCTGCTAATAGTCTGTTGTAAGCCATCGATTTTTTACTGACTGATTTTCAGAAGTAGATTGCCACACCTTCCTTCCTAGTCTGAGTGAGTCTGGAGGCTCCACTGAAATCAGTTGGCTGTGGAGGACCCTGCTGGCATTTTAGAAGTCCGTGGCATAACTTCCAGCATCATAGTAACATGCAAGCCATCATGACAAATTGCCAGATGAGTGGACTGGAGCATACCAGAGGACTGGGTGTCAGGTGACCATCAATCAGAGCCAACTCCATGGCAATAGAAGCAGCTCCTTTCAAAGTTAAGTAATGCAATGTCTCATCAGTTCACATGGAACTCAAATGTTCTCTAAACTGGCTTAGGTCACAATTTATGGTTTTGTTCTACACACCCATCTGATAGCGTAATGGTTGCAAATTGGGGTGCTAACCTCAAGGAAGGACAGCAGTTCGAAACTACCAGCTGTTCTGTGGGAGAAAGATGAAGCTTTCTGCTCCCTTACAGCCTCGGAAACCCTATATGGGGTTGTGTGAATCGGAACCAACTCCACAGCATACAGACACCACCACACACCCATCTTATTGTGCCAGGGTTGTATCTGTTCACTATACTTATTCAATCTGCATGCTGAGCTAAGAATCTGAAAACTTGGATTATATGAGGAGGAGCATGGCATCAGGTGTGGAGTTAGGCTCATTAATAATCTGTGATATTCAGATAATACAACTTTGCTTGCTGGAAGGGAAGAGGACTTAAAATATTTGCTGATGAAGATCAAAGACAACAGCCTTCATTATGGATTGCACCTCAGAATAGAACAAAAATCCTCACAATTGGATTAACAAATAACATCATGATAAATGGAGAAAAAATTGACATTGTCCAAGACTTCTTTGGCTTGGATCCACTAACAACACTCATGGAAGAAGCAGACAAGAAATCAAACGACGGACGTATTAAATTGGGCACATCTGATGCACAAGACCTCTTTAAAGTGTTCAAGAGTAAAAATATCAGTTTGAGGACTAAGGTCCGCCATGGTATTTTCAATAGGCCTACATATATGTGAAAGTTGGACAATGATCAAGGAAGACAGTAGAAAAATGGATGCATTTGAGTTATGGTGTTGGAGAAGAATATTGAATGTACAATGGACTGCCAGAAGAACAAACAAATCTGTGTTGGAAGAAGCACCGCCAGAATGCTTCTTAGAAGCCAGGATGGCCAGACTTCGTCTTTCATATTTCGAACATGTTATCAGAAAGGACTAGTCTTTACAGAAAAACATCAGGCTTGGTAAAGTGAAGGATCCATGAAAAAGAGGAAGACCCTCAGAGAAGTGGATTGGCACAGTGGCAGCAGCAATGGGTTCAAGCCTAACAACAATTGTGAGGATGGCACAGGACTGGGCAGTGTTTGGTTCTGTTGTGCATTGGGTCACTGGGAGACAGAACTGACTTGAGGGCACCTAACAACAACAACAACAACAAGGCTTTTAAATGTTTGCAGAATGGATGAGACCGTTGAGCAAATCACCTAGCCTGTCTGGCTGTCTCTTTGCACAATGGAACTTTCCTTTGAGAGCTTCTCTGGTTCTCGAAATATATTGGCGCTGGGCTTTCTCCCTGACCCCTCTCTTCTCATGATACATAGCTCCCTGGATGAGTCCACCCACGTAAATGGATATATCTGACATCTATGTGTTACTAAATCCTAAATCTAGTCTTTCTCCCTGTGTGCCTGTTTGTCTCTCTTCTTTCATTTCCCTCTGTGTCTCCAAACAATAGACCCCTTTACATTCCTAAGCATTCAAGAGTTACTTGAGGGTCTATGAATTCTTTTTTTTTTTTTTTTAATTAAATGTTTTTATTTTGCATTGAGTGAAAGTTTACAGGGCACATCATCAGCTTCACATTCAACCATTCATATAGCTTGTTTC
>NW_006408536.1:21864193-21870478 GCF_000296735.1 Chrysochloris asiatica
CCCCCTTCATCAATTTCCTAATCCCTAACAAAGGCCTCCCCCTGCCCCCTTTCGGTATAATTTCTTTTTCTTAGTCCTTTACAAAAGTGGTCCTAATTTCCTCAAGGTTCATTCTATGAATTCTTGACAACCACAATGGAATATATACACACACACAGGGGCTTAAAAAAATCATTCAACAATGGAATTAAAAGATAATATAATTTTCCATGAACTTTTTTGAAGCTCACTCATCTATAAATATATTCACAGAACGATACTCATATGGTTCCATAAAAAGCACTTAGAAGAAAGAATAGAGGAAGAACAAGCAACAAGAAAAACAAAGCAAACAAGCACAGAACCAGGCCAAGGTCTCTCTGTGGTCTTTAGCCTTTCTGCATCCCATCTATTATTTGGTCTTTTGTCATTTCTTCTATCCAGGGCCTCTCAGATCATCTGCTCACCTCTAGCTCAAGTCCTCATTCCTTCACACGTTTCCACAATAAACTGCACAGTGGTGTCCTTTTGTTTCGGTTTCATTTTCTTCATTCTGCTACAGATGAGTTTCCTTAGAAATCTGCTTTTGTCTTGATCGGGTCCTTGAAGAGCAGAGAGTAGCATGACTCCACTTGGCATATGAGCTCATATTCAGAGTCTTCCTTCAGGCACTCCAGCTTTTCCATCTAAGAGATTTATGTCACCTGGGCAACCCTGCTTCCCACAGCTGTTCTGTTAGTGTTAGATGCCATCAAATCTGCTCTTACTCACCGTGTTCTTACACACAACAGAAGAAAATGTTGCCCAGTCCCACACTATCCTCACACTTGTTGCTAGGTTTGAACCCATCCTTGCACCCACTTTGTCAATAAATCTTGTTGAGCAAGGACTGCTTTTTCGCTGACCCTCTACTTAAGCAAGTCCTTTGAACCCATCCCTAGAATCCACCTTCTAGACCTGTGCTTCTCAAAGCATAACCACTAGTCATGTACGGGGATTGACTCCTTGCGATTTGGTCAGTGAGATCAAGGAACAAATGAGTTGCCATTTTAATTTAGAAACAGAAACAGTTTTGTCAATGTAGATGTGAATATGAAAGGAAAATGATTCTTTGGTAATAGATGCAGTTGATGAGAAACTAAGTATGTTTGGATAACTTGGGTATGAGAATTCACTTTACTATATTTACTATATCTAAATACAGATCATTTAGGTATGACAATTGAGCATCCAAATTGAACTGGGCTCTAAATGTGAAATGCACATTAGATTTCAGTCATTTATCTCATTAATATTTTTATATCGATTGCCTATTGAAATAATAAAATTTTGGAAGTGGTAAGATAAATAAACTATATTATTAAAATCCATTTAATTTCTTTTTTTTACTTCTTTAATGCGACTATGAGAAAAATTTTAATTACATATGTGTCTTGCACTATTTCTCTCAGGTAGAGCTATTCAAGCAAGAGCAATTGGGCCCTTTTTTCTATTCTCTGGTCCCTTCAAGTTGATTTTCCAGGGCTGGCTACATTTTAAATATTTCTTGTTCTTCCTCCCAGCTTCATAAATAACTCATACTTGTTAGATGGCCTGTTCAAATGAATGGTTAAGAAAACATGATCCAGGTTTCCAAGTCCTCATCCTGTTTTCTCATGTTCTTCACAGCTAGGGTAGTGTGGCTTCCTTTTCCAAGGACGATATGGGGTCCTGGTGTGGCACGTGGATTAATGCGCTAGACTGCAAAGTTGCGTTGAACCCCAAGGTTGGCAATTCAAGCTCACCAGCTGCTCCTTGGAAACCCTATACAGGATCACTATGGCTAAGAACTGACTCGATGGCACTTAACAACAGCAGCAACATATAGGGTCTAAGTCAGGTGATTGGCCTCACCTCATCCCGAACGTTTCTTGACTGTATGCTCTGGCTTGGTGGATCCCATCTCTCAATCCGAGAGCACCTGGAGTCCCCTTCCACTGCTAATTCATCGTCATACTCCATACTCCTTTGATTTGCTCTGACTTCTTACAAGTTAAGTCTTCCTTCCCTTTGGGAAGTTTTTGGTAATTGAGTCAGGCACCAGCCTGGTTCCCTTCACCCCAGATCTCAATTGTTTGGTTTTATTTTTGAGCAACACAATGGCTCAGTAGGGACTAGTTGATTAATAGCTCACTGAGAGAACATTCCAAAGAATTGACATACATCCTTATTGAATAGTCCAACAGTAATTTTAACAAATTGAAACAGCATATTTCCATTTGTGAAGCTGTGCAGTCGTGGATTCAGGAAAGGAAGGTTTTTGGTTTCAGCTTGGCCTCTCTGGGTGGCTGACCTTGGTGCACTTTTCCTTGCTGGGACTGTTCTTCTTCACCTAGAAATTGGAGGCAGATGAGGTAATCTCAAAGGTACATGGCAAATCACCTCTTTTATAAGTTTATGATGGAAATCTTTCTCGAATGCCTCACACACGACTCTGAGTTTTTTAAAATAGAACAGGCTGCACGGAAATTAGCATTTTAAAAATGTCACAGTCATTATTAGGAATGTCAATTATGATGCACTGACAGTGTAGTGCAGCCAAGGGCTTCTTGTGGCGTGCATGCCTGCTTACTCTCCAGAGCATGTGGCTGAAATTTTTCAAATTAATGACTGCCCTTTCATTTCCTCTTTTAATGTCAGACTGTCACCTGTCATTTCTTACTTTTGCCACCAGTCCTGTCTGTACTGATGTCTCCTCTGTCCCCATGCCCCCTGATTTGATGCTTGTAACGGTGGTAATGTGTGGAAATCCGGTGATAACATGTTTGAGTCCGTCTGGAATTGGTCACTGAGTCCTTTGTGCAGCAGTCATTGAGTCCCCGTACCTGTAGGCGAGGCACAAGATGGTACAGGGGCTAAGGAAGAAATCATTTATAAGCCATTTTCATAATCTTGGGGGTTTTACAATGAGAAAGATCTCTGGACTCTAGTGTAAGGCTTCTGCCGGCCTATTTCTGCACGTCTCAGTTTTCAGACCTTTTCCAGATGGGCAAGTTTCCCAGACAAGTTACCTAAGGATATTAGAAGACTTCATGGAGTCCTGGCATGGTGCTGTTGGATAAGCACTGGACTGCTAACCGCAAGGTCAGTGGTTCAAACTCGCTCCTTTACAGGGTTGCTATGAGTCAGAACCAACTCTACAGCCCTTAACAACACCAACAACAATAGTAATATTAATAGTTCCTTAACATGGTGAGGAACTTAACAGAAATCTGCAAAGAGACAAATAGAATGGAGCAGAAAGTCCAGAAATAGACTCCATGCATATATAGGAACTGAGTATATAACAGAAGGCGTTTCTCAAAACTGAGACAAAGAATGGCCTTGTCATGTCATTCCTACAACAAGCTTGTGACTCAGGCAACGCTACTGTTCCCATTTGATAGATGAAGTAAAGACAAGGTCAGAAACTTCCCCAAGATCACGGGGGGAATCAAATGATGGATCTGGGGAAAAGTGTATTGTCTTTGGTCTATTTTTGTTGTTGTAGGCCATCAAGTTGCTTCCGACTCATGACAACCCTCGATGACAGAGTACAACTGCCCCACATGGTCTCCTAGTCTGTTATCGCTACAGAAGCAGCTTTCCAGGTCTTTCCTCCTGTGGAGCTGCTGGTGGGTTCCAATTGCTGAGCAGTTTTTTAACAGCCGAGCACTTACCCATTGTGCCATCAAGGGCTCCTTTAGTCTATCTGTATCCTTTAGTGGTCAAAGGAAGCCAATAGAAAAGTGGTTCTCAATCAGGGACAACTTTGTCCCTAGAGACATTTGGCAATGTCTGGAGATATTTTGGGCTGTCACTTCTGAGGGGGTTTGCTGCTGGCATCAAGTGGGCAGAGGCCAGGGATGATGCTAAGCATCCTAAAATGCACAGAATGGCCCCACTAGGAAGAATTGTCTGTCGTAGAATGTCAGGAGTGGCGACGTTGAGAAACGTTGAGAAACCTTACAGTCGATGAAGCTGTGCACTTAGTCGTTCTCTAGTGATACCAGTTGGATTAAAGTAAAGAATGCTTTTGAAGTTTACTTTTTTCTCTTTGGTCCTACCCAAATGGATGATGGAACAAGAGGGAGGAAGCCAAGAAAAAGTTTCTGACGCCTGAAAATGTCTAGAAACACTTTATATTTTACTGTTTTTTCCTACGGGATTACCAGTAAAATCTGAAAGTCTACTATGCACCTATAGTTGTTGTTAGGTGCCATGGAATCAGTTCCCACTCACAGTGAACCTATGCACAACAGAACGAAACACTGACTAGCCCTTCCTGCGCCATCCTCACAGTTGTTGTTATGTTTGAGCCCATTGTTACTGCCACTGTGTCAATCTGTCTAACTGGGGTCTTCCTCTGTTTTGCTGATCCTTCACTTGACTAACCATGATGGCCTTCCTGACATCATGCCCAATGTATGACACATGAATTCTCACCATCTTCACTTCTAAGCAGCATTCTGGCTGTACTTCTTCCCAGACAGATTGGTTTATTCTTCTGGCAGTCCATGGGACTTTCAATATACTTCGCCAACACCATAATTCAAACACTTCAAATTCATCTGCAGTCTCTCTTACTCATAGTTCAGCTTTCATATAGCTATGAAACCATTGAAAATTCCATGGCTTGGGACAGGTCCGCCATGGTCCTCAAACTGACATCTTTTCTTTTAATGAGTTAAATAGGTCTTTTGCAGCAGCTTTGCTCAATGCAATATGTCATTTGATTGACTGATGCTTCCATGAGCATTGAATGTGGATCCAAGTAAAAAGAAATCTTTGACAATTTCGATCTTTTCACCATTTATTGTATTTATTGGTCTAGGTGTGAGAATTTGAGCTTTCTTTACATTGAGGTGCAATCCATACTGAAGACTGTGGTCTTTGTATAACAGGTTGTTAGAGTCTTCTCCCAATCCTGATGCCACATTCTTCCCAATATACTCCAACTTCTCAGATTAATTGCTTAGCATACAGATTGAGTCGGTATGGTGTAAGGATACAGCCCTGATGCACACCTTTCCTGATTTTAAGCCATTCAGTATCCCCTGTGTTTTGTTCCAGTGACTGCCTCTTGATCTATGAACAAGTTCCACATGAGCACAATTAAGTGCACTGGAATACCCATTCTTTGTGATGTTGTCTACAGTTTGTTATGATCCACAAGTAAACACCTTTCTGGTATTCTCTGCTTTTAGCCAAGATCCATCTGATGTCAACAATGACATCCTTCGTTCCACGTCATGTTCAGAAGTCAACTTGAATTTCTTGCAGCTTCCTGTCGATGTAAAATTTTACTTGCATGTGATGTTAATGATAATGTTCGATTATTTTTGCATTCAGTTTGGTCACCTTTCTTTGGAATGGGCACAGATATGGATATGGATCTCTTCCAAAAGGTTGGCCAAGTAGCTGTTTTCCAAATTTCTGGGCATAGATGAGTGAGTGCCACCAATGATGTATTTCAATTGATATTCCATCAATTCCTGAAGCCTTGTTTTCTACCAATGCCTTCAGTCATCCTGGATTTCTTCCTGAAGTACCATTGGTTCTTGATCATATGCTACCTCTTGAACATCACCAATTCTTTTCGATGCAGTGACTCTGTGTATTCCATCACCTTTTTTTTTTTTTTTTTGATGCTTCCTGTATCATTTAATATTTTGCCCATAGAATTCTTCAACATTGGAAGTCAAGACTTGACATTTTTCTTCAGTTCTTTCACCTTGAGAGGTGGACATTTCATTATAAAACTTGACTGTCTTCTTGAGCTGCCCTTTGAAATTTTCTGTTCAGCTCTGCTAAATAGACTTCATTCTTCCAGTCACTTTAGTTTCTCTATGTTCAAGGCATGTTTCAGAGTCACTTCTGACATCCATTCTGGCCTTTTCTTTTTTCCTATCTTTTTGCTTTCTTCATAGATGATGCTGTTGATGTCATTTCACAACTCCTCTGATCTTCAGCCATTAGTGTCTAAGGTATCAAATTTGTTCTTGAGATGGTCTCTAAATTCAGATGGGATATACTCAAGGTCATATTTTGACTCTCATGGACTTGTTTTAATTACTTTAGCTTCAGCCTGAACTTGTATACGAGCAATTAATGGCCTGATCCATTGTTTGGCTGATGATATTGAGCTTCTCCATCATCTCTTCCCACAGATGAAGACAGTTTGATTCCATCTGGTGAGGTTCATGTGTGTAGTTGTTATTTATGTTGTTGATAAAAAGATATTTGCAATGAATAAGTCATTGGTCTTGGAAAATGCTGTCATGCGAT
>NW_006408536.1:21871213-21872467 GCF_000296735.1 Chrysochloris asiatica
AAGGGATAGCATTGATACTTAATGTGAAGACTCCTTCTCTCTCTGTTGGTATTTTGAGCTACTGCTTCCATGAGTATAGGTCAAGTTCATCAAATTGTAACAATTTACCCTAGTTTCTTTTATCAAAAATTGTTTCTTTTTTATCTTCCTCTAGTCAAGTTCTGATTATCAAGCCATCAAGGCTCAGTCAAATGGATACTATTTGCAAGTTTGGTGTTCTTGTGCATCTCCCCTCACTTCGTATCAGCTGGATGCTTCACTCTCAGCTCTAACCCTCTGTCGCTATGTCCTTGTCCATGGGCTCATGTGTCCCCATGTCTCACCACACTTTGGACCAACCAGCCCTTCCTCTTCACTCTCTTATCTCCCTGTCAACGGGAGTTTACAGAATGTGGTTGAACTCAGCCCATTTTTTTCATTGCTGCCTTTCCCCTTCTTCCACCCACCAGTAGACTAATGTGGTTGCCAGCAAACTTACATGCCTGCTCATGTATTCCCTTTGAGTTTCAGTCTTAGAGGGGGTTTGTCCTGAAGGGACTTGATTGCTTGCCTTGATGGCTTCCCAGTGAACAACTTGCTTATTCTTGTAGTAGCCAATCATACTGCCATTTTTGTTTTGTTTTTTTCCTGCTGATCTTTCTTTGAAGTTGTATCTTCTGTCATTCTAGTTGTTCCAGGCTGATCTGCTTGTCCTTTCTAGTGGGAATGCCCCACCTCAGAAGGTTCTGGATGGGACTTAGGATTCCACCTAAGGTGCTATACATTGCAAAGGCTCCAGAAGAGGCCTATTTCACTGGACAACTTGTAGAACCCCTTTTAAGTATTCACATCTGTTATAGGCTGCAGACAGGCTTACAAGCTTTCTGTAATCATGATTCCCGACATTCCTTTCTATCTCACTCAAGAGTCCATTTTACTATAGTAGGCAAGGGAAACCAATATTCATTGTATCCTGTAATCTACCTGACCTCCTCACCACCTGGATCTCTGTCCCTACATTATTCCCTTTTTTGACATTGTTATTATTTTGATCTTCGGTTGACCTCCCTTTGTTGTAATTTGTTCTGCACTGGACTCTGCTATCCATCGTCTTTGAGTTTCAGGTGGTGTTGCCACGCTTGTCAATCTCTGGTTGTTGTCTGTTCATGTTGATTTTCAGTACAAAGAACTCCCTTTAGGATGTTTTGAAGTGCTGGATTGGCTTTGACAAAATCTCTTAGGTTCTGTTTATCCTGGAATGTTTGATTGCACCAT
>NW_006408536.1:21872872-21894009 GCF_000296735.1 Chrysochloris asiatica
TTGTTGTTGTTGTTAAGTGCCTTTGAGTCGGTTCCGACCCATAGCGACCCTGTACAGGGTTTCCGAGGGTGTAAATCCTTACGGGAGTAGAAAGCCTCATCTTTCTCCCGCCAAGCGGCTGGTAGTTTCGAACTGCTGACCTTAAGGTTCACAGCCCGATTCGTAAACACTACGCTACCAGAGCTCCTCTTCATATTTTCCAGCATGAATCTTAGGCTTTTGTCAGATTTCTTTATCCTTCTTTTTGCTTGCACTTCTATCTTAGCTGTATTGAGAGATTTGTCTTCCAGCTCAATGGTTCAGGATTCCAACTTTTCAATTCTGTTCTTTTACCCTTTTAGTGTATTGTCCATTTCTGATATTTTATTATTAATTATCTGGACCTTTTCTTGCAAGTTTTGAATTGTTTCCAATGCTGTATCTATCTTGTTTGATTGCTCCTGTAGCACTTTCCTGACTTCTTCCTTATTTTCCTCCACCTCTTTTCAGAGCATTTGAATTTGTTTCCATATCATTCTTCTGAATTCCTTCTCAAGCAGATAAAAAACCTGCTTTTCTTCTACTGGAAATACTGTGTCTGTCTCCAGCTCTTTGTCTCACTTACTCTTTTCTGTTTTGGGACATGATTTGAGATCTTTTGTTGTGTTTCCCTGGAAATTTTCAGTAGTTAGGTGAATTTTTAGTGCTTAAATGTATTGTTAGGCTTGCTGAGTTTCTCTTGGTGGATATGATCTGGAGATAGGCTTCCCTTTTCTTGTGTAATGTCTAGCAGCTATTATTGGCTCCTGCCCCAATGGTGAGATATTATGGGGTATGATTGTAGCTTGGCTATATGGCCACAATTGCTGTCTCTTCTTGGGAACCTAGGGATAAAAAGCTCCCACCCCCAGGAAAAAAAGTGTGATAAAAAAGGACCCAAAACAGAAGCGATATAAAAGCAAAGACAAAAACCACCACTTCAAAACAAAAATAAAACCATAGCTGTCTGACTGGTGGCAGGAGTAATGGATCCTGTCCAGGTTGACTTTAGGGTTGAGTCCCAGCGTCAGATGTCATAAGCAGCTGCTAAAGGGTCAATCCATGGGACCAATGGGGATACTTCTCTCTATGTCATGGGAAAACTGTGGGCTCAATGCTGGACTCTTTTGAGGATGTGTGGCCAACCGCCTGAAGATGGCCAGGCTGGGCAGAGAGGGCATGACAGGGAAGAGGAGGATAAAATATATAGAATCCCCCACTCCTCTTTTTTAAAATGTTGCTGTGTGGGTTTTACTGTGTCAGTCTGGCTGTGGCCTTGTCCTCTCAACATAGCCCGGGTGGGAGTGCTCTGCAGGCAGAGTCCTGAGCCCTGATCGATTCCAGAATCACAGTATTTTCCTTTATACAGTGGTTTTTCCACCGGTGGGTGTGGGAAACTGATGCCCTGCACCTTACACTAGATTCAGAGCTCTGGATCAGCTCCCTAAAAGCACCTTCTCTGAATTTTTCGCCCCTCCCCCATGGAGCTTGTCCTACCTGACTCTGCTTATCCCACCTCCAAAGTCAGAAGAGCTAGATTTATTTATTTATATTTATTTTTTCTTGAAATCTACTTGATTTCCTCTTCATTAAGAAGTTCTGTAACTACATTATTTTCTCTTTTTACTTTACTTTTTTTTTGGTTTTGTTTTTGTTTCAACTGTATCTCTGGTGCTCTATTTTCAGTCTTGGTCTTGTTGGTCTGCTTTTCTTTGAATGCTTCCATATCTGGGTTGAGTCTAGGTGATATCGTTTTGTGTGTTCGTTTCAGCTTATTGTCTGCTCTTGCTGGTTCTCTGTCCAAAGAATGCCCTTTAGTGTTTTTTTGCTGGATATATGATTCTTGGATTCCTGGTGTGGAATTGTAGGATTGGCACTCATCAGTTCAAACCCTCCAACTGCTCCTCAGAAAATCTATACAGGGTCTGTATGAGTCAGAACCAAATCAATGGCACATAACAATAAAAGAATTGTTGGTTTACAATTCTTTTCTTTCAGAGTTTTTGTATGTCATTCCATTGTCTTCTTACCTGCATGGTTTCTTCTGAGAAATCTGAACTTAATCCTATTAGTTCTCCTATTTAGGTAACTTTTTATTTTTCCTGAACTGCTCTCAGCATTCTTTCCTTGTTTTTGGTTCTGAAAGTTTGATTATAATATGTCTTGGTGTTTTTCTCTTTGAGTATATTCTGTTTGGAGTTCATCCAACTTCTTGAATTACTATCTTTTCATGTCTCATGTTGTTTGGGAAGTTTTCTTCCAACAACTCGGGCAGTATTCTCTCTCTCTTTTTTTTTTGCTTTCTGTTCTATATTTCCAATTACACATATGTTATTCCCACACAAGTCGTAGACTTTTTCTGATTTCTTATTCTTTTTTATGATTGTTCCTCTAACAGGAGAATATTGAGAGTTTTGGGGTGTTTTTTTTTCAAGCTCAATAATTCTGCCTTCTATCGTTTCATTTCTAATTTCCACTTTCATTGTATTATCTGTTTCTGAAGTCTTAGTGTTCTAGCTTTCTGATCACTGTTTTTGTATGGTTCTCATTTTACTGTATGGCTCCATTCATCTGTTCCCTCTAACAAATGAATATTGAGAGTTTTTTTTTTTTTTTTAATTCTAGTTCGGTAATTCTGCCTTCTAGCATTTTAATTATACTTTGTCCTTTCAGTGTATTATCTATTTCTGAAGTCTCAGTGTTCTGACTTTCTGATTGCTGTTTTTGTATGGTTTCAATTTTTTTTCATTTATTTTGATAGTTTGTGTGTGTGTGGTGAATTAACTAATGTTAATTATAGCCATAGTCTAACTCCCACCAAACAATGTTTTTGCCCTGCTGGGGCTGGGTAAGAGAAGGTGGGAGAAGATACTGATAGAGTGACATGATTTAGCTGTGAATGTTAGCAGAGTTCTTTGTAATTGAGAGTCTAGCATGGGTACAGAATGAACCAGCTCACAAGCAGGATTGCACTCCTATCGGAAAAGAAGAGTCACGTCCTTTGGGCCCTGAGATCCCTATCCCTGCACATTGAACCTTCGCATCCCAGGGATAGAAAACTGTGACACCAGAGGGGTGGCAGAGGAACAGCAGCAGCAGAACCAAGAACCAGAGCATGAGACAGAGCAGTGGGCTTCCCAGCGCACAGAGCAAGGACAGCTGAGTGATTTGGGGCAGGAAACTTGCTTGTAGAGGGGGTGCCTCCAGGTGCTTATGTTGGTAAAGTAGCTTTGCTGATCCACAGAGCTAGAGCCGAGTGCTTTCAGGCTAAGGTTTATGGTGGAGCGGTGTGTCCTGTGGCCCTTTATCATCAGTTGACTGGAACAACTGTGGCCTGAGCATTTTTCTGAGCATGTATTATGACCTGTTAACTTCCCTAATAAACCCCATAATTCTGAGTCTGATGTTTGATTTCTGTGTGACCACTGCAATGGATTATTGAACGCACATGAGAACTAGTGTCACGGGAGAGATGGCTCGTGTCACTGGTTTTGCAGTTTGTTTCCTGGATTCGTTTGAAGTTTGGTCCTTGATCCCATCGGTACTTTGCTTGATGATCATCTTTCAACCTGTTGAAACTGCTTAACTAGCATTCTTTTAAATTTCATCTCAGGTAGTTCTGTGACTATTTCTGTTTTATTTTCTGACTGTATTTTGGTCACTTGTCTGAGGGACTCTGTCTTGTTTCTTTGTGTAAGCTAAAATGGTCTGTTTTCTCAGAGACATTGTAGTGTCATATTTGTATTTGATTGATGATTGTATATTGGTGTATTCTTAGATTGTGGTGTAGTAAAATATCTAATTTCTCTTCTAGCCGAGTAGTCTAACTCCCACCACACAACTGTGAATAAGGTGTCTGAGTTCTGTGTGGCCATTGCAATGGATTACTGAAGCCATCGGAGTAGAAAGGGTTGTGGGAGGAATGGTTTTGTGCCACATATTTTGTGCACGGACACTCACTACCTGTCTCCCGGTGGCTGTGGTAGAGAATGAAATTGTAAATGCAATTGGTTCTGTTCACCATTTTGTAGCATAGTTCAGGGTGGGTTACATGCCTCTGGAAGCAGGACCACTATGCCTGACACTTGACCTTAAGCAGAGCAGAGGCTATACATGAGGGGTGCCACTGGCCACTGAGTTGATGAGGGCAGGGACTGGCCATGTCCCTGGCTACCAGGAAGGTACAGGAATAAGGGAGAACTGCACCCCCTTGCTACCAACCTCCAGCTGAATCCTGTGCCCCAGGCTGCTGTATCAACAGCCACTTGCAAAAGCTCAAGATGGCGATACCACTCCATGCCAGCACACAGTCTGCCCATTTTTCTTCTCTCACCGCTCCTGTTCCACTTCCTCTTCCAGTTGACACTCAATCCAGCCCTCTGTTTTCTGCGCTGATGCTCAGGGTTCCAGGATCACCATTTGTATCGGTTTCACTCGGTCTCCCACGTCTTTGTTGTAGAGGGTCTGCACAGTGTGTCTGATCTTTATTGTGATGAAAATATACTCAACAAAATATATGCCACCATCTTGCCTCAACCTCTCGAGCATTTGCCCTTCTGAACTTAGGGTTAGTCATGTGAGTTATGAAAAGATACACTTAACAGTCAACTCTCACTTCTGTGCATGCTTTTCCTAGAACGCAGTGTTTATATGGAGATACCATACAATCCAAGAAGCGTGGTCAACTATGCTAATACATGGAAAACAGTGGTTCTGTCCGGCTTCCCAGATCTGCTGAAGACTTGGTCCAGGTAAGAAATAATATATTATCGTACTAAATCACTCAGAATTTCGAGATTTGTTTACTATGCTAGTATATTTTAGCCTAGTCTCACTAATACATCAGTATTAGTTCACATGAGCTCTAGAATCATGAAACACAAAAATTTCTGAGATGTTGCTTCTTTGGAAATCAGAATAAATGAATATTTCTTTCACATCCATATTCATTCATTCGCCTAGAGGTCCTAGAGAGCTGTTAGCCTGTATAAAACGCCAGTGCCTCTGCAGTAAGCATCCACTGTTCTCACATCCAGTGGTGGGGCTGTGGGTAAAGGCATAGATTTTTAGGTTTTGGAAATACACTTTATGTCAGAATTTATTTCTGTTAGCATTAAAATATGACATGAATTGTGACAGCCTCAAGCTTGATGACTTTTACTTGCCTATTATATGAATTCTATTATGCAAGATATGATGTGAATTTTATTTCGTTTCCTGAATTTCTAGATTAAGAATTGTGAAAATTCTAGGACAATGTTAATCAGTCTTCTAGATTATCACACATTTTGTGAGTGCTTTTTTCTCCTACTCTTTGGAAATCAAAGCCATGTCATTATTTCTCTGGCCCGTTGTCAGCAATGTACCTTTTATTGCTAAGTAAGGATCCAGGGAATAAAACCAAATCTTTTTCTTTCTAAAATTATGATCTATGCTCTAGGGCAGTTACTTTATATCTATGACCTAATGTGATTTTTTCCAACTCTCTTCCATCAGTATATTCATTTTCATTTCTATCTTACATATTAATTATTATAGTTATTTGCTTACTCAAAAGTATCTACATATTGCTTACTAACTAATTCTATAATTTCATTTTGTGGTTTATAATTATAACCCATGGAATTGCTGCCTGGGAATCCCTAATTCTTTCCACTTTATGGGAGTTGTGCCACCTTTCCCTTTATTTATTTGCTTTTATTGTGATGAAAATATACACAACAAAACACACAATTCAATACTTTCTATGTATATAATTCAGTGACATGATTACATTCTTGAAGTTGTATAAACATCCTTGCTATCCTTTTTCCAAATTATTCTATCACATTAACATAAACTTACTACCCTCTATGTAAAAGCTTCTTTTGGCCCTCTCTTCCATCCCCGGTAACCATTCCTAAGTGTGGGGCTATAGGACTGCTAACCTCATGCTTGGTGGGTCAAACCCACCAGCCGTTCCTCAGAAACTCTATACAGAGTTTCTGAGTCAGAACCGGCTTGATGGCACTTAACACACCAATAACAACATATATTTGCTTATTTCATAGAAGTGATGTCATACAGTAGTTCTTTTTCAATCAACTAATTTCATTCAGCATAATGTTTTCAAGGTTTATCCATATTTTGGCATGTATCCAGACTTCATTTCTCCTACTGGCCGAGCGAGATTCCATTGTATGTATATACCACATGGGCATTTAGGTTGTCTCCACCTTTTGGATGTTGGGAAGAATGCTTCAGTGACCACTGGTGTACATGTGTCAGTGTGTGTTGCTGCTTTCAAGTCCTTTGGGTATATACCTAAGAGTGGAAGAACTAAACCAAACCCATTGCCATCAAGTTGGTTCCAAATGGAATTGTGCAGTGGTGAAAGCACTTGGTTGCTAAACAGAAGGTCAGTGGTTGGAGGCCACCAGCAGCTCTATAGGATAAAGATTTGTCAGTCTGCTTCCATAAAGATTGAAAGCTTTAGAACCCTGGGGTGGTTCTCCTATGGGCTATAGGGTCATCATAAGTCAGAATGGACTCTGTAGCAGTGAGGTTGGTTTTTTATGTTCACCTTATGGAGGAACTGTCAACCTGTTTTCCACAGTGGCTGCCACTGCTTTCTATCAGCAATGACTAAGATTTCCTGGGTATCCGCAACCTGACCTGCTGTTGTTATTGTTAATTGCTGTTGAGTTGGTTCCAACTCATAGCGACCTGGTTTAGGGTTTCCAAGGCTTTAAATCTTCGTGGGAGCAAAAATCCGCATCTTTTTAGGCCTGAAGGAATGGGTGCTTTCTGAATGCCCTAATTTCCCAAAGAAACTCATGGCTTTTGCCTCCCAGTCCTTTGGCAATCTGTTACATGTCTCATTTGCACTGTTGGCTCAGGTTTTGTCATTCACCTTCCAGGGTTCAAGTAATGCCTGCCTCTGGTCCTTTTCTGAAGTTCTGAAATATACAAAGCAGACAAGTGCCTAGCTTCAGGCTTGATAAGTTCCAGAAAACCTAAACCAGTTGCTATCCAGACGATTCCAACTCATAGTGACCTGTAGGGCAGAGTCGAGCTGCCCCATAGGGTTCCCAGGGCTGTAAATATTTGGGGAGGCAGACTGGCACAGCTTTCTCCTTTGGAGCAGCTGGGAGGCTCCACCCACACTTTTGGTTAACTACCAAGTGCTTAACCACTCACTATGCTACCAGGGCTTCATCTGACCGGTTATAACAGAAAATCATTTGAGAGCATGGTCTGTTCTGCTCCCTCTGGAGCCACGGTCCAGAGCCCCACCCTGGACATAAGGGCTGCTGTTTTCAAGCTGGGCATAAAACTTGGGAGAAAGTGAGCATGTAGAACAGCCACAGTTTCCTACCATTTTGAAACGTCCTTTTTCTTGATTTAAACGTCACTCGATGGCTGTATACTTTTGTTTTCCAGAGGTCAGACAAAGCTGATTCTGGTTAGTTTTGCTTATTATTTTTTTGAATAGCAGACAAGAATATGGGGCTTCTTCCTCTGCCATCTTGCTGACATTACTCTTCCCACCCACAGATTTAACCTACTTAGTTTATGGTCTGGAAAGTTATGACATTCTAAGGCATGAGCACAAATCAAGAAGTGAACTTGCAGTCTATGAATAAATCATGTTGCTTTTGAGTGAGACTCAAATATCCACTTTAGGGATGAAGAGAACTCAGGATGGTGGGCTCAGTGACAAAAGGGAGAAGTGATGGTGACTACTAGGGTGAGTGGAGGAGACAATAAATACCATTTAGAAGTGCAGGTTGAAGCGACAGTGCGATGGAGAGGGGATTTATCTAAAAGCCACTGGAGAATCAGGATTCGAGTTTGGGCGGCAACAGGACTGCTCGTGTAGATTAGGGAAATAGTCGAGTTTATTTTGCTTTTGGTTCCTTAGCTCTGTTCCGAGGTCTGCAGTTAAGAAGCATGATCCAGTAGTTGAAGTTTGTCTGACACTCTACAAGACACCTATGTCAAAATTGGCCAAGGCTGGTAACTCTTTAACAATCTGTAAAGGATTGAAATTGATAATGAATTTGGGTGAGGTCCACCTGACCCAAGCCATGGCATTTTCAATTGTTTCATATGCCTGCGAAAGCTGGACAACGAATAGTGGAGACCAAAGAAACCCTGATGCCTTTCAGTTAGGTGTTGTCAAAGAATATTGAATATACCTTGGACCGCCAGAAAAACCAACAAATCTATCTTGAAAGAAGTACATCTGAAACACTCCTTAGAAGGGAGGATGGTGAGACTTTGTCTCGTGTACGTTGGGCATGTCGTCAGGAGTGGCCAGTCCTTGGAGAAGAACTTCATGCCTGGAAAAGTAGAGGACCAATGAAATAAGGGGAAGACCCTCAAGGGTACAGAATGACACAGTGGCTATAACAACAGGCTCAAATATAGCAACAATTATGAGGATGATGCAGAGCTGGATCATATTTCCTTCTGTTGCGCATAGAGTTGCTATGAATTGGAATTGTCTTGATGGCACCACCACCAACAGAAACAGCAATAATTATATAGTTAAAATTATTTGTTTCTCTTTGCATGCTGTCAATAGAAAACAAGCCATAAGACACACTAAGTTTTCATTTCTGATAATGCACATTGTTTTACTTATTTCGATTTTATTGATGTCTACATGATGATCTTCTTGCCCTCATCACCCCCCAGTGAAAACCTTCTCCTCCCTAACACTACCCCCATCCACATCCACATACTCTAAAAGTAACTTCTTTCAGAAAAACATTTTCAAATTTAATTTTTTCCTTGGTAAAAAAGCACATGGTGATTATTTCAAAACATCAAGTGGCGATAGGAATCCCTGAGGTTAACAACAACAGATGAAACTCGAGTCTTCTTCTGCAATAACAGTCACTGGAACCAAGTTTCTGCTTGAAACCCAAGTGACCTCAGCTTTGAACATGCCTGTGATGGATCAGTAAGTGGAGCTTGGAAATCCTGCATGATCTGCGCATCTTGCCTCTAGAAACAGCAATCATTCCCTTTAGGAGAGCATGAGTCTGAACCGTTGATAGCCAAGCACTTTGTATGTAGAAAAATCAGTTGGAGTCTTGGTGTCAGAGACAAATCTGCAAGGTTTAAGATCATGAAATGCAAAACTCTTGGCTCTCAAAATGAAGCATAGTTGTCATACTGGAATGACAAAAATTTATTCAAGTCTCAGCAGTATCTAGATCTGAAGATACCAGCATCTGTAGCTTTTCTCAGAATTTTCTCAGAATTTCTTGTATTTGGTACATACAGAATCCTTCCTCTTTCTGACGCACATCAACCACTTTCTGAAGACTGAAGGAATAAGTTTGTTGACCATAGACTGGTACATTCTTGGGTTGCTGTATTGTGCTTTGGCCTAGAAAACTAAAAAAGAGGGTATCAGACAAAAGAGGGTATCTAACATCTTATTTCACTCGGATGCCCTACAGAAGCATTAGTTCAGTTTGGCCCAAACTGCACTAGTTTGATGCTGTAGGATAAGCACTAGCCCACAAGGCTGGTGGTTCAAACTCACCAGCTGCTCCTTGGAAACCCTACACCGGGTCATGATGTGTCAGAACCAACTCAACGGCACTTCACAACAACAACATGATCCCCAGGACCCAGCCCAGGACCCAGCCAAGAATGGAGGAAGACAAGTCATGCAGGCACAGTCTCCAGGTTTTAAGGAAATCAATCCACTCTTACAGGCAGCTGAGCACAGAGCTCTTCTTGTCCACGCTGCTCTTTCCTCTGTTTCCTGGACTCTGAGTCTTGGGGATTCATTTTGTTCTGATGGCACCAGGGCTATTGGTCTGGGGACAAGGTGTTAATATAAAGAAGTAGAAGGATGGTTTAGTTAACTGTGTGAGGCCAGTGGCTGGTGTTGTTCTAAAGGGAATTTGGAAGTCATGATCATGACATGCAGGAGGTTATAGAATTTTGTCGTCATCTGGCGCACACACGCACACTCACATTGTGGAAGGGGGCAGTTTGAGCGCAGCCAGTCACCTTTCCCTGTGATCTACCAGCTACATCAGCTCAGCTTCCTGAACAGGATGTAAGTGTGGGATGTAAGACTTTGTTTTTCATTTATGGGATGTTTTGATCCAGAACACATCCCAGAGCATTTGGTGGCCTATTAGCATATCCTTCCCTTCTTGCCCTGAACACATGTCAACATTCCCAAGAACTTCTTAGCTACTCATGTGCATCAGATGGCACCTGGCCACCAGCCCTACTGCTATATCTGTTCCAGCAGGCAGAGAACAGGGTTCTTCTTCTGCAACACAAGTGGGGTGTGTGGGGAGCACCTCCCTGTATTGGCTGCAGAGTGGGACGTGTTGGCCTTAGGGACTGATGCTCACAAATCAGTGAACATCACTGCTGACGTTGTTCTCTCTCTTCTCTATCTGGTAAAACATTATTCTATCCAGAGTTCATGCAAGTCATGCCTTTCTTGGTGACCCCAACAACTGAAATCTACGGAGCGGGTTAGTATCCTCCATGGGATTATGCTCCTCCTATGAAGGTGGTAACTGCTGACATTTGCTACACATGCACACATGTATACATACACACAGATATGTTGTGTGTTGTCAAGTCAGTTCCGACTCATAGCAACCCTATATAAGGTTCCTAAGGAGTGACTGGTGGGTTTAAACTTCCTACCTTGTTGTTAGCAATCCAGTGCTTATCCTACAGCACTACACCAGGACCCTACACACAGATAGGTCATTTTTATTGTTAAATATTGTATATGAAAAAAACAATGTGTGAAAAAAGCTTCATGAAACAATATTGAACTTTACTACCTAGCAGGTTTTCTGAAAATTTCTGTACTAGTTAAACTCATATTCTAATTTCTTTTTAAAATGCTGATTGTTGTGGTTGCCATGGAGTTGTCTGTGACTTGTGGTGACTTAGTTATAACAGAACAAAACGTTGGCTGGCCCTGTGCCATCCTCACAATCTTTGATACATTTGAGCCCAGTGTTGCAGCAACTATGTCTACCCATCTTATGTAGTGTTAATCTCAGTTCTGATGACCCCTCTACTTTACCAAGTATGCCCTTTCCCAGTGATTGGACCCTCCTGATGACATGTCCAGACTAAGGAGGACAAAGTCTCCCCAGCCTTCTTTCTAAGGAGCATCCTGACGGTACTTCCTTTTTTTTGTTGTTGGTTCTCTGGCAGTCCATGGTATATTCAATCTTCTTTTCTAATACCACAATTCAAACATGTCAATTCTCCCTCAATTTTCTTTTTTCATTGTACTCATATGAATATTCTTCTACGGTATCATAGAAGAATTGGTGCATTTGCATTATGGTGTTGGAGGAGAATATTGAAAGTACCATGGACTGTCAAAAGAACAAATACATCTCTTGGAAGAAGTACAGCCAGAGTGCTCTTTGGAAGGCATGATGACCAGACTTCCTTTGTTCATATTGTCAGGAGGGACCAGTCACTGGAGAAGGATATCATGTTTGGTAAGGTGGAGGATCTGAGAAAAAGAGGAAGACCTCCAATGAGTTGGATTGGTACAGTGGCAGCATCAATGGGCTCAAACATGGCAATGATTGTGAGGTTGGCCCAGGATCTTGTAGTGTTCCATTCTGTTGTGCATAGGGTACCAACTCAATGGCACCTAACAACAACAACATATGAACATGAGGTGATTGAAAAGTCCTGGCTTAGGTCAGGCCCACTTTAGTCTTCATGGTGAGATCTGTGCTCTTTAATGCTTTAAAAAAGTCTTTTGTAGCAGATTTGTCCAATGCAATTTGACTGCTTGACTGCTGCTTCCATTGGTGTTGACTGTTAATCCAAGAATGAAATCCTTTGCAACTTTAGTTTCTTCACCATGTCATGATGCCATTGAAATGACTTCACAACCTCTCACTGGGTCAGGACCCATAGTTTGAGGAATCCTGTTGCCAATTGGCCTCCCTTTCATTGAGGTACATGTCTTTATATAGCTGAAGATGGGACACATGGCCAGACGTCCTACCTATTGCTGTCAAGTCGATTTCAACTTACAGCAACACTTTAGGACACAGTCGAACTTCCCCACAGGGTTTCCAAGGCTGCCATGTGATGCTTCTATTTTGGTGATTTCTACTACTGTAGTCATTTTCTGTGCATGGCAACATGGCGGCTGAGCAAGTAAACTAAAGCCACAGAGAATTTAAAGCCATTATGGATGAGCAGCTGTGTTTCTCAGGAAAACATTGTGGTTTATTCCAATGGATTTCAAATGCAAAAGAGAAGGTGGGGAAATTAGAGATGGGGATTCATGCAAAAAAGCCAAAATGACAAGTAGTATGTTGAAATTTCCAAATATGTCCTAAGTCAAGTTGTAAATGAAATTGTTTCATTTAATGCTTTGATTTATTTATTTATCTAGTTACTTTATCAAATCAGAGCATTTATCTTTTTTTTCTCAAGTTTTTATTGTGAATTGAGTGATAGTTTACATGGGAGAACATCGGTTTTACACCATTGTTTCATTGCAATTATTACAATCTCCTCCGTGCATCATCATTCAACAGTATTTGCTTCTATTCCCTCTAGAACATTTATCTTTTGTTTCCCCAAACAGGTAGAGAGCATTTATGTATGTTCAGTTCAACAGGAGGTTTCAGCTAGTCAGTATCTATTTTTGATGCTTCCTAAGGTCAGACTTGATCATATCCTGTCATGGCTTGTTAATAAATATCAAATGCATTAGAAACTCAAAGTCTTTCTTCCTTCTACTGTTTTATTATGCTTTAGACATCATACTGAGCCAAAAGTCTCTTGCATTTGTTTGATTTTATCCCTTTACTTTGTAGTAAATACAGGGCATGAAATAGGCTTCCTTTGAGTACCTTGCCTCTATTTCCAAGCCACTTAGATTTCCTTTCTTTTTTGAATGAATAAAAACATTTTAAGTTTGGTCATTTTCTTTAATGAAATTGTGTTGTTTCTCACAACCACTTGCATGGTATGATGTAGCACTAGGTCTGGTAAAGTACAATCTCAGGTATACGTCCTTGCTAAGTAAGAACTTACTGTCTTAAGAGGCACAAGAGTGGAAGAATGGGGTAGAGGGTTATCTGATAGAATTTCCTGGGGATATTGCTTTTGAGGGGGCGCTTTTGTTTATTGAAAATCTACACAGCAAAACATACACCCATTCAACCAGTTCTACATGTACAATCCAATGACATTGACTGCATTCTTCGAATTATGCAACCATTCTCACCCTCCTTTTCTGATTGGTTCTTCCCCTACTGACATAAACTCACTGACCCCTAAGTTTCCTATCTAACCTCTAAAGTTTAGTTGTCAATTTGACCCCAAAAGCTCAATGCTCATGGAAGACAGTCTTTACAGTCTGAGTTAAGTTAGATTGTTATCTACTTTAAGAAAGGCTTCTGGGAATATTTTTGGCTCGTGCTTTCAGGCTGAAAGATTGTCTGGGGAAGTAGTTTCTGGTGTCCATCCACTTGGGTATCTTTCAAAAATCCAAGAACAATTAAATCTAAGGGAGGGTGTTAGGTGTCAGAGTTTTTTAAAAAGCTACCTAAATGACTTTGTTGTTGTTGTTGCTATGTGTTATGAGCTGTCGAGTTGATTCCAATTCATAGTGACTCTGTATAGGGTTTCTAAGGAGCAGCTGGTGGGTTTGAATCGTCAACCTTTTGGTTGCTTATCCACTAGGGGGGCTTCAAACAGTTCCTGGAAAAATGATATGAAAAGATCATGGACTTTTCCCACAAACTTTTTAGACCCCCTTGTATAGTGGCTTTAAAACTTCTCTGCGTATTCTTTTTGACTCTTCATTTCAAAAAGTAGAGCTGAATTCCCGTTTCCTTGAGAGTTAGCTGGACTTAGGGCCTTGCTTCTAATAAAGACAGCAAGGCAGCAACGACTGTGCCAGACTTCCGAGTCTACGCGATTAAATACATTGAGGCTTTCTCGGGTCATCTCTCTCTCTCTCTCTTTTTTTAAGTTTTTATTGTGAATTATGTGATAGTTTACATGGGAGAACATTAGCTTTACATTCATCCTATCTTAATTTCGTTTCATTGCAATGATTACAATTCCCTGCATGCATCATCAAACAGCCAAAGGGTACACCCCGCAAGCATGCCCCCTGGCCATCAACACACAGCCCTTCTCCTTCCCAGAGTCTAGAATCCCCAGCCGCTCCATCTCTCCACGTCATTGTCTCTACTTCCATCTCTGGCATCGCTGCTTCTCTGGCTAGGGTCCCGCACTCCGTTCTTCTCCCTTGATGGTCCCAGGGACCTCCACTCCTGGACTGCAAGATAAGCCATTCTCCTTTTGTTACAAAATGTCTACCTTTACATTTGCAACACTCGCAATCAGTCCTGATAGTAATTATTCACTATTGAACCACAAGAGTCCTATCGCCATCTCCTTTTACCAGCCCGATCCAGACAGGTTAGAAACCACTAAGTGGAGATTTTACCTTCTCCTGCACCCTCTGAAAACTAGGATCCCTCTTGAAAGCTTTTAAGCCAGTCACTTCATGCCTTTGTAGCCCCCCCCTTCCCATTTTGGATAGCCAATGTCTAAGTTGCCCATCCCTGTCAACCCTGTGTACTGAGGAAGTGGGAATGATCCTTGCTGTTAAGATTCATTCCCTCTTTTGAGCTACTACATCCACAAGCATAGATCAAGTTTATCAAATTGTAGTGGATTACTCTTTTTTTTCCTCGTTTTCTTCCTCTAGTCAAGTTCTGGTCATCCAGCCATTGAAGCCAGGTCAAGTGGGTGCTACTGCAAGTATGGGTGTTCTTGTGCATCTTCCCTCACTTCTAATCAGCTGGATCCTTCACTCTCTGCTCTAGTCCTCTGTGGCCATGTCCTTGTTCCTGGGCCCAGGAGTCCCCAGGTCTATCCATACTACTGGCCAACCAGGTCTCAACCTAGGTTGACAGAAGTCTATTGAACGTGATAGGACTTAGCTCACAACTTCATTGCTGTTTTTCCCCCTTCCCCTTATTGGTGACCAACGTGCTCAGCAGCAAGACAACATGCCTGCTCATATATTCCCCTTGAACCTTAATCTTGAAGGGGGTTTGCCCTGAGGGGACCTGGCCACCTGCCTTGATTCGGGCCATCTCTCTTGTCTCATTTGCTGCGAGGGAAGCCAGCTACCATGCTGTGAGGGCACTCAAGCAGTCTTCAGGTGAGCCTGTGTGGCAAGAAACTGAGGCCACAGACCACTAGCCAGTGGGGAAGCAAGGAGACCTTCTGCTAACAGCTCTGTGAACTGGCCATCAGTCAAGCCTTTTGGTCACTGCAGACACAACTGACATTCTAAAGACCTGATCCAGAGCCTCCCAGTTAAGCCACTCCCACATTCTTGATTCACAGAAACGTTATGAGAGGATGATACTTGATTCTAACTCATGTTGTTGTTGAGTGCCGTCGAGTCAATTCCTAATCATAGCAACCCTGTGTATAGGGTTTCCAAGGAGCAACTGGTGGGTTTGAACCGTCGATATTGTGCTTAGCAGTTCAGTGCTTGTCCCACAGCGCCACGCCAGGACTCATAAGGTTTCTGAGGAGCAACTGTTGGATTTGAACTGCCAACCTTCGTATTGCAGTGTTTATCCCACAGTTCCGCACCAGGACGCATAATGACCCTATAAGACAGACGAGAACTGCCCCCTTGTGTTTCCAAGGCTGTCATGTGTATGGAAGTGGACTGCCAGGTCTTTCTCCCTAAGGATGACTGCTGGGCTTGAACTGCTGACCTTTTGGTGAGCAGCCAAGTGCTTTAATCACTGCACCACCAGGGTCCCTTATGTGAGCAGAGAAATGCTTATTACTTGAAGTACTAGGTTGGTGGTAACTTCCTGCACAGCAGTGGGATGCGACTACACTGGGTGACGTCAGCACGCAGCCATCAGTATGCTGTCAACAAAAATCACACACTGCCTGCTGCTCTGGAATCCAAAGGGATTGTGACCTTTAAAGAAAATGTGTTTCTCATATGACTGCTGCCAAACGTCTAGCAACACATCTCTAGTGCTCACTCCTCACTTCTCAGTGCTTTCCAGTTTCAGCCTCATGTCCAAGCAAACCCTCCATCACTGAACTGCAAACTGGGCAGGTAGCCCACCGACCTGGCCCCTTCCCCTGTGTGTTCAGAATGGATTTTACAGCTTTGGTAATTCTATTCTCTCATGTTTGGGGTGTAGACAGCTTTGTGTTATGGCCAGGATAAAACCCTTATTGCTCTAAATTTCTACGTTTGTTTGAACCTCTCCCCTTCATTTTCAGAAGATAAATCTTCCAGGAAAAATTACAGAAGCCATTAGATACACATCCCCTCCATTTGTTTGTCATTAAGCTGAATTTGTATGCTCTTCCCTCTCCTCCGGCAGGTATTGCTGAGTCCGTCTTTTCTGAGTCTAATTTTTCTATCTGTGCTCTGCATCTCCACTCTCTCCCTCTTTTCTGGCTACTTCTTATTGGAACTAGTCATGATTGAAGACCATTAAATGTTCTCTTTCCCTAGCTGAGCCACAGTCTCCCAGAAGTCAAGGTAATGTCTTGTTAGTGCTCATTGTATAAATGAGTGAATGCATTCATTTCTAAAGTACTGAAACACTTAGGAGAAAATAGAGTTACTCTTTTATAGTAGCTAAGATGGAAGTTAGACTGTTCTTCAGAAATGTACCTGAATAACCAGACATATTTGATTTAAAGAGGTATATCTGGAGTCCTGGTGTGGTGCTGTGAGTTAAGGCGCTGGACTGCAAAGTTGGTTTGAACCACAAGGTCATCAGTTCAAGCTCACCAATTACTCCGTGGAAACCCTATGTAGGGTTTCTATATGTCCAAACTGACTTGAAGACACTTAACATCAACAAATCTGCCTGGTGGTCAAATACCAATTCAGCCAGCTCATGATTTCTTGACACCATTCAAAGCATGTTATTGATATGGGAAAGCTAGAGATCCAAGACACCCTTTCTCTTATTGTTATCAAAACATTCTTTCTAAGCCAGGAAGACATGTCTACTCTGCTGTGGGCAAAAAGAGATCCCCAGATTCAAATGTATACTATAGAGACCTTTTTTGTTAAGCTGTAAACAGGACAAAGACAATAATCCCGGATGAGGGAAACCATCAGCCTGTACATGGTATAGAAGCTGAACAGAGTCCACTGACTCGAGCCCATAGGCTCTTTATCTATGATAGAAAACTAAAGACATCATCACAAATCATGATAGGTGTCAGGTCAATACATCACCGTCACAAGTAGGTCTACAGAAAGGACGATAGGACAATGACTGAAGAAAGTACCATGGACTGCCAGAAGGACAAACAAAGCTGGCTTAGAAGAAGGATTGCCAAAATGCTCAGATGGCGAAACTTCATCTCTTGTGCTTTGGACGTGTTGTCAGGACGGATGAGTCCCTGGAGAAGGACATCGTCCTTGGTAAATTGGAGGGCCAGCCAAAAAAGAGATCCCCTTCCCCCAGGAGATGGATTGGCACAGTGACAACAGTGGGTTCAAACCACAATAGCAATGACGGTGCAGGACTGGGAACTGCTTCACTGTGTTGTGCGGAGAGTTGCTGTGAGTTGGAGCTGACTCTAACAACAACAACAACAACAACACACAATTGCAGATTCAAAAAGCTTATAGGATTGGTTCTGGGGCATTGACCCCCCTGGCTACATGGTAGTCAGCCCTGAGTCATAGTCACCAGGACCCCAACTTTTAATTTAAACTAGGTAACATACGGCTATTTTCTATAAATCATTGAGTGCACACCCAGGCAATTTTCTGGTTCTTTGTGTAAATCTGAGGGCAAAACTACCCCTCTCTGGGCTTGCCTGGGAGTTGTCATTACCACATTGCTGGATTCGTGGTCAGAAAGAACTCAAATGGCGTCTGAACTTATGTCAAGACTCAACTTGGAGTTAGGGCTCCTGCTGTAGACTGCAGCCCTCTGCAAACAATTGCTTTAGAATTTAAACTCTAAGACAATTCACAGAAAGCATAATGGAATTTTCCCAAGGAAGAAGAGTACCAGCCATTACAAGGTCAGGGAACCACTGCTAGAACAAGCTACCTTCCCTCTCAATTACAGTTTTTGAAAATCACATTACCCTTCTGGAGTGTAAATGACAAGCCCTACTACACTGGAGTTTTTCACCACACCCAGTGTTGAGCCTCTTCTTTCCTCACTCAGTACGCTCCTTCTGGGAAGAGGTCATCTGTGTCCATGACTTAGAACAGGTGAGTTAGAGACAGAGGAAAGTGCTGAGTCTTTGGAGTAGTAACTCCAAATGAGTTGAATCCAGGCTCTGCCATTTAGTAGCTATGTGGCTTTTCTAAAGTTATTTGACCTCCCAGAATCTCTCCTCATCAGTAAAAATTTCATATGGGCCAGAGTTGTTGGGGAGATTCAATCAGATAATTTTGGAAACATTTATTATGGTGGCAGTTCCATTGCCTTCTATATTCATGGGTGACTTCCCAGCATATGTAGCCCTACTTGTCTCCTTAGATCCCAACTCATGATTCCAACTGCATATCTCAAAGGCATCTCCTTTTCAGCACATTGACTCAACTCATTATCTTCCCTTTCATCCTTTCTCTTGTGTTCTTTATTTTACTTAACAGCAGTATCACTTGGTCACCCAACTCAGAAACCTTGGCATCATTTTTCATCTTTTTCACCTTCAGGCTCCATCCCCAGGATCTGTTAGTCAGCTGACTCCATGGAATCTGCCTCTAAAATATTTTAAAAAATAGACTCCCGGCTCTTCCTCCCCATCTCCACTGCCTTGACTGGGACTCTCCTGGCCCAATCGCTTTGTTTATTGCTTAGCTCCACATAAACAGAAGCATGTCGCTGCTCGGCTTCCACACAGAACACATTGGTAATAATGTCCTGTTGTTGTTAAGTGCCATCAAGTTGGTTCCAACTCATAGCAACAATGTGTAGGGTTTCCAAGGAGCAGCTGGTGAGTTTGAAAAGCCGACCTCGTGGTTCAAAACAACCTTATGGTCCAGAGCTTATCCTACAATGCCACCTCAGGACTCCAACAGTGTCCTTGTTGTTGTTGCTAAGTGCCATCAAGTCAGTTCCGACTCACAGCAACCCTGTATAGGGTTTCTGAAGAGTGACTGATGGGTTTGAACTGCCAACCTTGTGGCTCAAACTGACCTCATGGTCCAGCGCATTATCCTGCAGTGCCACACCAGGACTCCTAGTGCCTCCAAAAACAAATCATAAGTTTCCTAGGGCATACAAAATCCTCCACATTTTCATTTCAGACTCATTTCCCATAGCCAATTATCCTCTTCTGGAGAATGTCCTGCCCATCACAGTGTCCAGCCCAACTCCTTCTTCAGTCCAAATATCACTTCTTCCATGAAGCCCTTTGTGACTTTCTGACTCTCTCAAATGAAATTAATCACTTCGTCTGTAATTGCAAAGCACAATCTGAAAAGCTCTTTTAAACAAAGGAAAACCATGCATTGTTATTGTTGTTGTTGAGTCGGTGCCAACTCATAGCAACCCTGTGTTGTGTTTCCAAGGAGCAGCTGGTGAGTTTGAACCACTGACCTTGAGGTTAGCAGTCCAGTGCTTATCTTACAGCACCATACCAGAACTCCTAAAACCATGCATGGCATCTGCTTAATGAATGAATAGCTTCAAACATTACAGAATTAGGATTTTTTCTTGAACTTCCTGCTTACTGAATGAGAAAATATTATTATAGGTTTTTTTGTTGGTTTGTGTGGAAATTTTGCACTTTTGTTTTTTAGAACACGTTTAAAAACCCAAAATCAAACCCACTTCTGTTGGGTCAATTCCAATTCATAACATCTCAACAGGATAGAGTAGAACTGCCCCATAGGGTTTCCAAGATTGCAATCTTTATGGAAATAAGCTGCCATATCTTTCTCCCACAGAGCAGCTGGTGGGTTCAAACCACTGACCTTTTGGTTAGCAGTTGAGCATTTAACCACTGTGCCACCAGGTCTCCTCTGGAAACAGCTTCACTGAGGTAGAATTCACACGGGTGTTATTAGAGCAGTTGGTCGTGGCAGCCGGGTACCACGGAGTTCTGTTCTCAAGCCTGTGGACACTGATGTTCCCATGGCCCCTTAGTCCACTGTACTACTTGTTTCCAAATGTCTTCAATTTTCATCACTCTTCTTTTCTCTGGACAGACAGAGAGCAATAGTTGCACCTTAGACGGTCTCTCATGAGCTTTTTTTTTTTTTTCCCTTAACTTTTTGTTGTGAATTGAGTAAAGGTTTACAGAGAAGATCATCAGTTTTACAGTCAACAAATCATACAGTTTGCTTCATTACAGTGATTGCAATTCCCTCCATGTACCATCAGTTAACTGTATTTACCTCTATTCACTTTAACTGTTGCATTCCTCCCTGTGTCTCCTGCTACCTTCATCTTCCTCTTGCTCATCTTCCTCTTGTTGTATATTGCCTGCCCTGTTACCTATGTTAACATGTGTCTACCCTCTAGCTCATGAATAATTTCTCCTCCCCCATCCTATAACCATCATTGTTGTTGCTGTTAAGTGCCGTTGAGTCGGTTCCGACCCATAGCAACCCTGAACAGGGTTTCCGGGGCTGTAAATCTTTACAGGAGCAGAAAGCTTCATCTTTCTCCCGTGGAGCAGCTTGTAGTTTCGAACTGCTGACCTTGTGGTTCGCAGCCCGATTCGTAACCACTGCGCTACCAGAGCTCCTTCATAGTTTGTTTCTTTTTTCAAAACAAAACCTTTGTAAATTTTTGTAACATTGGTTGCATACAATATTTATCCTTTGTGAGACTAATTTCACTCAGCGTAATGTCCTCCAGGTTCATCCATGTTGTGAGGTGTTCTTCAGATTCACCGTTATTCTTCAATGTTGCATAGGATTCCATTGTGTGTATACATCAACACTCCAGTCGTTACTCCCCAAAGTAGGATCTAGGACCCCTGAGACTATGGTCCTGACTCCCTAGTCCCAGCCACTCATTCCCTCAAGGTGTTTGGTTATATCTATGACAGTTTCATAACTTTGTCCCCTGTATGCTTAGATTCATAAATAC
>NW_006408536.1:21897154-21898443 GCF_000296735.1 Chrysochloris asiatica
AGTCCTCAAGCTGACATCTTTGCTCTTCAACACTTTAAAAAGATCTTGTGCAGCAGATTTTCCTAATGCAATATGTCGTTTGATCTCTTGACTGCTGCTTCCGTGAGTGTTGATAGTTGATCCAAGAAGAATGAAGTCCTTGACAACTTCAATCTTTTCTCTGTTGATAAGAATGTTCATCGCAGAACTATTCACAATAGTAAAAAGATGGAGACAGCCTAAATGCCCATTAATAGAAGAATGGATAAACAAACTTTGGTACATCCACACAATGGAATACTATGCAACATTGAAGAATAATGATGAATCTGTGAAATACTCATAACATGGATGAACCTAAGGACATTATGCTGAGTGAAATTAGTCAATCACAAAAGGGCAAAGATTGCATGAGATCACTATTGTAAAAACTTAAGAAAAGATTTTTATATTAAAAGAAATATTCTTTGATGGTTACCAGGAGTGGGAGAGAAGGGAGAGTAATGCTGGCTAACTCGAGTGATGGGGAGGGCAATATACAAGAAGAGAGAAGTTGGCAAAAGAATGATGAAGACAGGTAAAGACACAGGGAAGTATGAAACGCTAAAAGGGATAGAGGTAAATAGTGATGTATACACAATCTTGGAACAACAATGGTTTGTGGGTAGATACATGCTTAGAGACATGGGCGGAAGGGATATAGGAGGAAGAGTTTGAAAGAGGATGTTTGTACATGGGTATTTACTTTTGTTGCAAACACAACTGTGAATGTGACGGTGCATACAGCAGGCAAAATGATGAAAACTTTTTAGAGATTATCAAACACCTTAAGGCAATGAATTGCTGGGCCTGGGAGACAGGACCATAGTCTCAGGGGACACCGTGATCTGTTGACATACTATTGTCCACAAAGAATGTTCTACATCTTACTTTGGTAAGTAGCGTCTGGGATCATAAAAGCTCATGAGCAGCCATCTAAGGTGCAACCATTGGTCTCTCCATGTGCGGAAGAAAGAAGACCAAGGAGAATTGAAGAGGCTTGTGATCAGTGAGTCCAGTGGACTAATGGACTATGTGAATGTCAGTCTACACGACTCTGAGACCAGAAGAACTTAATGGTACCCAGCTACCACTACCAACTGCTCTGAAAGGGGTCACATTTGTTGTTGTTAAGTGGTGTCGACCTGATGGCAATTATTTACTATTGTACCACAAGAGTCTTATCCCCATTTCCTTTCGCCAGCACGGTCCCAATGGATTGGAAATCATTCAGCGGTGATTCTACCTTCCCTCGCCCCGTCTGGAACTAG
>NW_006408536.1:21898654-21902275 GCF_000296735.1 Chrysochloris asiatica
TTTTTTTTTTTTTCCCCCTCTTCTTTCTTCTTCTAGTCGCGTTCTGATCATCTAGTCATTGAAGCCAGGTCAAGTGGGTACTATCTGCAAGTATGGGTTTTCTTGTGCATCTCCCCTCACTTCATATCAGCTAGACACTTCACTCTCTGCTCTAGTCCTCTGTGGCCATGTCACTGCCTCTGGGCCCAGGAGTCCCAGGGTCTTGCCATATTGCTGGCCACCCAGGTCTCACCTGGGTTCACAGAGGTCTATTGAAAGTGCTCGGGCTTAGCTCCCAACTTCATTGCTGTTTTTTTCCCCTCTTCCCTTATCGGTGACCAATGTGGTCACCAGCCAGACCACATGCATGCTCATGTATTCCCCTTGAGTCTCAGTCTTGGAAGAGGGTTTGCTCTGAGGGATCCTGACCACTTGCCTTGATGGCTCCCGGGCAAATAGCTTACTTGTTCTTGTAGTAAACATTCAGACTGCCGTTATTGTTTCAGATTTTTCCTGCCGGTCTTTCTTTCATGAAGTATTTTCTGCTCTTCTAGCCACTCCAGTCTGGTTTACTCGTCCTTTCCAGTAGACATTTCCTACCTCAGTCGGTTATGGATGAGACTTATAAGCCTTTAAGACCCCAAACACTACTCGAGGAACTAGGAGGTAGAATGAAAGCACTAGAGACAATATTTGGCCAGTTAACTGAGATGTCCGAAGGCAAGAATGACCATAAACCTCCACGTCAGGGAGCAAGTTCCATGAAGTGTTGGGCATCAGCAGCTGTTCTGTGTGTGTGGTTGCAGAAATATATATCACACAGCATTTGCCAATTCAACATTTTACAGGTGGACAACTGACTTAGCTGCACTTAACAACAACAACAACAGCTTAATACTATCAATTACATTATTCAGCTGTGCAATCATTATGCTTGGTCAATGCCAAATTTCTCATCGCCATAAACAGAAATTCAGTGTTCTATAAACAATGATCCCACCACCCTTTAGCTCGCCCTCCTGTCTCTGCTCACCACTAATAAACTTTGGTTTCTATACATTTGCCTGTTCTTGTCGTTTTATGTAAGTGAGGTCATATAATATTTGTCCTTTTGTGATTGACTGATTTCATTCAACATAATGTCTTCAAGGTTCATCCGTGTTGTCGCATTGATCAGGGCTTCATTTCTCTTTCTGCCTGCATAGTGTGCCATTGTATGTATGTACCACTCTTTCCTTGTCCATTCATTTCCTATGGGGGCCCTGGTAGTGAAGTGGTTAAGTGCTTAGCTGCCTACAGGGAGGTTGACGGTTCGAAACTACCCAGCAGCTCTGCTTCCGTAAAGATCAGTCTTGGAAAGCCTGTGGGGGCAGTTAGACTTTGTCCTGTAGGGTCACAAATGTCATGGGTGGCAATGTTGACTCGGTACCCAACTGAGTGACCTTGGTCATCTGACTAAACTTCTTTGCATTGCACATCGTGCTCTTTAAATGAGCACAGTTCTGTCTACCTCAGAGGATTTTTCTGCAGATAAAGGATGAGAGGAACCCATTTTAAGTCTTTCACCTGTGTTGCATCTGAAATTCTCCCACTTTGTCAGTCTCTGGCAACGCTTGGCTCTTCTGACCGTGATCTAGGGCACACAAGTCTCTGTTATATGGCATAGTGGTGGGAACCATCCTTTTCTCTAGTTAATTAATAGGTTAAGCATCATTGACCAATGATGCACCATGCCTAGTCGGGCTAAGTAGGATATTTCAGCTGCATCACTGCTGACATTTTAGATCAGATTATTCTTTGTTATGGAGGCTACCTTAGCACTGTAGGATTTTTAGCAGCATCCCTGGCCTCTACCAAGGAGCACCCCTATACCCAAGGTTGGGATAACCAAACATATCTCTGATGATGGTGGTAGTTGTGTGTCCCTGAATCGGTTCTGACTCATAGTGACCCTGTAGAGGGTTTCCAAGGCTGTACATTTTTATGGGAGCAGAAAGCCTCATCTTTTTCCTGTGGAGTAACTGATAGCTTTGATCTACTGACCTTAGGAGCCCAGCTTGTTATCCAGCACACTACCAGGGCTCCTTAAACATGTCTCTAAACATTGCCAAATGACCCTATGGGTATCAGAATCACTCCTGATTGAGAACCACTGGATTAAAGAAATTGCCAGGTGCTGCCCAGATCCTTGGTGGCACTATAGGATAAGAACAAGAATGCTAACCTCAAGGTTGCCAGTTCAAACCTACCAGTCACTCCGTGAAAGAAAAGTAAGACTCTTTTCTCCTTTAAAGGTTGTTGTTATTGTTAAGTGCTGTCGAGTTGCTTCCGATTCATAGCGACCATGTATAGGGTTTCCAAGGCTGTAAATCTTTGTGGGAACAGAAAGCCTCATCTTTCCCTCATAGAGCAGTTAGTGAGCTCGATCCACTGACTTGTGGTTTGCAATCCAGTGCTTATCCTACAGAGCCACCATGTTCCCCTGAGGCATATTTTAGAGTGACTATTTCCACACAATTTGCTGTCCAGTGATTTATAACTTTATATGACCTATTGGTTCCAGTTTTAACTTGTTCTAGGCATTCTTATCAAAGACAAAGCCAGAGTAATTCAAAGCATCAAATTACTGTAATTGTGACTCAATATTTCACTCATTATCCTCTGAAATCAGTTTTCAATACTGAATATTTATATCTGGATTAGAACCAGAATTGAAAAGAAAAATATATCAAGGAATACAAATTGGCATCTCAGGAATTTGTACTGATATCAAGAAATTACTTCCCCATCCTAGAAAAACAATTTCCTTTTCTCAAGCTCTCCCAGAGTGATGACAGGTAGCTACCAGCTGAGAGACTGCTGTCAGCAGGTGCACTTTAGTTCACCCCAAGGAGAGCAGCTCATTTACACCATGACAGACCTTCATTGATGAGTGCCTTTGGCCTCCTTAGGATTCTGCTTTGTAAACTTTCAAGTATCTCAGCACTGTGATGACTGTTTTTGTTTTTGTAAACGTGTCCTTACAGGCCCAGCAATGCTTGCCAAGGGTCCCGACACGGTCCATTCTTATGTGTGGCAAAGCATATTATGTGTCGAGACTAGTACACGGGCCAGTGTTTCCCCGTGGTTCCTGTCTAGGCCCCTCCAGTTCCTCCTGGTCTTAGTTATCGAGCACTGTTATAACAGAAATCCCACACGTGGATGGCTCTAACAAACAGAAGTTCATTCTCTCATAGTTTAGGAGGCTAGAAGGTCATCTTTTGAACTCCAGCTCTAGGGAAGGCTTTCTATCTTTATCAGCTTTGAAAGGTCCTTTTCTCCTTTCAGTATCTGTAGGTCCAAAATTCCTTGAAGATTTCTACGTGTCCTGACATCAGTCTTCCCCTGAATGTAGGAACTTCACACTACAGGGCCCCCAGGTCCCTCCAGGACACACTTCATTCTCAGCTCAGCTTGCTTGTTTAATCTCGTTTATATCTCAGAAGAGATTGATTCAGAATACAACCTAATCCTGTAGATTGCATCTGGCCTCCTTAACATCATAGATTGCATCTGGCCTCCTTAACATCATAGAAGAGCAGATTTACAATATCTAAGATAATCACATCAGATCACAGCATGGAGAAAATGATTACATTATAT
>NW_006408536.1:21903335-21906638 GCF_000296735.1 Chrysochloris asiatica
AATTGCCAAAGCAGTGAGAATCTAGGCCAGCCAAGTTGGCACAAAACCTTATATATGTCACTCTTCCCCACCACTCTTTTGGCAGTTTGTCATACTGAGGTGGCTTACATGTTGCTGTGATGCTGGAAGCTATGCCACCAATAATTTATCGGTGTACCAAGGTACACCCGTAGTGGCTAGGTTTCAGCAGAGTTTCTGGACTAAGACTAGGAAGAAGGAGAGGCTAACTACTTCCAAATGTTTAGCCACTGAAAACCTTACGAATATAAGTGGAACACTGTCAGCTAGCACCAGGTTATTGAATACTGAAGCATTATGAATAGCACAGGATACTGTCAGATATAGTGCCAGAAGATGAGCCCCTCAGTTGGAAAACACTCAAAATATGACTGAGAAAGAGATGCCTTTCAAAGTAGGGTTGATGGTGATGACGTGAATGGAGTAAAGCTTTAGGGACCTTCATTTGATGATGGGGCACAATTCAAGGAGAAGCAGCTGCAACCATCTATTAATAATCACAGCATCGAATGTACAAAGAATGAATATAAGAAAATTGGAAGTTGTCAAAAATGAAATGGGATGTATAAAGATTGATATTCTAGGCATTAGTGAGCCAAAATGGACTGGTGTCGACCATTTTGAATTGGACAGTCAGTCACGTGGTTTACTATTCTGGGAATGGCGCCATATTCATCATCAAAAGGAATACTTCAAATCTATCTTGAAGTACAACACTGTCTGTGATAGGATAATATTCATACACCTACAAGGAAGACCAGTTAATACTATTTTTATTTAAATTTACACATGGAAGCCAGTGATGATGAAATTAAGAATTCTACCAACTTCTTCAGTCTGAAATCAATCAAACAAGCAATTAAGATGCATTGGTAATTACTGGTGATTGGAATGTGAAAGTTGGAAACAACGAGGAAGGATCAATAGTTGGAAAATATGGCCTTGGTGATAATAGAAGCGATGCTGGAGATTGCATGATAGAATTTTGCAAGATCAATGACTTATTGATTGCAAAACTTCTTGTTTTGTTTTTAACAACATAAAAGATGACATACCAAAACAAAAAACACACATGACATACAACCCAACAAGAGGACATAACCATAATAAACTTCTACGTACCCAATGAAAAAGCCCCAGAATAAGAAAATCAAACTTTAACAGACTAAAAATAGAAATAGACAAGTTCACAATAATAGTAGGAGACTTTAATACACCACTTTTGATGAAGGAGAGAATAAGTAGAAACAAACTCAACAAAGATACAGTAGATTTAAGCAATACAATGAATTGTGGCACCATAGGGTAAGCACTCAACCTCAAGGTCCATTTGAATTGCAAAGCAGCAGTTCAAACTCACCAGTTGCTTGTGAGTCAGAACCACTGGAAAGCACTTAACAACAACAGCTTGATACTTCACCCAACACAACACAATACACATTTTTCCCAATGCACATGGATCATTCTCCAGAACAGACCATATGTTGTTCCGTAAAGCAAGCAATAAAAAGAAAATATGTAAATAAAAGGTGAAGTAAAATAAGCACTGGACTGCGAACCACAAGGTTGGTGGTTTGGACCCACCAACTACTCTAAGGGAAAAAGATGACGCTTTCTGCTCTGCAAAGATTTACACGCTTCAGAAACCCTGTGAGTTGGAACTGAATCGATGGCACTTAATAACAACAATATACAAGTGGACCTCACCAGAGGAACTACACAGGAATCAAACAGACTACATCTGTGGGAAGAAAATGATGGAGAAACCCATTATCATCAGCCTAAACCAGGAACAGACCATCAGGTGCTCATATGCAAGTTCGGGCTGAAGCTGGAGAAAATTAAAACAAGTTCATGGCATCCAAAATTTGGCCTTCAATTTATCCCACCTGAATTTAGACAAAGTCTCAAGAACAGATTTGATGTATTAAACACTGATGACAGAAGACCAGAGAAGTTGTGGGATGAGTTCAAGAACATCATACAGGTAGAAAGTAAAAGGTCATTAAAAAGACAGGAAAGAAATAAAAGACAAAAATGGATGTCTGAAGAGACTCTGAACCTTCTTTTTAAGTATGGAGAAGCTAAAGAAACTGGAAGAAATGAAGAAGTCAAAGAGCTGAACAGAAAATTATAAAGGGCAGCTTGAGCACACAAAGTCATATATTATAATGAAATGTGTTAAGACCTGAAAAATCAAAAAGGAAGAGCATCTCAACATTTCTCAAGCCTCGATTTGCAATATTGAAAAATTTTATGGGCAAAATATTGTACGGTGCTGGAAGCATCAAAAGAAGATGGAATGAATGCACGGTGTCACTGCAACAAAAAGAATTGGTCGGTGTTCAACCATTTCAAGAAGTAGCATATGATCAGGAACTGATGGTATTGAAGGAAGAAGTCCAAGCTGCACTGAAGGCATTGGTGAAAAACAAGGCTTCAGGAACTGACAGAATACAAATTGAAATGTTTCAACATACCGATGCAGTGTTGGAGGTGTTCACTTGTCTATGCCAAGAAATTTGGAAGACAGCCACCTGCCCAACTGATTGGAAGAGATTCATATTTGTGCCCTTTCCGAAGAAAGGTGATCCAACGAAATGCAGAAATAATCCAGCAATATCATTAATATTACACGCAAGGGAAATTCTGCTGAAGATAATTTTTAAATGGTTGCAGTAATACATTGACAAGGAACTGCCAGAAATTCAATCTGGATTTGGAAGAGGATGTAGAACAAGGGATGTTGTTGTTGTTAAATGCTGCCGGGTTCCGACTCATCCTAGACAGATGGCCAGCAGGTGTTTTGACAACCTGAAACATTTGTCGTAAGATTACCCAAATCAATTGGAACCACTTGCTTTATTATAGTTGTTTATTGGTGATGTGCCGGGGAGTCGGTTCCAACTCATTGCAACCCTACATAGGATTTCTGAGGTTAGAAATATTTTTTTTAATGCTTTATTGTGAATTATGTGATAGTTTACATGGGAAAACACTAGTTTTTTAAAAAATGTTTTATTGTGAATTATGTGATAGTTTACATGGGTGAACATTAGTTTTACATTCATCCTATCGTATATCGTTTCATTGCCATGGTTACAGTCCCCTCCATGCATCATCAACCGACCAAAGGGTATATCCTACAAGCCTGCTCCCACTTCCCCCTGGTCGTGAGCACACAGCCCCTCTCCCTCTCTGTGTTTAAAGTCCCCATCTGCTCCATTTCTCCATATCATTGTCTCAGCCTCCATCTCAGGCATCACTGCTTCTCTGGGTAGGGTC
>NW_006408536.1:21906738-21965836 GCF_000296735.1 Chrysochloris asiatica
GTGTATTCCCATTGAGTCTTAATCTTGGAAGGGGGTTTACTCTGAGGGGACCCGACCACTTGCCTTGATGTCTCCTGGGCATGTAAATTTTTAAGGAAGCGGAAACCCTCATTTTTCTCCCACAGAATGGCTGGCAGTTTCAAACTACTGACCTTGTGGTTAGCAGCCCGACTTGTAACCACTATGCCACCAGAGCTCCTTATTGTTAGGGAACAAAAATGCACACTGAGAAATACTCCATCCAAGCCTGTCTTTTATTCACCTCCACCTTTTGTACAATTGCTGGGCTCTTGATACCTATCAAGTCCTCTTACTCCTGTATAGTTTTGAGAGCCACCAGGGGATGGATAGAAAATGTGTCGTCCCCCCCACCTCCATTTTTGTGCCTTCACTTTTAGTCCTGGTCACAGACTGTGACTTCGCCCCAGTGAGTTGGTGTGTATTAATGCCCTGCCTGCTGGGCACCACTGTTCTTGCTTGTGGGTGGTATTGTGTGCTGCAGAAAGTCACTACCACGTCTTTCCCCGACCTCCTCTGCTCAGCTAGGCTATATAATTCATAGTGCTGGCCACACAAAACTCAAACACAGTTATGGGATTGATTAGGAACATTAACAGGTCAGAAATGCTCAGTGCACAGTTGTTCCAGTCAGGACAGCCTCTTCCCAGCTGTGCCTGCAGGCAGGCCTTTTCCTTGGTTCTGCTACTGCTGCTCTGCTGCCACTGTGTCAAAGAGGTTCTGTCCCTGTGTCGAAGAGGTTCAAACGTGCAAGGAACATGTTCCATTCCTGGTTCCTCTTTGATGGTAGTGAGATCCCCCCTCCTGCTTCTGAGATGGCTCATTTTATACCCATGCTAATGTATCAACTTTTACAATGACAAGGAACTCTGCTGACATCCACAGTTGAATCATGTCATCCTACCAGGACCTCTCCCTCCTTCTCTAACCAGCCCCAGCAGGGCAGAAATGTTTGATGGGATTACAGACTACGACTAGAAGAGACATTAGGTACTTCATTCACTACACCACAGGAGAGGATGGAGACTCTTCTCTCTGCCATTATCTGCATGGAAACGTCTTCAATATTATGGGCCTCTTTGGTCCCCAAGACTTCCAGAATTTTTAGTGAATGTGCCCAGGCCCCCTCCAATAGTGAACACTGGCTAGTGAGAACACTCTAAATAATACAGTTCACATAGAGGCCCCAGTCTCGGATCACTGTAACCAGGTATCTAGATCATGCTTGTTGAGTAAGATTTGCTTTGCTTTGTTTTAATACGTTTTATCCCCAAACCAATCCTATTGTCTTTCAGTTGATTCTAACAGCAACCCTATAGGATAGAGTAGAACTGTCTCATAAGGTTTCCAAGACTGTCGTCTTCATAAAAGCCACCTCTTTCTCCTACAGAGTGACTAGTAGCTTCAAACCTCTGGATTTTCCTTTCAGTCAGCAGCCGTGCACAGAACGACGGTGCCGCCAGGACTCCTTTCTCTGCCTCAGACATAAAAAGAGGTTTCTGGCTGGCCCAACCCACAGATACACCAGACATGCCCAGACAGTCTCAATTCCCGAGAGTCCACTGTGCTAGAAAAGGTATTTGTCTCCAGCTTGGGTGCTTTCCCTGTGCACAGAGCTGGTCTGAAAGAGAGAGCCTCCTTTCCTTGCTGCTTCCTATTAGCACCGCGATTCCCAAGGATCCTCAAAACATAGCTGCTTCTCTGGTCCCACACTGGATGGCCAAAGTGTTGATCTTTTTGGAAGAGGAATTGTAAGGAGGGAGGGAAATCTGCATGTATAGAAAAGAGAGGAAGAGGGAAGGGGAACTGGGAAATAAAGAGAAATCAGAATCAGGATGTCCTAATAAAACGGTGGCATCAGAGGGATAGAGGTAACAATGGAAATAGAAGGTGATCCCTAAAGGCCCATGTTCTATTGGAAGGACAATATAGAGATCTAGCCAGTGCTTAGGGAAGCTGACCCTGAGCTACCTGTGAAAGGAGAGGGAAAAAAAAAAAATGTGCTGGAGTATGGACACGTTTCCTCTGAGTTATATGTTTCTCATGAAGCACAGAAAAAGTGTTCCCTACTCCCAGGTTATAATAAATTTTGCCCATGTATTTTTCTACTAGTATGTCTGAGATGTCAAATTTTGATATTTTAATCACGGATCCATTTGGATTACTTTTGGTGCACAGTGTGAAGTAGAAAACCAACTTCATCTTCTTCCAGAGGGCCACCCGACTGTCTAATACCATTTATTACAAAGTTAACTTCACCCAGCAGGTTGGAGACGTTCCCTCTAGCATATGCTAAATCCCCATATGCATATCTAGGCTGTTTTTCTGGGCAATTCTCTTAAATTGGCAGTTTTACTCATGGAACAGTTCCATATTTTAAAATTATTGTGCCATTATAAATATGTTTTAATATCTAGTAGCATTTTCATTGCTTTCATTTTCCAGGCTTCTGCCTAGTTAGTCTTGTCTGTTTTCCTATTTAACTTTGCAATTAGTTTTTCTAGTTTCTGAAAAAAAAATATTGGCATTTATTGAGATCACACTAAAGTGCATTAGGAAAACAAACCAACCCAAGAAACCAACCCATTGCCAGTCAAGTCGATTCCAGCTCCTAGCGACTCTGGAGGACAGAGTAGAGCTACCCCCTAGGGCTTCCAATGTAAACAAGAGGAGACGGTCACATCTTTCCTTGCAGAGTAGCTGGTGGGTTTGAACTACTGACTTTTCAGTTAGAAGCTGAGTGCTTTCAATCACTGCCTCACCACGGACTCTCTAAATACATAGAACATAATTGAAATGTTTTAATGGATGCTTAATTTTTCTTAGACTTGTTGTTGTTGTTGTTATGTGCCGTGGAGTCGATTCTGACTCATAGCGACCCTATACAGGGTTTCCGAGGCTGTAAATTTTACGGGAGCAGAAAGCCTCATCTTTCTCCCGCGGAACAGCTGGTAGTTTCGAACTGCTGACCTTGTGGTTCGCAGCCCAATTCGTATCCACTATACTACCAGAGCTTTATCTATTGTATTATTTTGGATATTTGAGTTGTAGGCATATATTGTTTTGTCAGATCTTTATTTGTCCTCCTCCTTTTGGATAAATGGCTGCACAACATGATGACCATAATTAATGTCACTGAAGAGAAACATTTTTTTAAATAAACCTCTTCCTAATTAATATGTGTTAAAAAAAGAAAAGTGAATCAATGAGAATACGTATGACCAACTAATATCCTGCATTAGCCAATGATGTGTCCTTGCTTAGCCCACTAGCCTTGTAACAACTGCCCTGCAAATGTTTGCCTTAACATCATTTGTTATTAGATTTACACAAGGCTTTGATTGTTACATCAGCAGGGTTTTGCAAAATTTTTTTTTTCCTAGTCTCATTTTGTATTTGCTCAAATGTTTATGCTTTTCAAGGGAAGGGCACATACTTGATTTATCACCCACACCACTTGCAAATTTTTGCTAATATTTTAGTGGCTGCATGAATATTTCTTATCGATATTAGTCTTTCCCAAATCATCTGGCACAGTGAAGCACTTGACAAATATTTGTTGGATGAACACATGAATATGTAATGAATAAATGAACGATTATAGAATGGATCAATAAACTAAATATTTTCAGACTAGAAATTCTCCAAATAGGAAAGAATTACAGCAATATAATTTGTCAGTTAAAGGAGACTTGATGGCACAGTGGTTAAGAGCTCAGCTGCTAACTGGACTGGTCAGCGGTTCGAGTCCACCAGCCACTCCATGCGAGAAAGATGTGGCAGTCTGCTTCTTAAAGATTATAGCCTTGGAAACCACATGGGATAGTTCAACTCTGTTCTTTGGGGTCGCTATGAGTCAAATTGATTCGACAACAATGGGTAATTTGTCAGTAAACAGCAGGCCTCATTTCTATTTCTCCTCAGCAGTTTGACAACCTCAGCAGTGGTGGCATTTGGGCTGGATCGCTTCCTGTTGTGGGTGCAGAATGTTGAGCTCCACCCACTTCAGTAGCAAACCCCAGACCCTCTCTGTCTAGTCTGACAATGGAAAATGTTTCCTGCCATTGCCCAGTGTCCCCTGGGGGCTGAATCTCTCCTGGTGGAGAAGCCACTGCTCTTTGGTCCTTTGGTTTCCCATTTCCTCCCTTCCTTTGGCTCGGTGTTTAATATGGTGCCAATCTGTTTTAAACAGTTTCTGCTCTTCCCGAGATACAGTGGACCCCGCACTTGTCTCTCGGTTGTCTGGTGTACAGTTGCCACTCCTGTTTTTGCTTGAGGAGCTGCAGGCCTTTCTGTTTACAACAGACATCATGAGCTGCCAGTCATTGGCATTTGGGGACTGCATCCAGCTGTCAGACTTTGTTAGGTTGAAGTAACAACAACAAAAAAAAATGTCATCTGACTTCCCTAACAAAGAAGTCGTGTTTGACAGATTTAATTCAGTCAAGTAGATACTGAGGCATTTCATTAATAAATGACAAACATAGCTGTCATTTCAGAGTCATCTTACTCTTTAACTAGAGAAAGGGATGTGTTTTTTATATGATGAACCATTCTTGATTATTGTGTCTCAGAAAAGAGGCTAGTGGGCCAAGATAAGGGGCAACCTATTGTATAGCAAATGACTTATGGCCCTTAACTAACAAACGTGTATTGTCTGTTGGTCAGGAATCCTGGGGCAGTTTAGCTGAAGGATAAGGTTCAGGGTCTCTCTGGAGGCTGCAGTTACAAGATTTGACTCAAGCTGGGCGGGGGAGCTGCTTCCTTCCTGTTATCAGATAGATTCGGCAAATTTTGAGAAAACAAAAAATAAAAATCCCCAAACCAGGACACCTAGTTAGTAAAGGTGAATTTCATATCAACAATGAATAATTTTATACATCACATATAATGTTTGAGACATACTTATTCTGAAAAGAGATATTCATTGTTTAGCTGATATTCCCATTGAGCTTACATTTTATATTTTCCCCAGTAACACTATTGGTGGGAGGGCTCAGTTCCTTGACACATTTGCCTCTCAAAGGACCTCATGACTTGGAGGTGCAAAGAGTGGAGTTCTAGTCTTCTAACAAAAAGTTGGGGATCTGAACTCACCTAGAGCCCTGGTAGCGTAGTGGGTTACGCGGTGGGCTGTTAATTGCAAGGTCAGCAGTTTGAATCCACCAGCCTCTTCTGGGGAGAAAGATAACACTTTCTGCTCTTGTGTAGATTTATAGCCTATAGATTTATAGGAACCCCTATGGGTGCTGCCTGTGAGGCAGAACTGACTCGTCGGCACACAACAACCACAGCCAAGAGTCCAGGTGTGGCGCTGTCGGATAAGCACTAGACATCTAACTGCAAGCTAACGGTGAGGAGGGTGGTTCAAACCTCAATTTGGACCACTCTGTGAAATACAAGCATCAGAAAGGTTGGCCAGGGACGGATTGCTCAGTGACCTGAAAAACCATGCTAGATAGAATGAGAATTGGTGAGCCCATGTATTAAGAGAACTGAGCTGCTTAGACACCACATCAACCTTTCCATTAGTTGTTGTTGTTATGTGCCATAGAGTCGGTTCCAACTTACAGCGACCCTGTATAGGGTTCCCGAGGAGCAGTTAGTGGGTTTAAACCACCAACCTTGTGATTCGCAGTCCAGTGCTGATCCTACAATGCCACACCAGGAGCTAGGCAAACCGTTTGCAGCACCCAGGGAACCTAGGCTAAAAGGGTTAAAGTAAGTGAAATGAAAGATACATTCACTTAAATTCTATCTTTCTGACAACATTTTGGAGAGTAGTTGAAAGGAAACAAGTCTAGTGTGGGGAAACAAAGTGGCTGCTGATATTATAGTAGCTATAGATCACGAAACAATTTGATCCTAAAAATGTTTATTGAGTTTGGTGCTTATGAAATGGGCACCTAGTCTCTTCCTTGTCTTCCCAGATTGTCCACAGGGGCTTAGCTGTCACTTTTCTCAGTAGAAATAGTGAGACTGGTGGAGTTGGCGGCTTGGGTTTTTGGAGTACCGCTCTCTCCTGTAGTGGGAGTAGCTGCATTGTTTACAAATGACACTGTAAAGAAAACAGGAAAAGCGTGAGGGCCATTCTGTGCATGGGGGCTGTGCAGAAAAGCACCAACATGCTCCCAGCACCTTAGTCATTGCATTGCAGGCTGATGGTTGGACAAAAGAGGGCATCCTTGGTTCTCTCAGGTTACACATGTGTCGTCTGCATGATCTCTCCCTATACACTGAGACAGTTCTATCCATAACGGCCTTCACCCCAAGTCCTGGCTAGACAGTGCCCCCACTGGTCCCCACTTCTAAGGCATTCCATCATGCACTCTCTCACACCATTATCTCTCCCCACATCCTGGCTTACCCATCGTCATCCGTACACTCGGTCATAGTGACCTCCGTCTTCATTGTGTACCCAGAACTAACTCCCGAAACGGTGTCTGCTTGCCTTCTTCCAGCCAGGGGCGTGCATCCTGGAAGCCTGGTTTCCATACTTCCCAGGCAGCCATCATTTATCCTCCATTCAATTTTCCCAGATTGTCATAATCTTTCTCACTTCTCTACATCCATTCACCAGATCATGTCTGTTCTTCCCAGAAACCCTTTTCATGACTTGCTTTTCCTTTCCACCCCTACTGCTAACTTTCTACTACTACTTTAGGACCTCAGTATCTCAACTCACTTCCTGGCCACCATTCTCCCTCCCTGACTTCAGTTTTCATACATCCAGAAAGCAGTGTCGTTTTTGCTATGTTCATTTTCAACTACAGTCTCACTCTGGGCTCACCCTGAGAGCTTCTGAGGTGGTTGTTGTCCATTCTATCAAATGTGCTTTCACTATTTGGACCCCAAGGAGGCAATTGTTCCTTAGTGCTTTAAAAGTTCAGACTGTTCTGGTTCATACAACACACAATCACACTCCTAAACAGAGATGGGTGAGGATTAGTTCTCCCCTCAAATCTGGTCCTGGTGATACTATCATCTAGTTCCAGCAGCAATTGGGTCCCCCAGTTCTTGACATCTCTGTCCCTGTAGTCAATGATAAAGTATTGTGTAGTCTGCTTAAAAAGTCCATCTCTTGCTAGCCCCTTATCTCCATCTCTTCTGCCATCCTTCATTCAAAGCCTCACTTCTTCTCAGATCATGTGCAACTGGCCTCCCTGGCACTGTGCCCTCTTTCTAGTTCATTTTATGAGTATCCGGACACGACCTCAAATGAAATGATTTCTTTTTACTAAGATTCATTTTAAGATGACCTCTATAAGGATAAAATCCATTATCTTGTTCTTAATTGGCCCAGACCTACTTTTTTTGGTGACAGTCTATAGTTATAATTTATTTTTTATTGAGGTAAAATTCACAGACAGGTAACCGTTTTGAAGTTCACAATTCAGTGGCACTTAGTACAGTCACAAAGCCATGCCACTATCACCATGATCCAACTCCAGAACATTTTTATCACTCCAAAGGGAAACCCCATGCCCATTAAGCAGTTACTTCCAATCCTCATCCCCCCCGCAGCCCCTGGAAACCACCAGTCTTTCTGTCTCTCTGAATTGGCTTATTCTGGTTATTTCAAAAACTTCCTGGACAAATTCCACTATCTTTCATTTCCATTTTTCCATGAACCTTTTGGAACCCCTCTTATATATGGAATAACACAGTATTTGTCCTTTTGTGTCTGACTTGTCACTCAGCGTAATGTTTTCAAGCTTCATCCACAATGTTGCATATATCAATCAGTACTTTGTTTCTTTTTCTGGCTGAATACTATACCATTGGATAGCTAGACCACATTTTGTAGTTATCCATTTATTAGTTGGTGGACATTTGTATTCTTTATACTTTTTGAAGACTGAGCCTAGTGCTGCTATTAACATGTGTATACAAGTTTTGTTGAATACCTGTTTTCAGTTCTTTGGGGTCTATACTTAGGCCTGGAGTAGCTGGGCCATATTCATGGTGTGGTATGGTAGGGTAAGCACTGGACTGTTAACTGTAAGGTTGGCAGTTCAAACCCACCAGTTGCTCTTCAGAAATGCTATACAACATTACTATGAATCAGAATCAACTTGATGACACTTAATAACAACACTGGTGATTTTATGCTTAACTTTTTGAGGACCACCAAATTGTTTTCCATAACAGCTGTACCATATGCTGCGATTCCCATTTCTACACATCCTTATCAGAACTCAATGTCTTCATCTTTATTTACTGTAGTCATCCTAGTGATTTCAAAGTGGTACCTCATTATGGACTTGTATTCTCTAATTACAAATGATTTTGAGCATCTTTTAATTTGCTTGTTGGTCATTTCTGTATTTCCAATGTAGTCACCTGGTGTGTACATTTATTTTTGTGTCTTTCTCTTACGATTGCGGTGCTTTAAGCACTGGCTGGGATTCTATTTTTCTGTGAATCTTATGATTTTATTAAATGCTCAGTGTACACTTTTGGAATGGAAACATGGATGAGAAGTTATGAGAAACAACCTGTACTCTTGTAACATAGCTTTAAAAGCCTTTCTTTGCCTCCTGTCAGTTTTGTGGGGAGGTGGTGTAGATCGCCTAAGGAAAGCTTCAGATATGTAAAGGACTGAAGGAACTATGTGGCATTGTCATTTAGTACTGGACACCCAGCAAGGTGCTTCTCCTCATCTCACCTTCCCTTGTGGCCCTTTGGGGACCTTTCCATTCTTTTTTAAGGTTGCCCAGGACATTTTACATGAGAAGTCAGGAAAATGGGATCCCAAGTGAGATCTCACTTGAGATTTATATTTCAGAAGAGGTAGCCTATTTGGCTTTAAATCAGAGACATGCTACTGATGGGGGAGGGGTGTGTGTCAGTCATGGGAGTCAGGAGCTCTTTGTAAAAGAACATAAAAAATGGAGTTTATCCAGCTATCTAAATTAATCTATTCTCTGATGCAAACATAATGTAATAAGACATGAGGCTACCTTTACCTCGGTGTCTTTTTTTCTTCCCCTTTCGTTTTGTCTTCAGTATTCCACGCCTTCCCTTGTTCTTCTTTTTTGCCACTAATGTTGAGGCACTCAATACGATTATACTTGCTATGGTGATATGCCATTCTTTTGATTTAGGATCGTTGTAGTTACCCTTTGGAGGAGCAAGATCCACTTGCCTACATTGATGGAGCTGTTCTTAGGTTGAATTGGGAAATGACCCTGAAATTATACTTGGGGAGCCATGAGCTCACAGAAGAGCCCTATCCCATGCAATAATGAGTTCATGGCCCATTGTGACCTAGTGCCTACCCCATGAAAAGCCATGGCAATGTACCTTTTGCAGTGCCCCTCATTACTTCTGTACAGTGAAACCTGGATGATGCTCAAGTCCCCAGTCTCCCAGAGAGGCAGACTGTTCTGTAGCCATGGTAACAAATGAAGCCAGAACAGGTGCTAAAGCTCTTCAGCCAGTCACTGCTCACTGTCTGACATCCAGCCAATCAGTAACAGTCTCACTCTGATAGTCAGCAGGGCCAACCACCCTGTCTCTGTGATAACCATAACCCCCAAGCAAACCCATCCCCCAAATCAGCAGTGTGCTCTTTGCTCAGAGAAACTCTGCCTGACCAGCAAAACTCTTTCTTCCTTAAATAAGAAATAAATTCAGTCTTGATTTCAGAAATGGTATGATGGATGATGGTCTCCTTTGTCAGTTTTCCACCACTTTTTCAAATATCTGTGTTTGCCAGTGTTACACAGTTTGATCTTCTAGGCTGCATAGGCCATAGGCTTGCAAAGTCTATAGCTATTGGACATGAATGAAGGTGTAGCCTACCATATACATATATCTGCTGCACATATGTGGAGGTCTATCGCAAGGTCAGCGGTTCAAGCTCACCAGCTGCTCCTTGGAAACCCTATACAGGGTGGTCATGGGTTAGAATCGAATCGACGGCACTTAACAACAACAACAACAACATCTATGCTATATGTTGTTGTTGTTGATAAGTGCCGTCGAGTCGGTTCTGACCCATGGTGACCCTGTACAGGGTTTCTGAGGCTGTAAATCTTTACAGGAGCAGAAAGTCTCATCTTTCTCCCACGGAACAGCTGGTAGTTTCAAACTGCTGACCTTAAGGTTCGCAGCCCGATTCGTAACCACTACACTATATATCTCTCTATATATGTCATATCCATATATATATGAATATGATTTTAAACCCTAGTTATTAATCATAAATGAAGATATATATAGTTCAGGGAGCCACAAGAAGTTAGGAGAGATGTTATTTCCCTAAAGGGATTGAGTTGAGCTTTTCAGCCATTCAGCTTTTTAACCCTTGCCGATTTTATAGTTGGAATTTTAAATTTCATTTTAGGTTCAAGAACTCTAGAGCCAACTTTATAAATTCATGGGCCTTGAGACTAATTCATCTTGTCGATGTCCCCTTAACATGCTTAAACCAACATTTTGAAATCTGGACATTTTACATTCAAGACTAGCTTTCCACATTTTTTGGAAAAAGGAAAACTAGGGCTGGCCTCCCAGGGCCACCACTGAGAGCTCACAGTACTTGGCAGTAACTAAAGAGCAGCTGCTGTCTTCCCTGGAGGCTCAGTCTGTCCTGTCGCTGCCTCAATACAAAGACTGATCGCCAGTTTCCCTTTCCCACCATTCTCTGCTTGCTTTTCTTATAACAGAGAACGATGTCATTCGGTTGCTTGTGTTACTTGGGTTAGAAATTCAGAAAGAGCTTTTACAGTTCATTTTCAGGCATTTAAATTTCACCCCCTTAGAGCACCAACAAAAATCACTGTAACAAATCCTCTATTAGTTACTTTAAAGGTTTTACTAGTTAGTTTAAAGTCTTTACTGGTTTGTCTAAACCTTTTACTAATTAGTTTAAACCCTTTGCTAGTTACTTTAAACCCTTTACTAGTTAGTTTAAACCCCTTGCCTGTTAGTTTAAACCCTTTATTAGCTAGTTGGTAAGATAAGCCCTTTTCCCTCTCTGGTGTGGCTGGCTATACATTAAAGTGTTCATACCTTTGTTTTTGAGATACATTTGCTTTTTATCTTCAGTTCTTCTATTAATAGTGTATTTTCTCCCTTGAATAAATATTTTATCGTCTGCTTTCAGCTGCTGAGGTGGGCTATAAAAAGAACCACGAAACACTGTATTCCTTTTCTCCATGATCTCTGGGTATACTCTCCCAGACTGACTCTGAGCTAGTCTTTCAAAGAAGGTTCTTTAGCCAGTAGAACATTAACAGAGATGATGTCACAAAGGCTTCTGAATGTTTGATCCTTGGGGCCTGCTCTCTTGCTGAACTAAGGTGTGAATGAGCTCAGGTTAGCCCAAATGTCCTGATCACCCCCAGCTGATACTCAGCCAAGTTGCCAGACATGCAAATGAAGCCAGCTAGACCACCCCAGTGGAGCTGACCCAAACCAGAAGAATCATTGAACTAACCTTACACTTCATTGTTAGACAGGATACATTTTTGTTGTAATAAATGTTTGTTTTCAGTCACTAAGTGTGAGTGTACAGCAAAAATGAACTGGGGAAACCTAGGAAACATTCTATTACAAAAATGGCCCGCACTTTTAAAAAATGTCAACATCAGGAAAGAAAAGAAAGACCAAAGAACTGCTCCATATTGGAGGAAAGTAATGTTGTGAAAATCAAGCATAAGACCAGGGGGCTTCAAAGACTTCGTGGGCAAATGGAATTAAAGATAATGGAATTGTTCCATGAATTTTCTGAATCCTAGACTGAAGAGGAAGATGTCCCAAACGATAAAATAAGAATATGGGCCATAATACAGTTTGAAGCGTTGTAATAATATTTTCTTGAATTTGACAACTATACTCAGGTTATGTAAGACAACAGTCTTGTTCTTAGGAAACACACAATGAGGTATGAAGAGGTAAAGTGGCATGATTTATGCAGCCTACCCTGGTAGCAGAGTGGTTAAGGGCTCAACTGCTCAATGAAGGGGCAATGGTCCAAACCCATCAGTTGCTCCATGGAAGTAAGATAGGGCAGTCAGCTTCTGTACAGAGACTGTACAGGTGCTGCTGAGCGGACTCATAGCGACCCTGTGCACAACAGCATGAAACACTGCCCAGTCCTGGGCCATCCTCACAATTGTTGGTTTTGAGCCCATTGTTGCAGTCACTGTGTCAAAGGGTGGGATATTGTTGTTGTTAAGTGCCTGTTGAGTTGATTCTGATCATGGTGATCCTGTATAGGGTTTCTGTGGAGCAGCTGATGGACTTGAGCTTCTGACCTTGTGGTTAGCAGTCTAGTACTTGTCCTACAGTGCCACACCACGCTGATCTGTATAAGGTAGCTTGCCAGTGGTGTGGCGTGCAGCCACTTTCATCTAACAAGAGAAAAAAGGAGAAAAGAGTCAGCTGAGAAAAGGGGACCTATTACCACCAAGAAAGAAGAGCTCTGGTCTCTCCACTGGGAAGCTCCTCGATCCAGGGAAAGACACATGGAGATTGCCAACGAATGCTAGGCCTGCAGATGCTGAAAGGGGACACAGACCTTTTCCAGAGCCAGTGCGCTGAACTTGGACTTTTAGCATCCCAAACTGTGAGGAATAAACTCCTGTTTGTTAAAGTCATCCACTTGTGCTACTTCTGTTGTCATAGCAATAGGGAACTAAGACAGTATACAAATGTAGGAGACAAAAAGAAGGAGGGAGGCAGAAAGAATTATAAAGCAAAATGTTCAAAACTGAGCAGTCTGAGTCATGTTATATGGGGGATTCTTCTTGTATCTTTAAGTTAAAAAAATGTTTTAATAGTGGAAAGACAAAACTAGACAAATGGGGAAATATAGAAAATTAACTGTTGCAGCGTCCTACAGAAACTTCCTGACAACATGACCCCAATAGACTTGTTTTGTGCCAAAGGCCAAGGTACTTGAAGGCAACAGACTGTGTTTTCATGGGAAATGGAGAGTGCTGGAATCATGTTCATGTCATACCCAAAAGATGGATAATTAAAGAGAGACCCCTTAGAGGTAAAGGAGAGTGAAAAGGATGTGAGATTGGGAGCAGGAAATCTGAACTTGAGTCTTGCCTCTGTCTCTAGGTACTTAACCACTGTGCCACTAGGACTTCCGCCAAGAACTAATAGATAACAATGAAATAATCATTTCTACAGTATAGTATTGGAGTCCTGGCGTGGCGCTGTAGGATCGGCACCGGACTGCTAACCACAAAGTCAACAGTTCAAACCCACCAGCTGCTTCTAGGAAACCGTGTATAGGCAGCCATGAGCCGGAACAGACTCAATGGCACTTAACAACAACAACATCTGACTCTTACTATTTTTATTAATGCTAGCATTGATAAAGCATATCAAATCAAATGTGCTGTTTAATGACTTCTGGCATTGTGATTTTAGTGACCCTTTGTAATTATGTGGTAACTACACATGACATGGACTGTGAACTGTAAGGTCAGTGGTTCAAACCTACCAGCTGCTGCTCGGAAACCCTAAACAGGGTTGCTATGAGTCAGAACCAACATGACAGCGCTTACCAACAACAACAACAATGATGACATATGATGATAGGTGGGCATCTCGTTGTTCAGTATGTAGAAGCCTAGTGAGCAGAGAAGTGAGTTATTGCCTGTTGCTTCTAGAGAAGCTAGGCTAGTTGCAGGTGATATTAGCAGAGAATAAGTTCTACATGATTAGGGTGCAGGAAGCGCTCACTGGTGATCGGGATACATCCTGTACACCACAGGGTTTGGGGCTGGTAAGGAAAACCCCTCTACTCCCCATCCACCCCAGCTCCCCCAGCATCCCAAAAGGACCTAGGAAATAAGAATCACAGTGTCAGAAATGACAGGGTGGCACATGGAAGCGAAAGAAACATTACAATCTGGAAGACATGTAGTGGATTGCCCATAGAGAACACTTGTATTTTTAGAAGCAACACAATTTAACCCAAAAAAGAACTCCAGGGTCGCTGTGCCACAATGTCCAGAACCCTTTTGAAATTGGCAGGGATTTGGGGTGTAGTTCAGAAAATGGCATGATTTAGAAAGATGGTGGCTATCACTGTCTCTTGGCTCTCTGCAGTCTTATTCTCCATCCTCACTGTCTCCTGCCTCTTTATGACTTATTTCCACAGGTCTCCCCTCATTCTTTCCCCCCTTCCAAGTACTAGTGGCATTTATGAACATTTAAAGCACTTTCTGGGTTCCTCAGGGACAGGACACTATTTAAAAAACAAAATTAAAAGTTTTTATGAATGTAAGTACACACCTTAACGAATTTTCAGGAACTGACTACACCCTGTCCACAGCACGGCTATCTTAGGACTCCTGGTGTGGCACTGTGGGATCAACACTGGTGTTACAATTGTCTTCACTTCTAGGCCCTCACCAGAACTGGCTTTCATATCTGTAATTCTACCAACAGTATCTTCAAGGCAATCTAGGCTTTTCTTATTAGGCCTTCCAACTCCTCCAGCCTTTACCTATCAGCCAAACCCCTTCCACATTTTAGGGGTCTGTTAGAGCAGCACCCAGCTCCTAGCGCCAAAGGCTTAGGCCGCTAGTGCTGCTATAGCAGAAAAGCTAACAAATAGAAATGTATTCTCTCAGGGTTTGCTGTTGTTGTGAAGTGCCATTGACTCAGTATAGGGTTGCCAAGGAACAGCTGATGAGTTTGAACTGCAGGCCTTGTGGTCTATTGCTTATCCTTCAGCACCACCCCAAGCCTCTCAGGGTTTAGGAGGCTTGAAGTCTGAATTTAGAGGCAGGCTTTCTGTGTCTGTTGTCTCTAGAGGAAGGTCCTTGTCTCCTTTTTGTGGGACAACTGTGGGTTTGGCAGTCCTATGAGATTGACCTCTGTCTTGTTACCCATCTACCCCTGGGTCTAGGAGGTTTCAGTTCAGGGACTCTGGGTCCGAGGGATGCGCTCCACTCTGGTTCTTCTTGCTTGGTGGGAGTCAGGCCCTTCCTTCTCTGCTCACTTCTCTCTTACAAGAGATAAAAACGCCATAGAGGCCACATCTCAGAGAAAGTCAGCTTTGTTCCATCACAGGTGTCATCTAAGTAAGCTGCTGCATTCCATCCTAATCCCCTTAAATCTGGAGGATGATGACATTATTACAAAGCTGCCAAATGACTGAGAATCGTGGCCCAGCCAAGTTGCCACATATTTGTGGGGAGCACAGATCAATCCGAGAACACTACCTGCATCCCATTAGCCATGTGCATGTCTGGTCTGATTCCTCTAAGAGGAGCCAGCATTCTGCCTTCTCACAGCACAGCATTCTTCTGACTGTTTGGAAATTTATGTAAGTGGAATCACAAAAGAGTCATTCTTCGTTAGTATCTTTTACTCAATTTTGTGTTTGTGAGATTCATCTTGTTGATCATGACCCAGTATAGGGTGTCCAAGGAGCAGCTGGTGGGTTTGAAGCACCAGTCTTGCAGTTAGTGCTTATCCTACAGCACCACACCAGGATCTATCTTGGTGTAAGCTGTAGTTCGTCCATTTTCATAGCTGTATTGTCAATAGGAGCCCCTGGGTGGTGAAAATGGTAAAGTGCTAAATGAAAGGCTAGAGGTTTGAATCCACCCAGCGTTGCCCTGGAAGAAATGCCTGGCAATCTACTTCTAAAGGTCACAGCCATTGAAAATACTATGGAACATAATTCTATTCTGAACTGCAAGGTTGGTGGTTCAAACTCAGCAGTAGCTCCTTGGAAACCCCATACAGGGTCACCATGAGTTAGAACTGACTTGATGGCAACTATTTTATTTTAATAGTCAATAATTTATAATTATAATTATTATGTTGTTGTTGTTAAGTGCCATCGACCCGGTTCCAACTCATAGTGACCCTGTATGGGGTTTTCAAGGAGCGACTGCTGAGTTTGAACCACCAACCTTGCAGTTCAAACCGACCTTGCGGTTCAGTGCTTTATCCGACAGTGCTGCATTGATAAACTTAAATTACTACAGATAACACTGAAATATAACCTTTAGATATAGATTATAGCCACAGTATACCCTTGATGGACGTGGGTCTGGTTTATGGAGTTTAGCTATTATGCACAGTGCTGCTATGAATATTCTGATGAGCATATATGTATATGTTTTGGGTGTATACCTGGGAGCGGAGTGGCTGACCGGTAGGGAGGGGATGTCTGTGCCTAACTTTAGTTGACACTGTGAGAGAGCTATTTACTAACTATTTATGCAGTTCATGAACCCAGCACTTGCCATGTCATCTCAATGAGTCGTCACAAAACCCTTTGAGGATCTTTTTATTGAGCTTAATTGATGAGGACATGGAGGTTTAGAAGGGTTAAATCATTTGTCCAAGATCCCTCGTTCTTTGGCCTGGAGCAGGTATTAGAACTTGGACTTGACTTCAAAGAGTGTTTTGTTTATAGTATCCACCTATCAGCTTCTGATCTCTCACTTAGAACCATGAAGGACTCTTTATTCGATTTAAGGATAAATGCCAGTGACTTTCCCAGCAATGGTGCCTGTTTTATTAGTAACATTTCAAGCTATGACAGCCTTTTGTATGTGTATTGCCTATAAATACTGGCAAAAGGGAAGGATGCAGAGGAGTAGAGATCTGTGTTATCTCTGTTCCCAGGTGAAGCAAAGAGGACTACTTGTCCCCCAAAGAGCTGAGCATCACTTTCATAGTGTCAAGGTTTTGCTGGCAAACTAGGAAGCCATCCAAAGAGCAGCAATTGGACTGTGTTTGACTGAAGTAACAGGAAGAAGGAACATCAAAAATAGAAGGATCATTTCTTCTATGAGCAACTGCCTCCTTTGCCATGAGACCAGAAGAACAGAATGGTACCTGGCTATCATTAGTGATCATTTTGATCAAAAGTTATATAGAAGAATCATGATCTAAAAGGGGAAAGAAAGCACAGAACAGACTTTCTAATTCTTGGGGGCTACAGAAAGTCTGGAGGCTGTGTGTTGTTCTTAGATGCCATCTCCTTGCTTCCAATTCAGAGACACTATACACAACAGAATGGAACACTATCTGGTCCTGCACCATCCTCCTTGTTGATAAGCTACTGTGTCAATCCATCTTGTTGAACGTCTTCTTCGTTTGCACTCACCCTTTACTTTACCAAGCATGACATCCTTTTCCGGGGGGTGGTCTAAAGTACATGAGACAAAGTTGCACCATCCTCGCTTTCAAGGACTCTTCCAACACCGATTCGTTTGTTCTTCTGGCTATGCCTGGTATCTTCAAAGGCATCAATTCTTCTTCAGTCTTCCTTCTGCATATTTTTACATATGCAGATGAGGTGATTGAAAACAACATGTCTTCAATCAGGTACACCTTAGTCCTTAAAGTGACATCTTTGCTTTTAAAAACTTTTAAGAGGTCTTTTGTAGCAGATTTGTCCAGGACAACATGTCATTTGATATCTTGACTGCTGCTTCCATGGGTGTTGATTGTGAATCCAAATAAAATGAATTCTTTGACAACTTCAATATTTTCTCCATCTGACAAGATGTTGCTTATTAGTCTGGTTGTGAGGATTTTGGTTTTCTTTTGTTGAGATGTAATCCATACTGAAGGCTGTAATCTTCCGTCTTTCGTCAGTAAGTGTTTCAAGTCATCTTCACTTGTAGCAAGCAGGTTCCTGAGATAATATTTAAACCTTAAATCAAAAATATCCCTGACGTCTTCTTAGAACCAAACAATAAAACCTAAAACCCATTGCTGTTGAATTTATTCCAACGCATAGTGATCCTATAGAACAGACTAGAATTACCCCATAGGGTCTCCAAGGTGTAATCTTTATGGAAGCAGGCTGCCACCTCTTTCTCCCTCAGAGTGACTGGAAGGTTCAAACCACCAAGCCTTCAGCTAGCAACCAAGAGCTTAACCACTATGCCATCAGGGCTCCTAACCAGAAAATAGTTCAGCTTAACCAGTAAAAAAAAAAAAAAAATGCCTTTTAAAAACTATATATATATATTGTTGTTAAGTGCTTTGAGTTGGTTCTGACCCATAGCAACCCTGTATAGGGTTTGTTTCCAAGGAGCAGCTGGTGAGCTTGAATCGCCAACCTTGCAGTTCAAACAGCTTTGCAGTCTGGCGCATTAACCCACAGCGCCAATCCGATGGATCACAATAGAACATTATCCATTTAGAGCAATTGCCCAAACAAGGAGGGGTGCAGATTTCAACACCCCTCAAGACTTCCATCACAGGATTTCAGCTTTAATCCCAATTTATGGACCTCTTTCCCCTCCTGTCTCAGCTCCAGGTAAGGGTTTTGGCACATTCTGAGCACAGATATGAACCCTTTCTCCATACATGTTGGCTTTTTCTCTTTCCTTCTTGCTTCAAGACTGTGAAGCTAATAAGTTTCCCAACCTCAGATGCCTACCATCTTTCCCTGTCTACCTGTTTCACTGATTTTCAGATTCACTCTGTTACTTGCCATCAAATCACGTGCAAACGTTTCTTCCTTGGTTTGCCTGTCTATCAAGATCTGTCCACCATCCTCTGCTGACCTCTCCACTAGTAAGTGGAGGCCTCTCTGTTCTCTTCTGTTATAGAAGCTTCAAGATGGTTAACCATATCATGGGATGTTTTGATCTAGAAAATACTACCCAGGTATTTTCTATATTCAGGATTTCTTCAGCTCTTTCTGAACTTTCTGTTCTCGAAACATTGCCTTGGGACGTCACTGAGGAGCTCTAGTGTGGGAGTCAGGAGACCTGGATTCTAGCAGGATGTTCTCATAGGCCCTGTGACTCTGGACAAGTAAAATTAGTTCATCCAAACCTTAGTTTCCTTTTTGGTGAAATGAAAACATTGGGCCAATGACCACAAAGTTCATTACCAGACTGTACTTCTCTAAATTTAGCTTTGATTTAAATTGATGGGCTCTCACCAAGTTTAAAGTTTCCCTGGTGGCATGGTTGTTAAAACATTTAGCTGCTAACGGAAAGGTCAGTGGTCTGAACCCACCAGCCATTCTTTGGGAGAAAGAGATAGCAGTCACTTCCATAAAGCTTACAGCCTTGGAAATTGTTTAAGGCAGTTTTACTCTGGCCTATATGATCCTATTAGTCAGAATCAACTCCACAACAATAGAACAAATAGAGGAACTAAGTTTTGGGTAAGTGGACTACTTAGTTTTCCATAAACACGAGAGCATGTTTAGAAAATCTTGGTCTATTTTTCTGAAGGTACCGAGGAATCTAAATGAATTGAGCTCTTTGAGGAGTAACTAAGTCCTGCATTTATTCTTTCATTTAGCATACATTTACTTAGTATAATAGGTATCTACTGCTGCCTAACAAATTACCTCCAAATTTAGTACTTAATACACCAATCATTTAGTATTGCACAATTTCTCTCCACAAGGAATCTGCACATGGTTTCACTGGCTCCTCTGGCTCAGTCTCCCACAAGGCCGAAATCAAAGTGTTGGCCAAGACTGCAGTCAACTGAAGGTTCAACTGGAGGAGGATTTATTTCCACATTTACTGATGTAGTTGTTGGTAGGATTCACATTCTCTTAGACTATTGACTGAGGGCCTTTGTTCCTTGCTGGATGTTGGCCAGCAACCTCCCTCAGCTCCTTGTCTCATGGGCCTCTTCACAAGGCAACTCCCAACATGGCAGCTCATTTTGTGACTGTTCAGCAAGGGAACACTCACTGTCTTTGGTAACCTGGTTCTGCCACTTTTGCTGTATCCTGTTTATTAGTGGGGGCCATCTGCTTTCTCTGCCTGTTGCCATATGAACCAATAGAAAAATCAAACAAACAGGTAAGGCAGATGGTAGCTCCCAATGCAGACAACGCTGGCTTAACATTGTTTTTCTGTTAATGAAATTCGATGTTTTACATGAAAATGCTAAGGAGCTTTGGTAGCGTAGTGATTAGGAGTCGGGCTGCTAACCTCAAGGTCAGCAGTTTGAAACTACCATGCATTCCATGGGAGAAAGATGAGGCTTTCTGCTCCTGTAAAGATTTACAGCTTTGGAAACCCTATGCAGGGTCACTATGAGTTGGAACCGACTCCACAGCACATAACCACCACATGAAAATGCCACCACAACATGATAATGCTAAAAAGCAGCTCTTTTTGCCATTGTTTTAAATGGGAGAAATGATAATGCATTTTACAAATAAACCCAAGGCTCCCAACCAACTGAAACACATTGACATGCCCACATGTCAAGTACAGACTGTCATATTAGAAGGCAAAATGTTTCAAACATCACTTACTTGACACCAAACATTCTCATTTGCCAACAGGCAGTTGATTTATCTGCAGCAGTGTCTTTCATCCTACCCACAAATCCCCTTTGTTGACCTTAGAGCACTTCTCAATATCTCAATATATGTGTGCTGATCTATTAAGCATGATTCATTCCAAATACCAGTTGCATTTGGAATGAAACTAGAGATGTTTCCCCACACACTGTTTTGTTGAAAAGGTTGCATTGATTTTGTTTGTTTGTTTTAAAGCGTAAATACGTTTTTTTCATACAACCATCATTGCACTGAAACGCCCTTATGTTATGTGGAGGTGGGATATTTAAAACCAAGAGGCATTCTCCAGAGAAAACATGAGCCAGCGACACATTCTGTGTGGTATACCTGCATTTCTTTCATTGTAAATAGGACTGGTATTGGAAACTGTGATTTATATCTGTGGGAAAATGGGCTTTAAAATTCTGCACTCCAGAATTAGTCAGACTTATGTGTTGAGTCATAGATCACACTGGAGAAGCGCAGACCAGAGAACAGCACACAATTTTGGATAGGCTAGCTCCCCAGAGAACGCGGAGCATGTAGAGGGTAGGGAAACACAAACTGTCCAGTCAGATTCAGGCATTTCTCCTTTTTAGGAAGGGACTGAGACAGGTCAAGAGGAATACACCAGGGAGCTCCCTCCACACCTAAAGAAAGAAGAGAGTTGGCAAGGTGTGGTGGTGATTGTCTTCCTGCAGTCTGTTGTGTGGATGGAGCTCCCTCCTGAAGGTCACTTCCTGCACTTCACCTGCTGGAATCCCACAGTGACTGCAAATTGGATGCTGCTGTCATTGTTACCTTAGCAAATGAGGAAACTGGGAATTTGGGAGATTAAGCAACACATCAAAAAGAACCAAAAAAGAAAGGAACCAAAAAGGTACATTTGAGACAAAAACTTAGGCTCATCTAATGCTACAGCCTCTATTCTAAAGCACAGAGCACAACTGCCTTCCCATTTTGTGTTCTCTGTAACTGTCGATGGAAGCTGGAAGGTTATTGGGTTTTTGCTAGTGACGTGGTGAATTTGGATGGATTTTTTTTTTAATGTTTTATTGTGAATTATGTGATAGTTTACATGGGAGAACATTAGTTTTACATTCATCCTATCGTTAACCATGGTTACAATCCCCTCCATGCATCATCAACCAACCCAAGGGTATATACCCTGCAAGCCTGTCCCCTGGTCATCAGCACTCAGCCCCTCTCCCTCCCTGGGTCTAGAGTCCCCAGCTGCTCCATCTCTCCAGGTCATTGTCTCTGCCTCCATCTCTGGCATCACTGCTTCTCTGGGTATGGTCCCACTCTCCACTCTTCTCCCTTGACGGTCCCAGGGACCTCTGCTCCTAGACTGCAAAGTTAATCATTCCCATCCTTGCTACAAAACATCTACCGAACTTGGATGGATTTTAGCTGGTAACACTTGTTATCCACGATTCTAGGGTTTGTTTGTTTGTTTTCTGTCTTTTTCCAGGCTGGTAGTTCTCCTTTGCTCAAATTCTGTTCAGTGGTAGACTAGGCCTTGTCATATTTCAGCAGGGATATTTAAATTCAGAACTTTAGAGATCTCCCCTTTGTGGGGGTTAGCCAGCTACATGGTTAGAGTGTCCACTTTCCACACATGACTGCCCTCATTTCTTATAGGATTATAGGTTCCGATGGTTCCCCAAACCATCCTCAGGTTTGATAATTCACTAGAAAGACTCAAAGCACTCACTGAACGTTGCTCTAACTAGTATGGGGAAAGGATACAGATCAAAGTCAGCCAAGGGGTGAAGCACATGGGTAGAGGCTAGGAGAAGTTCCAAATATGGAATTTGCACCGTCCTCTCCCCATGGAGCTAGGACAAGGTTAGTCTCATAGTATCATTGAATGACAATACACACAGAGTACTGCAAGCCAGGGAGGTTCACCTAAACTTTGGTGCTCAGAATTTTTATCAGGGTTCCATTAATACTGTCTGCATGGTTGACCTTTGTCTCCAGTCCTCCCAGGGGCAGAACTAATGTCATGTGGCCCCAAACCCCCACAAAAATCACATTGTTGGACTGTTCAGTGGGCAACAAAGGCACACCTACCAGTGAAGACATTCCAAGAGCCTAACAATCACCTCCCAGTAGCCTAGGGCCAAGGCCAGAGTTCTCTTTGGGTAAGGTTAATTCTTCACTATGCACCCCTCCTTCATCTCCCTCTGATCTCCTCTCTAGCCTGCAGCCAGAATTCTGTTCTGAAATGAAACATCTGACCTACTCTACTCTTGCCCTGTGTAAACACCATGTAACAGCATCCCCTGACTTAAGGAGATAAACCCCAAGATCCTTAACCAGGCAAGAAGTTCAGGCGCTCAGCACTGCTTTCTCTCATTTCTCACTCCCATTCCAGAATAACAAGATCCAGCCATTTGAAATTATCTCCAGCTGGTGAGAGTTTATCTTTGACAACAGTTTTGACTGAATTGTTTAGTAAAAATATGACCCTAGAATCAGACGTCCCCGCAAAGCCTCAGATATATTCCCCCATTTCTTTTCTCAGCCCTGAAGAGCACCTAAAATAATTATGATGAGTGGTTGCTAATGCTGAGCTATCCAAGTCAGAGTCCCCAGGTCTCAGTCTGAAGGCTTTCATTGGGTGTGGAAGCAACCAAAGACATGCAACCAAACGTGGTTGGGTTGTACGTCCAGCCTAGTCTGAAAGGTGATTACTGTCATTGGTGATTGCAAGTCCCTTTTGTCACTTAGTCTTTTGCTGCTTGTATTGCCTTTGTTTCCAGTGTGAGGCTGACTTTATTTTTGTTTATACTTGCAATAAAAACAGAGATAAAGTCATCTTACCAGTAGGACAAGATATGAAAAACTCAGCATGGATTTGTTTTCAATCTGGAGGCTTGGGGTTTCCCCTGCAGCCAACCTATTGTCTGAATGAAGCTAGGATGCAATGCCTTTTCAGCAGGTTAACTGACAAGCTATTGTTGCTTTGTAATTTTACTAACCGCTTATTAAATCAGCCCCCAAAGCCACTGAGAAAAGTGCCAGATTAGAGGACAAATAGTGTCTGCACATTGGCTGTGACCAAGAGAGAGCCACCCAGGACCCACCGAGGGCACCTTGTGTTCCTTCTTCATCTGGGTGGTTCAGAGCCTTGGTAGTTTGCAGACCCTGACACGTGGGTTCATTCGAATGATTACTGCTGTTAATGCAGTTGAATCACTTCCGACTCATAGCGACCCTGAATAGGGTTTCCAAATTGCTGCTGGTGGGCTTGAACTGCCAACCTTGTGGTTAGCCATCCAGTGCTTATCCTACAGTGCCACATGATACTGGAGAGCAAACATGAAAAAAAACAAAACAAAAACAGATTTCGATCTCTCTGAGGCTTTCCTGGGATCAATACCCTAATTACATTTTAGACCTTCCAAGTATTAATCTTCTACTTTCTTTCAGAAGAGCAATTCCATTTTCTTAGTATGGCCTCTTAGAACTAATGCTGCTTCTCCACAGCACTTTTTAAATGTTTTCCCCAAGGGAGAAGGAAGGCAAGCCTTTCCCTCGTCTCCTCATGTGCTCCCATAGCCTTTCTTCCTAATAAGTAGAATTTTCTAAAAAAGAGAAAGGACTTGGATAAAAATAAATAAAAAAGAGAAAGAACTGGTGTAAAGATGTTTTATAATGTTCACAGCTTGAATGTAAATGGTTTTCAGTGCTTTCTGAACACTTTGCTTTAGTTATTTTACTGAAAAAAAGGTTACTTTTTTGGTCCAAGAATAATGCTAATAATGTATGTTGAACATAAGTATGTTATGAACAGTTATGGTTCTTAGCATTTGACATGAATGAACTAATTTCAATCTCATAATGTCACTTTGAAATAGGTACTATTTTACACATTAGGAGTCCAAGGCATATTGAGTTTAGAACTCCAGCCAAAGACTCACAGCAAGTATGTGGCAAAACCAAGGTTCGATCCCAGGCAGTTTCCCTTTAGTGCCTGCATGAAGAACTACTAAGTTATATCTGGCGAATCTGTCTGCATCGTACATTGGACTAGGTGCCAGAAAGACTATTAAAAAGGTAGAAACAGTGTCCTTGAGAATCTCATAGGCTAATGGGGGAAATGGATAAGAAAATGAGTAATGAAAATAGTATGGAAAAAAATAATATAATAATAGCTACAATAAAGAAATACACAAGACGCCATAGAGGAATCTTCTTGTTAAGTGCTGCTGAGTTGGTTCCGACTCATAGAGACCCTGTATAGAGTTTCTGAGGAGTGGCTGGTGGGTTTGAATCACTGACTTTGCATTTAGCAGTCCAGTGCTTATCCTAACAATGCATTGAGTGTGTCATGATCATTTCTGTGATTAAAGATGCAACACTATGTGGGTTCTGAATATAGGTTGCCTAGGTTATGACGTTGGCTATGACTTTGATGAGCTGTCCTCCTTTGGAAAATGACTTAACCTCTCTGTGCCCCAGTATTCTCATCCATGAAATAGTTTTTAGGTAACGTTGACATTCATGGCTTCATTTAATTCTCACAACAGCTTTAAAAGATGGGCATGTGGGCAAACGGTCAGCATCCCATTTTACAGACATGCCTGGACTCACACAGCAGGGTTGGACCTACCTCCATAACCTGGGAGCCTACTTTTAACTGTGCCGTGTTTCCCTTTCCTGTTCCATCGAACAATGACGATGCTGCTGCTTTGATGTCCGGAAGGCCTACTTCATTCATATCAGGCCCTCCTCCGGGTGAGCAAACTGAGACTGCATGAGAAACTTCCCCAAAGCCACCATTCCTGTGCCTACAGGATGATTTGGCAGAATTTATGGGGTCCAGGTGTGGTACTGTAGGGTAAGCTCTGGATTGTTAATTGTACGGTTGGCAGTTCAAAGAATACCAGCGTCTCCTTGGAATTCCTATGCAGGTTCCCTGTGAGTTGGAACAGACTTGACTGCACTTAGCACCACCACCACCACCATGAGAAAGCTCCACCAACACTAATTACAAGAACAAAAGTCTTCCTAGTAACTGCTTCCCACTGATAATAGTTACAGTCGACCACAGAGGAGTCCTGGTGTGGCGCTGTGGGCTAATGCGCCAGACTGCAAAGCCTTTTGAACTGCGAGGTTGGCCGTTCAAGCCATTCAAGCTGCTCCTTGGAAACCCTATACAGGGTCGCTATGGGTTGGAACCGACTCAAGGGCACTTAACAACAACAGAGGAATAGACCACCTAGGAGTCTAGGCTCTGAATGGCATCTTTCCTGAAAGAAAACATTATTAATTAAAGGTGAGGTAAGATTAGTATTTATTCAATGCCCAGTAATTGGCAGGTTCTATTAATTTAATCCTTACTTCTAGTTGTATGAGGTAAGTGGTGGTGGTTTTGTGCTGAAGAGTCAGCTCCAACTCCTAGGGACCCTGTACAGGGTTTCTGAGGCTATAAATCTTTACAGAAACAAAAAGCCTCATCTTTCCCCTGTGGAGCAGCTGGTAGTTTCAAACTTCTGACCGTGCAGTTAGTAGCCCAAATTGTGACTTATTGTGCTACCAGACCTCCTTAAAAGGTTGTATATTTTGTAAGAATCTCAGTTATGAGCCATTAAACCTTTGCTCAAAGACACTAGTAAATAAAAGACGGGGGCGTTTGAACTCCAATCTGATTTCATAAGCCACGCCTTTATAACCATGCCTGTTACCTTCCAGAGGAACTGGCAAAAATTATATAGATGTAGGGTAATGCACTGGACCACAAGGTCGGTGATTCAAACTCACCTGCTGCTCCTGGGAAACCCTATACAGGGTTGCTATGAGCCAGAACCTACTCTACGGCACTTCACAAAAACAGAAAGGTTTAAAGGAGGAGGAGCTTGTATTGGTACCCAATTTCCTTTAGCACTTTTCCTAAGCATATACCATATCTAAGATGTAGCGCTGTAGGATGGGCACTGAACTGCTAAATGAAAGGTTGATGGTTCAAACCCACCAGCTGCTCCTCGGAAACCCTATACAGAGTCCTTACAAGTTGGAACCCACTCGACAGCACTTATTGACTTGCCAGCATTTAACAATGTAAAGCATGGGGCTATGAAGATAAAAAGCCTCCGTCTACCGTCTCAAATGAAATGATCAACTAAGTACTGACTTCCTTTGAAGTACATAGAGTTTTGAGTAAACATAGGCTGCAGTCCTTGAGCAGATGGTTGGACATGTAGCACCTAGGGAAATTTCTATCTAGAAGGCCTTCCCAAATAAAGTACTAGACATTGGAAGAGTATACGGAATTGATGACATTTGAAGATCCCATTCAGACTCATGTTTAATGCCACAAGGAAACTATCATACTTTGGTAGCGCACAGGCTTCACAGAAGAAGAAACTATGTGAACAAAGAGGGGAAATGCCTCACTCAGTTCTAGTAGACCTCCCCAAATTGATACTGTACCCCAAAAGAGGAATTGGCAATTGCAGAAACCAAACACGGTCAGAGTCTTCATCTTTTCCTGTCACTCATTACCTGCAGGGATCATGGACCATTAGGAGAGCCAAAAGCAAAGTTTACAAACATGCTTATGGTGCATTGTTGTTGTTAAGTGCCATTTTTCTTCCCAGTCGTTCCACCTACATACAGTGTGTTTGGGCTATTCAATGAAAAAGCACTGGGTGGTGGTGGTGGTTATGTGCCGGAAAAAGCACTTAGAGGAAAAGAATTCCCCCCTCAGTAGGGGTAAGATGCAGAAAAGTCTGGCTTCTCTCATTTCCAAGTATTCTAGAACAGGAAACACAGGGGTCACAGAATCCGAGGCAGAGGAATATTTGATGATTTCTTTAGACACTATAGCATGTTTCCTAAAAGAATCACATTTCAAGGGTCGTAAGTCCTTTAAGATGTTCTTCAGAAGAAAAAGTATTGGAGTCAAGAGAGTGTGAGCATATTGTCATTCTGTCATCCTCCTCTTGGAGAATCGCATTGGATGACAGCCTACCATGCTGTTGGAAAGTCATTCTGACTCATAATCACCCTGTATAGTGCTTCCAAGGCTGCAAATCTTTACGGGAGCAGAAAGCTTCATCTTTCTCCCCCCGAACAGCTAGTGGTGACCCAATGTGTAACCCACTGTGCTACCAGGGCTCCTTACAGCATACTATTGTTGTTGTTGTTAAGTGCCATAGAGTTGTTTTCGACCCATAGTGACCCTGAATAGGATTTCCAAAGACTGACTGGTGAGCTTGAGCTGCCGACCTTTAGGTTCAAACCAACTTTTCAGTCCAGAGCATTAACTCACAACACCACACCAGGGCTCCTCAGCATACAGCATACTATAGGCTATGAGAAATCCTGCAGTGGAATTTCTTCAAATATTTTTGTTCATAGAAATCCCTCTCAAAGAAGTAATAGACCTAAGGAACTGTGGGGACCAGAGCCGGCACTAGCCTAAGACCAGAAGAACCGGATGATGCCTGCCTACCATTACGGACTGCTCTGATTGGGGTCACAGAAGGTCCTGGACAGAATAGGAGAAAAATGTAGAACAAAAGTCAAAAATCAATAAAAACAAAACAAAACAAACAAACTTACTGGTCTGATAGAGACTAATGAAACTCTGAGCCTATGACCATTAGACACCCTTCAAACCTAGAACTGAGCTCACCCCCCGAGATCACCTTGCAGCCAAACAACAGACAGGCCTAATAATACATGAACAAAAATACTCATATGGAACGTGTTCCTCAGGACAATCAAACAATGAGACGGAAAGGACAGCATTTGCCTAAAAACAAAGCTCAGAAGGTAGGAAGGGCAGGAAAGAAGGATGAATGGAAAGAAGGAACTAACTCAGGAAAGAAGAGGGAAGAATGCTTTTACACTGAGGACATAGCAACCAATGTCATGAAACAAATGTGTATGAATTGTTAAATGGAAAATGAATTTGCTCTGTATACTTTTACTGAAGCCACGTGCGCGCGCACACGCACGCACACACACACACACACACACACACACACACACACACACACACAGAAGTAATCACTTCAATTTCCTGTGGAGTTTTTTAGAACATGCTTTGGAAAATGCTACTTTAGTACAATTTCTTCATTGTTAACGACATGAAACCTGCTTAAGTTTTGACAGCAAATTTCATCAAACTGGATAATATTAGGTTCTTTTTCTCTCTCTCTGAATCCCCCGTGCACTCAATTAACTACCTGATGAATATTAAATTTTGAGTTATTCATTGAACACATATTGAATTGATGGAGAACCTACTAAGTGCCAGGCTCAGCTCTAGGCCCTGAAAATAGAACAAAGTTTCTCCTTTCTCACATGGAGCTGCCCCTCAAATGTGTGCGTGTGTATCTGAGTAACAATAAACTAACAAAAGCATCATTTGTCAGAAAGTAACAAATGCTATGAAAAGTATCAGGTTAGAAATGGAACCTAGATGTAATACTCGGGAGATACTAGTTTATATAGGGTGCTCATTGAAGGCTTCTCCCATAAATAATTTATTTGAGCAGAGGCCAGAATCAAATGGATAGAATAGGAGTCAGCAACTTACAGCCCATGGGTCACATTCAATTTAGTATTGCCACCTGTCTTTGTAAAAAAAAGTTTTATTGGAACACAGCCATACTCATTTATTTATGTTTTATCTATGGCTGCTTTCCCAGTACAACTGGAATGCCAAGTAGCTGCGGTAGAAACCATAAAGTTCATAAAGCCTAGCATATTGACTTTTTGGTCTTTTACAGAAAAAAACTTTTCCAGTGCTGGGTCCAGTGAAAGGGTGCCAGGTAGAGCAGACAGCAAGTGCAAAGGCTCTGAGGTTGAAGTGTGTTTGACATATTAAGGCACAGTAAGGTGACCAATGAAGAGGCCCTGGTGGCACAGTGGTTAAGCGCTTGGTTGCTAACTGAAAGGCTGGTGGTTTGGACCCACCAGCAGATCCACAAGTGAAAGCTGTAGCAGTCTATTTCCGTACAATGACTGCCTTGGAAACCCAGAGCTTACAGGCTCTCTGTGAGTTGCAGTTGAGTTATGACAATGGTTCTTGGTTGTTTTGCAGTTTTTCAAAGAGAAGAGAGAGTGTGGTGGGAGGGGAGGTCAGATCACAGGGCTCAGGGAGATCTCTGGTTTTTCCTTTGAGTAAGATAGGAAGCCCCTGAAGGTTTAAAGCAGGATGACATGATAAGATATGTCTCAAAAGGAACTTTCTGGCTGCTGTCTTCCTTTTGGAGTCCTGATGTGGCTCTGTGGGTTAATGCGCTGGACAGCAAAGTTGATTTGAACCGCAAGATTTGAACCGGTGGTTCAAGCTCACCAGGTGCTCCTCGGAAATGCTATACAGGGTCTCTATGGGTCCGAACTGACTTGATGGCAGCGCTTAACAACAACAATCTTCCTTTTGAGTCCCTGGGGGCACAAATGGATTGCAATTGACTGTTGTTGTTGTTGTTAAGTGTTGCCATCGAGTCGGTTCCAACCTTGTATAGTGTTTCTGAGGAACAGCTGGTGAGTTTGAACTACTAACCTTGTGTTCAAACCGACCTTTCAGTCCAGTGCTTATCCTACAGTGCCATACCAGGACTCCTTGAAATTGACTACTAACCTAAAAGTTGGTGATTCGAATCTCCCGTAGCATTGTGAAGAAATGCCTGTCAATCTGTGCCCATAAAACATTACAGCCTGAAACCCCTGTGGAGCAGTTCTACCCTGTGAAATAGACTTGCCGTCAGTCAGAATGGAGTCGATGGCAATGGCTTTGAGTGTACCTTCTTTTCATCTCTTTCCCCATCCTTACCACTCCTAAATCTTTCCCTTGACTTTGATGAAGTCCTGGCTGGTCCTGAGCCTAGCACAGGCTCCTTGCCCTTTTGTTCCATCTGTTTGGAGGCCCAGAGGTCTCTGATGAGGCCTGAGGATTGAAGACTGGGGCAGACCCGGCTATACAAAGAGTACAAGGAGCTTGGGGCTCTTCTCTGGAGACTCATTCTCTTACTGTATTTCGGATTCACTTGTGCCCAAGTAATAATGTACTTTCCAAGTGCTGGCTCATGGTCTAAACACGTACACACTGCCCACAGCTTGGGGAAGTAGATTTTGTATTCTTTCAAAATGCATTTGTCCCTTCCAAGACTAAGACTCAAGGGGAATACACGAGCAGGCATGCAGTGTGACTGGTAACCACATTGGTCACCAATAAGGGAAAGTGAGGGAAAAACAGCAATGAAGCTGTGAGCTAAGTCCAACCACGTTCAATAGACTCCTGTGAACCTGGGTAGAGACCTGGTTGGCCAGCAGTATGGCAAGACCCGGGGACTCCTAGGTCCAGAGACAGGGACATAGCCACAGAGGACTAGAGTGGAGAATGAAGAGTCCAGCGGATAAGAGCTGAGGGCATATGCACAAGAACACCCACACTTGCAGATAATACCCACTTGACCTGGCTTCAAAGGCTGGATGATCAGAGCTCAACCAGAAGAAAAAAGAAGAGGGGAAAAAAGAATAATCTGATACAATTTGATGAACTTGACCTACACCTATGGAAGCAGTAGCTCAAAAGAGGGAACAAATCTTCACAGCGATGATCATTCCCATCCCCTCCACACACGGAGAGGACAGGAATGGGCAACTTGGACATTGGCTACCCAGAATGGGGGGACTACAGAGGTGACCAGCTTACAAGCTTTCAAGAGGGAACCTAGATCCAGAGGGTGTGGAGCAAGGTAGAATCTACACTGAGTAGTATCCAATTTGTCTAGGCAGGCCAAGGAAAGGAGATGCATATAGGTCTCTTACTATACAATGGTGAATAATTGTTATCAGGACTGATTGTGAGGGTTGGAAATGTAAAGGTAGACGTTTTGTAGCAAAGGGAGGGGAGGGATTAACTTTGCAGTCTAGGAGTGGAGGTCCCTGGGACCATCAAGAGAGAAGAGTGGAGAAGGGAACCCTACCCAGAGAAGCAGCGATGCCAGAGATGGAGGCACAGACGACGACGTGGAGAGATGGAGCGGCTGGGGGCTTTGGACCCGGAGAGGGAGAGGGGCTGTGTGCTGACAACTGGAGGAGCACGCTTGAGGAGTATACCCTGGGGTTGGTGGCTGATGCATGGAGGGGATTGTAACCATGACAAGGAAACGATATATGATGGGATCAAAGTGAAGCTAATGTTCTCCTATGTAAACTATCACATAACTCTCAATAAAGCATTAAAAAAAGAAAAAAGAGGGAACCTAGATCCAGAGGGTGCAGAGGAAGGTAGACTCTCCACTGAGCAGTATCCAATCTGTCTGGGCGGGGCTGATGAAAGGAGATGGGGATAGGACTCTTGTGGTACAGTAGTGAATATTTACTATCAAGACTGACTGTAAGGGTTGGAAATGTAAAGGTAGACATTTTGTAGCAAAAGGAGGGGAGTGGTTGACGTTACAGTCAGGAGCAGAGGTCCCTGGGACCATCAAGGGAGAAGAACGGAGAGCGGGACCTTGCCCAGAGAAGCAGTGACACCAGAGATGAAGGCAGAGACGATGCCGTGGAGAGATGTGGAGAGATGGAGCAGCTGGGGACTCTAGACCCAGCGAGGGAGAGGGACTGTGTGCTGATGACCGGGGGGTGGGGTGGGGTGGGCAGGCTTGTAGTGTATATATCATATACCCTTTGGTTGGTTGATGAGGCATGGAGGGGATTGTAACCACGACAATGAAACGATATACGATAGGATGAATGTAAAACTGATGTTCTCCCACGTAAACTACCACATAATTCACAATAAAAACCCCAGGTACTTTTGAATCTCTTGGCAACAGATCCACAGGAGGATCACTGTTTAGCTCAGGAACATATTTGTTTTAATGGCAAAAAAACAAAACAGAAAAATGGATTTGTACCACAGTAGGAACGGTGCATGTGTTTGCATGTGGAGGTATGTGTAACAAAGCAAAGGTGGTTCTCCCTCCTTGAAAAACGGAAACAAACACTTTCTACAATGAATTCCAGTGTTCTGTTTTCACCCCTGACAACTTTCCAGCCTTTAAGTGACATGAGATGTCGACTCTCATTGATTCTGTTGACACAAATCACTTTGGAAAGACTAGGTTTACTGGTCCGATGGAGACAGGTGGAAGCCCTCAGACTATGGCTCTTAGTCACCCTTTAGGTCTAGAACTGAACTTACCCACTGGGTTTAATTTTAAGCCAAGCAATAGACAGGTCTACAAGGGGAATAATAACACTAGTGAGATATGCGCACACCTTAGAAGAATCAACCATTTGGGAAGCTTATCCAGGGACAAAGTTCAGAAGAGTTAGGAAAGAAGGCGCAATGGAAACAGGAACACTGGGAGCAAGTGGAATAAGTGATGTTATACTGAGAGGATTGTAATCAATGAGATGAAACAAAATGGATATTGGTTGAATGTAAAACTGAACAATCCTGCAAACCTTCACCCAAGTCACAATACAAAGGCAATAATAATAATAATAAACAGTTTTAAAATAAGGTACTTTTTAAAGGCATTTTCAACAGAAATATTCTATTGCCTGCCCTCCTTTACCAACTTTTTTTTTGTCATTCCAGAAGGTAGGTCAGTGGGACCATGCCTTTTCTTCTGACCATACTTTTATTATGGTAAATAGTATAGAGAGAGTGAAAGGATCTGTAGTCTGAGGAGTTAGGAAACAAATTGTGCTGATTGTTCCGTTTCTAATATACTTGGTGACTTGGGGCTGGCAAGTAACTCCTGGAGCGTCTGCATGTCTGTTGATCAAAGGGTGGATACTGGTTCTTCGTGTTCTGGTCACCTTGGACAGTTGTTAGAATCAAAGGCTGTGGTAGACATTAAAGCATACTGGTATGTTGGATGCACTACATGGGCGTGAGGTTGTGATGTTATCTTTAGTTCTTCTATTTTATGATCTATGAAGCATAGATCTTCATAGATCTATTCTTGAATCACTTGGGTTATGTTTAAAAAGGGAAAACGAACCCAAATTGGTGAAACGAAGAAAAACTGGAAAGTAGAGCTTTGAAATATTTATGAAACTCTATCTGGAAGACACATGACTTAAATTCATCCTACAAAGTGGCTTCAAGGCTTAAAGTAGGAAATGCAAAAATCCCCAAAACTATTCTGAATGATATTTTTTCTCTTTTCCAAAGCTGTGAATCCTATGGTATGAACTATTGTGCTATGTTTGGGTTAGAGCCTTCTTATTTGCTATTAATGGAGCAAGTGAAATGTAAAATGATAGTCATTTAATCTTTATTGGAAATTTTGCTTTCTAGAACTTGACTGCTCTGCTCAGTGGCTTAGAAGAGGCGTTTAATGCTAACACTGTTTGGGGGAATTTAGAAAACAGAAAAACAAAAACAAAACAAAACAAAAACCCAGAAACAAACACAGACTACAGCCAGTCTGTTTCTCAGAATCTGTCTAGGAGTAAAGTATTTGAGAATGCCATGAAAAGTCTTAAACCTTAAAATATGCTGATGATTTGTTAAAACTAAGTGGTAGGAACTGAAAAGTGTAACCCATTCCCTGAACACAGTGACAGTAGCTGCTTACCTGATGGCATTTGGGGGCTGGGGAAAACCTTATATAACTGCTAACTGCCACAGCATAGGTTTCTTCACCAACTTTTGTTTAGAGATGGCAATGATATTCACTGGGCATCTGAGCTTTGGCAGGCATGGCAGTTGTTGTTAAGTGCCGTGGAGTCAGTTCTGACTCACAACAATCCTATATAGGGTTCCCAAGGAGAGGCTGGTGGGTTTGAACCTCTGACCCTGTGATTAGTAGTCCAGTGCTGATCATACAGTGCCACACCAGGACTCCAAGACATCGCAGAGAACCCTTGAAAACACAGCCATTTTCTTCCAGAATCTAATGGAAATTATACAAGCTTTTCCTCAGAGCCATGGTTTTAATCCTTGAACTATTTTCCTTCAGATACTGTTGTGAAAGATAAATACCCTAAATAAAACCTGTAATAACTTGTAGGACAATTATTTATGTTTCGCCAGAGTATATGATGTTATTTCTAGAAACTACTATCTTATTTACATAACTCAAGTCAGTGTGTTTACAAGTTCCTTTAATGGAATGAAGCTGAGTTAGACACGAATCAGAGAAAAGTCTTAAAGCCCTTGTCTCACTCAATACCTTTGTCTACTTGAGTGACTGACAGGTGATTTAGGAGGTAAATCTCTCTTCAGTTTTCTCATGTGGGAACAGGACCCAGTAGCAAATGATATGGCACAGACATTGATTGAACATGACCATTTAACTTAGGATTTTTCTTCACAAGCTGCCCCTGATACACAACATCCTGGTTTTTCTTCCCTGGGACACTTTAGCCTCACTTTTACTGTGTTCCCATGAATGGAAGACAATCAAAAAGCAATTGGAGAAGTCTTCCCCTCATTCATTTGGAAATCAATGAGCAATAAAGAAAGTATTTTAGGAATGATGTAAAACACATGACATTGTGAAACTTCATGCCCAGTGGCTAACCAACACTATTCCATGTTGTTGTTCAGTGCTATGAAGCCGGTTCTAACCCTGTACAGCTCCACACCAGGACAATTACTAATTGTTCCTTAGCAATTATGATTTTGTTGTTATGTATTAGATCTTGGAGTCCTGGCATGGCACTGTAGGATAGGCACTGGACTGCTAACCGCAAGGTTGGCAGTTCAAACCCACAGCCACTCCTTGGAAACCCTATCTCATTTGATGGCACTCAACAGCATTAATTCTTGAAAGGAGCCCTCGTGGCACAATGGTTAAGTACCTGGTTGCTAAGCAAAGGCTAGTGGTTCGAACCCACCTGTGGCTCCACATGAGCAAAGGCCTTCGACACACTGCGGAGCAGCTCTGCTGTCTTCCATAGGCTTGCTACGAGTTGGATGCATCTTAGTGGCACACAACTTTAGCTATGGAGAATTGACTGGGTGGTAGACACTGTGGAAATGGCTTTACTTGCATTTTTCTGGCAAACCTTTTCAAACTCTAGGAAGCAAGAGAAGTCAGATAACTTATCCCAGATCACACTGTTGATAGGCAGAACTATTCTCTAGAGCTCCAAAAGTCTGCTTCTAACTTAACGCTTTTGAATTATGGTGTTGGAGGAGAATATTGAAAGTGCCATGGGCTGTCAAAAGAACCAACAGATCCATGTTGGAAGAAGTGCAGCCAGAGTGCTCCTTGGAGGCCAAGATGGACAGACTTCGTCTCTCATACTTCAGACATATTGTCAGGAGGGACCGGTCGCTGGAGAAGGATATCATGTTTGGTAGGGTGAAGGGTCAGAGAAAAAGAGGACGACCCCCCAGTGAGATGGATTGGCCAAGTGGCAGCATCGATGGACTCATGCGTGGCAATGATAGTGAGGTTGACCCAGGACCGGGCAGTGTTTCATTCTGCTGTGCATGAGGTCACTGTGAGTCGGTACCTACTTGATGGCACCTAACAACAACAAGAGCTACTCTGCCACATACCTCTCCTGGGAAGTGAGTTAATATTTGAATAGGGTTGTTGTTGTTGTTGTGTGTCATGAGAGAGATCCACTGCCACAGAGTAGAACTGATCCGTAATCTTTCCAGAGGCTGCTGGGTGGGTTTGTACTGCTGACCTTTCAGTTACCAGGTGAGCATTAACCATTGGGTCAACACAACGGATAGGTTTTAAAAGGTCAGAAATCCACATCTTTCTAGAATATTATCATTGTTATCTTTGGTTAATGGAGTCCTTGGGGGGCACTATGGGATAAGCACTGGTCAGTCGGGTCGGTTTGAACCCCAAGGTCGGCAGTTCAAACTCACCAGCTGCTCCTCAGAAACCCCATACAGGGTCATTATGAGTCAGATGGTACTTAACAACAAATCTTTGGTTAAAGATATCTGCAAAGGCTACCTCTCTCTACCCCACTGGAATTTGCAGGAATGTTTGTTTTTTTATCATCTTGGAAAGTCAGTCCAGACAAAAATCAGGATGAATAGATGGCTTGGCTAGTCTTTTATGTTTCTCTTCATCTTGAGGTTTTCTGATTCTTAAGCGCTTTTGACCCCTTCCATGTCTCATATGAAGTAGCCAGTCTTAGATTCTACTCACAATGCCTATGAATGGCTCCCTAATTTTGCAGTGAGACTGATGTGTTCTGCTTTCTTTATAATTGTCAATAATATAGTAGCAGTGTTAATGCTCCAGGTTTATGTGGAAGACCATCTACATCATTGTCATCTAAATTGTTTACATGTTCATGCAAAAATGGAAACAAACACTCTAAAGTTGATCTGTGGCACACTTAGCTTTATTGAAATTGAACAAATACTTTTTTTTTAAATAACCCCTTTTACAGCACATGTAAAATTTAAATTTTTCATTATAATTTTACAGGTTGTCTTTTATCTGAGTAAGCAAAAATACGTCTTTTATTATTATTATTATTTTTAATCTTACTTAAAACACGTAGCCAGGATTCCAACCACGTAGCTCTGGTACCAAAAAGGCAACGGGTTATGAAAATCACAGTACAATTGTAAAATTCATTAAGTTAAGTCAAGGGTATTTAAAACGATAGTCACTTGAATTACCAGTAGAAATCAGGGGTCAGTGGACATTAGGACTAGTGGGCACACCTACAATGAGAGCAGACATGGGAAATGCAAGCAAATCTGAGCTACATCGTTCAGAACACACCATCTGCATAAATTACTGTGGCTGAGAGGATGCAATGGCGAAGTCACACTTAGACACTTAAAGGCACAGATAAATATAGCCCAAACAAAAAGAAACTAGTGCACTAACTTGGCCTAAAATAAAATGGACAATTTATCTTTAAAAGGGTATACTATCAAATCAGTTACACACTACACAATTGCAACCCCAAAATTACTCCCAGAAAAGAAAAAGAATATCCAAATGCACACCTATACGGACAGTACGGTAGAAATCGATTCTTTGTTATTGGTGTTACTTTGTTGTTGCTATTGTTTTCTGTAAAGTAGAAATAATTTATGATCCACAAAAGGATTTCTCGGGTGAAACGCTAATTACAGATATTGTAAAGCATGTAGCGCAGGAGGCTTGTTTTAAAAATGAGGCAGCATTTTCCTGAAAAAAATTTGGTCCTCAACTCACTGTAGGCTAGTCACTATGGTCAAATGGTAAACATTTTCATTTTTTGTGTGTGCATTTTTAAAGCTAACTTTTCAGTACCAGAACTGTTCAAAATGAAACCAAATCAACAGATAAATAGCCCTCGAGTCATGGACCCTGCATATTAGGTCATATTGAGGCATCATCTGAACGAACAATGTTAGACTATGCAAGAGAATTAGTATGCTCATGTGATTCTGCAACACCTTAATTTTGTGCAAACATTTAATTTTTTCTTCATGGCCTAGATAACCCCCTTTTTTCATGTAGGTGACAGGAAACCCACCCACATGATCCTCCCTCCCTCCCCCCTTTCTCTTCTGTCAAACGGATATAAAGACAATTTCACTGTTTATTTACAAGCATAACACTTAGGCAAGAAGGTCCCCGGATCTGCAGGGCACACCTATTTCTTGTGGACATCCTCATGCCGAATGATTTTATATGTGATCCAATAAAAGATGTTGAAAATGAGGAAGGCCAATGGGAAGGCAGCTCGAGATACTGTATCAATTCTTTTTGCTCGGTCCACAAACTTCTTCTTGATGGCGTCCGCATCTTTAGGGGGTGGTGGGAGAGGGTTTGCAGGGGTAGCCTTGACAGCAGCCCCATCTTTCACTTGGAGACAGTGACCCATCCCATAACCGCTGAAATTAAAGCGACTTTCCCGAGTAACGTCTTCTTCCTGGGGGAATAGAGACAAAGGAAGTACAGTGGTTGTCAGTCAAAGCAGAAGGAAGACATTGAGAGCTCTTCCGAAGCAAAAAGCTAATTGTAGTTATCTGGTAGGGCGGGAAGCTCTGGGAATGGGACTTTGTTTTCAAATCAAGTCCGTTATTCACGGAACAGATACAGTTGAATAATTTTTCAGCTGAGAAATTGAGTGAAATGTTGTTGTTATTAAATGCCATCGAGTCAGTTCTGATCCACAGTGACCCTGGATTGGATTCCTAAGGAGCGGCTAGTGGTTTTGAACCGCTGACCTTAGGGTTAGCAGTCCAGTGCTTATCCTGTAACGCCACACCAGGACTCCAAGGGTAACAATGATGACTTTAAATTAATCAACAAATTAGAAACACCTAAATTTTATTCCACACTGGCTTTTCCCTAATCTAGTCTGTTAATTCGCAGATTTGAATAGACTATTTTAAGACCAGGTCTTCAAATTACAATCTAATACTTTAAATCTATGAAGATGATCATCCATTCATTTACTCATTCACTCACTTACTCAGAAAACATCTGCATGAGACACTTGTAGTCACAACACAGTTCCTTTCATTAACAGTGCTTTAAAAGGGTCACTTGTAAACTGTGAGTGCCCGTGTGTAGGTCTAAGGTTAGCCCTCTGCTGGCTCATCCCAGTAATACAGGTTGTTGTTGTTGTTGTTTGTTAAGTGCCGTCGAGTCGGTTCCGACCCATAGCGACCCTGTACAGGGTTTCCGAGGCTGTAAATCTTTATGGGAGCAGAAAGCCTCATCTTTCTCCTGCGGAGCAGCTGGTAGTTTCAAACTGCTGACCTTAAGGTTCATAACCCAATTTGAAACCACCAGAGCTCCTTCAGTAATACAGAAGAGGTGATAAATTTGGTATTTGGTGTTGAACACATCCACATGGCTGTTTTTTCTAGTGTCAAATTTTCACATTGGTCCTTTGGCTAGTTTTTCATCACTAACACCTGGTGTGGTGCTGTAGGATAAGCACTGGACTGCTAATTACCAAGTTGGTGGTTCAAATGTACCAACCACTCCTCGGACACCTTATACAGAGTTGCTATGAGTCAGAACCATCATTGGGACTAGTGTTTTTAAACAACGTGTTTTTAGCTGACGTCAGTGGTATTTTGTATTGATTTCTACAGGAGTTAGAGAATAAATGGGAGTCCTGGTGTGGCGCTGTGGGCTAATGCGTCAGACTGCAAAGTCATTTGAACTGCACGGTCAGTGGTTCAAGCTCACCAGCTGCTCCTTGGAAACCCTATACAGGGTCGCTATGGGTCAGAATCGACTCGATGGCACTTAACAACAACAACAACAAGAGAAAAAATACACTGATAGATTGTAGTAGCTGCTGTTGTCATTCAGTCACTTCCGACTGATAATGACCCTGAATAGGGTTTTTGAGGAGCACGTGGTGGGTTTGAATCACCAACCTTGTAGTCGTTCAGTATTTATCCTACAGTGCCACACCAGGACTCCAAATTGTAGTTACTTCTTGGAATAAATAGCAAATAGCTTTCATGGAGACAAATACTTGGGATCTGGGTGGGTAGTTGCATCAAAAGAGGGGATCAAAATGGTGGGGGTGAGAAGGTGGGATTAAAATGATCCCTTTTATAAAAATGAAGTTCTAAATTAAGTCATGTTCTTCTACAGTAAGATCGTTGCTTTTAATACTCGGAAGACACTTTGAGTCACCGGGACTGTAGTCTTCTCTTGCCAATGGTTATGTTTCCCAAAATAGAAGAAAACTTGGTATTAATTTTATTTCATCACTGTTTTCTGTATGTCAGTAGTGCCTTCAGCTATATAGTCAAGGTAGAGTGAGGCAAGGACTTTTAAGATAATATGAACGAGAGCCCAACCAAATGGTACAGGAAAAACAAATTGTATTTTGTGTATTGCCATGAGTTTTGTAAACTCAACAGGAGATCTTCGGATAGGTAAAAAAAAAAAAAAAGGTTGGTGAATTACAATTTGTCATGTGCCAAATGGGGAATGAGAGAGCATGTGGTCTCACGAAAATGGCAAGGATTTCAGAGCACATACTTGGTTTAGATTACAGCGTATGTGTTTTGATGGGTGGATGCAAAACCTGGAGAGGAGGAAAGATTGGCTTGGATGTGGCACACTTAGCTAGATTAATACCCTGGTACCACTTCCCTGTATGGGAGGTACATACAGTCTGAAAATGAAACCCCAACCGAATCCTGCAGCCTTGGAGTTTTTAGTTTATTAGTTGTTGTTGTTGTTGTTAAGTGCCGTCGAGTCGGTTGCGACCCCATAGCGACCCTGTACAGGGTTTCCGAGGGTGTAAATCTTTACGGGAGTAGAAAGCCTGATCTTTCTCCCGCGGAGCAGCTGGTAGTTTCAAACCGCTGACCTTAAGGTTCGCAGCCCGATTCGTAACCACTGCCCACTATAATACAGGAGTCCTGGTGTGGCACTGTGGGCTGATGTGTCAGACTGCAAAGTTGTTTGAACTTCAAGGTCGGTGGTTCAAGCTCACCAGTTGCTCCTTGGAAACCCTATACAGGGTTGCTATGGGTCAGAATTGACTCGATGGCACTTAACAACAACTATAACACAACACCTCTCATGGGCCAGAACTAAATAAATAAACATGGTTAAACATTGTGTTTGCAACCTGGCAATTACTTGGAAGAACTTGAGCTGCAGAGACAGCTGGTGTGAATGATACCAAATATTCCAAACCACTCTTTGCTGTGTAGATCTGATTTCCAGGAAAATCAGGCTAAAAAACGGAGAACATTGAAATGAACCAAAATAGCTCAACTTACCTTAATTCGTTACTTGTTCTGATTAATGAATATACCTAGTGCTACCAAGAAAGGACATTGCTTATGCCCTTCAGTGAACTGGTTTCTATCATGAAAATCAAGCTAAAGCTCTTGTAATAAAGTAACTGTAAATCTGCTGCTTTATAACGTCATTTCTCCAATACTTCTATTTATACAAGGAGCCCAGTAGCTCCTTGTGGCTGCTAACTAAAAAGTTGGTGGCTTGAAACCAGCAGCCATTCCACAAGAGAACGGTGTGGCAGTCTGCTTCCATAAAGATGTATGAAAACCCTATGGGGCAGTTCTACTCGGTCCTGTAGAATCGCTATGAGTCGGAATCAATTTGACTGATTTTGGTCCTATACCAAACGGATTCAAAACACTTATCTCATTTCATAACAAAATGTAGCAAAGGGGTTTTCATTCAACGATTAATTGTTGAGTGTGTACTCTCTGGCAGTTATTGTGCTAGATACTGGGGAGACAGTTGAGGATGTTTGGCACACACCCTGTCTACATGGGACTTTCAGTTGCTGGAGGAAGAGGCAGCCTTAGACATTTGCAGAGAATGAAGTCAGCCAAGAGAACCCACTCTAACATTGGAGATTCTCGTGTGTTCAGCTACACAAGCTCAAAAAATGAAGACTTAAACTGGACTCAGACTCAAATATGAAAGATATTTTCTTTGCCTTAAAAATATGAATAACTTATTTTAGGAATGCAAAGGTTTCTAATAAGTGATAGATTTTTTTTTCGTGTTTTATTGTGAATTATATGATATTTTATATGAGAGAACTTTAGTTTTACATTCATTCCACCGTATATCGTCTCACTGCCATGGTTCCAATCCCCTCCATGCATCATCAACTGACCAAAGGGTATACCCTATAAGCCTGCCCCCTACACTCCCCCCCCCCCCCCCCATTCTTCAGCACACAGTCCCTCTCCCTCTCTGGATCCAACGTCCCCAGCCACTTCATCACTCCATGTCATCGTCTCTGCCTCTATCTCCGGCCTCACTGCTTCTCTGGGTAGGGTCCCGCTCTTGGCTCTTCTCCGTTGATGGTCCTAGAGACCTCTGCTCCTAGACTGGAGAGTTAATCACTCCCTTCCTTGCTATTAAAACGTCTACCTTTACATTTGCAACCCTCACAATCAGTCCTGATAACAATCATCCACTATTGTATCACAAGTGACCCTTCTGCATTTCATTTCATCAGCTCCGCCTAGACAGATTGGATAGTACTCAATAAGGGACAGATTTAAAAATGTGGGGTACACATGTATTAACCATTAGAGTATCATTGTAACCACTCAAAGACTCATTCAGTGCTTAGCAAGAAAGGACGTGTACAGATCAATAAGAAGAAGGAACTTGCATGTCACACAGGTAGTCTTGGACTTCCTAACTAGTAGGTGATTAGATCTCAACCAGTGTATGAGTAAAGTATAACTAGTAAAGAGGGATCCAGACTGGGAATTTGCCTCCAGGGGTTATCCATGAGGTGTGTTGACCTTGAGCAGACTTACTTTTTCAAATTCCCACGTATCTCCTGCCAAAAATGTTAGAGCTAGACTAGATTCAGGGGTCTCAGCTGAGGCTGCAGGGGAACTTTTACAAATATATGTATGCCAGCCTCCTCTCCCATCCCCTTCCAGACTAACTGAATCAGAATCACTGGGGATAAGAACTGAGGAATCTATCTGTATTTTTAAAGAATCCAGTGACTTGAATGAAAAAGGTTGGAAGCCAGCGGCCTAGGTGAGTTCTAATGGCCATCTTTAAAATTCTGAACCCATTCTGTATTATTAAGTCAAAAATTGCTTCTCCAGTGGAAACAATCTCTGAACATAAATTGACCGTGCTGTTTTTCCTTCCCATATCTGTAGAATCTTGCTGCTCTCACCTCTATAAACATTTAGAAACTCATGATTAAGCACATAGTTCATTGCCTGAATGAGACAAGATTACTTCTCCGAAGTTTCTAGGAAGTCCTGGTGTGGCGCTGGGGGCTAATGCGTCAGACTGCAAAGTCGTTTGAACTGCAAGGTCGGTGGTTCAAGCTCACCAGCTGCTCCTTGGAAACCCTAAACAGGGTTGCTATGGGTTGGAATCAACCCGACGGTACTTCACAACAACAACAACAAAGAGCTAGAACCAGCCACTCCTTAGAAACCCTATACAAGGTCGCTAGGAGTCGGCATCTACTGGACAGCATTTAACAACAACAACAAAGAGATAGAAAGGGTAGGTTAGCTAGTAACTTATTTTTAGCATAAAGAAATCTAAATACTTATGTTCACAATTCTTTTCTGACTAACTCATTCATTTAATTTCTGTAGTCTTTCCCCACATACCATGAATGGACAACTGAAAAAATACCCTCATTCCACCACCAGAACTAGAATAGGATATCATTTGATTGTACATTGCTATGCAAACAGTGGTGCTTAATAAATGTTTGTTGAATGATGACTAAAAAGGAATTTTAAGAGGGTTTTTGTATGCTTGAAAATATTTTTCTCATTCATTTAACAGTATTTCAAATTATGCTTCTGAGCATAGTTACAGCTACTTAAACAAATTCTTTAAAATTCTCTACCACAAAAATAAATCTTTCATAGGTAGAAATTATCCATTTAATTTTTATATGCAGGAGATATGAATGCTAGTTTAAGGGTCTTTTTATTTACCGTTAAGACTCATTCAGTGTCTTTTAAATATAGAACCTTAAATTATCCATATCAAAGGATGTGGTTTTGATTCAGAAAACATAATTGCAACCAATTTGAATTTTTGGTGTTATAATGAATGACTAATTGCCTTTATAGTAGGTTCAGAATAAAATGTTATGGTAATATGGCAAGATTCTTATATGAGACCAACTGGAAATGAGCTTGAGTCATGGATGAACTGAAGCTAAAATGAAGAACAGTTTGTAGACATAACTTAGTTGAACGTATTCACAGAGAGAGTCCGTTAGATTCTTTTAGTAAGGAATGAATTTTAGGCATTGATTCTCCTCTTCGAAATTAACCAGAAACTCAGTTATTTAGTGATTTCTGCCTACCTGCCATCTTCAGTAACGTTGAAGCAGTAAACCTTAGAGCTGCCCCTGGTTTGTTATTCACTGATTAAATTCCCCTAGAAAATTCATCATCTGGTCAAAGTTTCAATACATCTGCTTTCTATATCCCACTTTGATAAAATATCCTTAAATCCTGTCTACTTTGTGAAGCACTACAATGGTAGTTTTCAATTCATTTGAGACTCATTAGCTAACTATTTATTTTATGCATCACTTTTACGGATTATAAATCTGTCTGCCCAATTTCTAATTCTTGTGTTTGAAATAACTTCTGCCTAGATGTGTAACTGGTCCTAAAGGTTATCAGAATTGTAGTGAATTGTCCTCGAGCTACAAATGATTTCAATGCAATTAAAGAACATTTGCTGTTGTTCAGTGCCATAGAGTCAGTTATAACTCAGAGTGAACCTGTATAGGATTTCCAAGGAGCGGCTGGTAAGTTTGAACCACTGACCTTGTGGTTCAAACCCACCTTGTGGTACAGTGTTTTATCCTACAGAACTCCAATTAAAGAACATGGCACTTATAAAAATGAACGTTTTTTTGATGAGTCCATATTTCTGATTTTTCCTTTATGCCCTGTTTGTTGTTGTTAAATGCCATCGTGTTGGTTCCGACTCATAGCGACCTTGTATAGGGTTTCCGAGGAGCAGTTGATGTATTTGAACCAGAGAACTTTTAACTAGTAGTCCAGTGCTTACACAGCGCCACACCAGGACTCTATGTTCTACAGAAGAGGAAATAAAGTAAAGTAAAATCTGTGATAGGAGAAAATTCTTTCCTTCACATTTTCACCAAATTCTTTGGTTGGAGTGAGTCTCTCTTCTGTTGGAATGGGAACATTTCCCATTAGGAACTGAAGGTTGTAGGGAGTCTCAATCAATACAAAGTACATCATGGAGTGTCCAGCTATCCTTAGTGCTCGGTGTGGGCCAGACACAGTGGGTTTTCACCAAAAAAGTCCCCTTACCACATGATGGCCGGATGGTGCTTATTCACAGGCCTGGGATTTTTTATCACCAGGACTTAGGGAAGAGGAATGATCTGGGGGCATGCTCATTAATTCTTGGGGACTGGTAAACCATGGTATCTGTTTGAAGCTTTATTTTAAGGAACCAAGGAAGCCTGTGCAGGCTTTTAATGGGAATTGATGGTGTAATTGATTAGCATGTGAAATAAATTGCTTTGGTTCCAGTGTGGATGAGCATCTGGAGGAAAGCAAGTAGATCCAGGATGACTAGTTAGCAGGTGACAGCAATGGCCCAGGTGAGAGAGAACCGTGGTTTTGATTAGGAGCGAGTGGTGTAGGTGTAGAGCAATGTGTCAACTTGAGACATACGTAGGAGGGGCAATCAATAAACCTTAGAGATGGAGTGGAAGTTGGGATTTGTGGAAAACATAGTTTTCCAGTTTGAATCACTAGATAGATGATAATACTATTCAAGGAGAAAGAAGACACTAACCAAATATCATATTGGGCTGGAGGAAGATCTTATTGTGATTAAAGTGCACTTAAGACGTTCAGATGGAGCTCTGGGCCATGTGATTACCTGGAGACAGAGGATCCTTGGTTACATTCTGACATATGACTGGAAATCTTTTCCGTTCCCCAAGTATTTGCTAGGCATAACAGCACTAAAGATGATTTGTGCTAAAACCCAAGATTTGAAATGCCTCCTATTGAGAGATGGGTCTATGTCCTTCCCTCTGAATCTAGGCAGGCTTGTGACTTGTTTATAACCAAAAGAATTCCATGGGGTGGGGGGTAAGAATTCAGTGGCAGTAACACTGTGTAACTTTGAAGCTAAGTCATAAAAGCTGATGAACCTTTTGCCTTGTTCATGGCACACTAGTGCATCTAGTTCTGAACCTCCATTAAAAAGTCTACCACCCTAAAGCTGAGGATACCACAGAAAGGTCACATAGAAAGGTCAAGATAGGCAATCTGGTTAACAGCCCTAGTCTTCAAGTTCCCTCAGATCGGGCACCAACCAGGTGAGTGAACCAGTCTAGAGATGACTCTAGCCCCCAGCTCTCTACTAACCATCAGCCTTTGCATCTTTCCAGCAGAGAGGAGTCATACCCACTCTGTCTTTTCCAAATTTCGGACCCACGTAAGCCATGAGTACAATAAAATGGTGATTAATTGATGCCATTATGTTTGGAGTGTCTTTTATACAGAGTAACTGGAACAGGATTCTTTCAGTCATTGTCACCCCAGAATTGAAAAAAACCTAGAATTCCTGAGATGAAGTAAGAAAAAAAGTATTACTAATATATGAGCTTGAATATGTTTCTGATTGAATGCTGATTAGCTTTTCAGATCAAATAAGTGGGAGTAAAAACATCAGTGTAACTACAGTGGTTGGAGAAAACTGTCCTAAAAGCCATGCCAGGGAAACTGGCCAATAGCTCTCCCTACAATGGCACCCCTTAGCCTACTGAATTATGGCATTACTGCCTACAGCTCTCATAGTGTAGTGGTTACGAATCGGCAGTTCGAAACTATCAGCTGTTCCGCAGGAGAAAGATGAGGCTTTCTGCTCCCGTAAAGATTTACAGCCTCAGAAACCCTGTACACGGTCGTTATGAGTTGGAACCGACTCCACGGTACTTTTAACAACAACAGCCTACAGCTCCAGTATTAACCTGCAATAGGAATCATGTCATAAAATAACTTTCAGCGCTACAATGTTCTAGGATGTTGCTAGGGGATGTGCCTTTTGTTTTAAAAATAAACATCTTGACTTGACCTCAGTAATGATGGTGCACCAGGAGACCAACCTTATAACATTCTCAGAGGCACCATTTCCGAATCTCATGTTCTAGTCAGACCATCTTTTTTTCAGTTACAAAACCAAACACAAGTGTGCTTCCTTTCAAAAGAAACATTTGGACCACACAAAATAGATACTAAGTTTGTGTGTGTGTGTGTGTGTGGGGGGGTGTTGTATCTCTTTGAGAGTGGACCCAGTACAGAGTATTCAATACATGCTCTCTCAACAAAGAGAAGTAGAACAAGGTAATCACGCACCCTAAAATGGAGTACTTAGGGATAAAGCTAACCACAGATACAGAAGACTTTACAAGAAAAACTATAAAACACTATTTGTTGTTGTTAAGTGCTATCCGGTCAGTTCTGACTCATAGTGACCCTGCATAGGGTTTCTGAGAAGCAGCTGGTGGGTTTGAACCTTGTGGTTAGCAGTCTGGTGTTTATTCTATAGCACCATAGCAGGACTCCATAAAACACTACTACAGGAAACCAAAAGAGACCTATATAAATGGAAAACCATTCCATGTTCACAGAGTCCTGGTAGGGCACTGTGGAATGAGCACTGGACTGTTAATCACAAGGTTGGCAGTTCAAACCTACCAACTGCTCCTCAGTGTCAAATCCATCAAATCTGTTCTGGAGATAGTCTCTAAATTCAGGTTGGATTAATTTAACGTCATATTTTGGTTCTTGTGGAGTAGTGTTAATTTTCTTTAGCCTGAACTTGCGTATGAGTAATGAATGTTCTATTCTGCAAGGTCAGTTTGAACTGCAAGGTTGGTGATTCAAACTCACTGTACAGGGCCGCTATGGGTCAGAACTGATTCGACGGCACTTAACAACGACAGAGGACTTGATGGAGTCCTGGTGTGGCGCTATAGGATAAATGCGGGACTGGTAACTGCAAGGTCGGCTGTTCAAACCCATTAGCCATTCCTCAGAAACCCTATACAGGGTTGCTGTGAGTCAGAACCAGCTTGATCGTATTTAACGATGACCACAGAGGACTAGGTATCTGCTTTTTGCTTGCTATCTTAAAGTGAAGACCTGGAATGTAATAAGCGGAGGGAGGAAAGAAGACTTAAACAAGGAGAACTATCTCTTGACTATGGCTGACCCTGCTCTTCTTACCTAGATCTATTGCTTGGAGGGAACCCACAGCCATGTGGAGCTCCTGTCAATCCAGTGCATCTCTTTATCAAACAATAAACAGCTGAATAAATAAGCACCTATTACAAAGCAAGGGAGGACCCTGGAGGTGCTGTAGGATAAGCACTGGACTGCAAACCGCAAAGTTCATGGCTCAAATCCACCAGCTGCTTCATGGGAGAAAGATGAGGCTGTCTGCTCCCATAAAGATTTACAATCTCAGAAACTCTATATAGGCTTGGAATCCACTCGATGGAAGTGTTTTGGTTTGGGATAGGACTCCTGGTATGGCGCTATAGAACAAGCACTGGGCTGCTCCCAGGAAACCCCATACAGAGTTGCTTTGAGTGTGAACCTACTCAACGGCACTTAACAGCAACAACAGCATAGGGCAAGGAGTCCTAGTGGCACTGTGGGTAAGCTCAATTAGCTGCTAACCAAAAGGTTGGCAGTTCGAAGCCCTCCAGTCTCTCTGTGGGAGAAAAATATGGTCATCTGCTTCTGTAAAATTTGTAGCTGGTCCTGCTTTTTGCTGTAGTGGACTTAACGCCATTGGCCCACTGCTTTTATTCCCATGCTCAATTTAATGTCTTTCAATGGTTTCCCGTCTACTAAACGTTCACTCCCAAGTCCCTTGGCATGGCATTTGATGTTCGTGATGTTCTGCCTTATACCTACTTCTCTCATAGGGTTTCATGATCCTATGAACCTATGCGAGACTTTGATCCTATGAGAGACTATGATTCTATGAGAGACTTTGTTCAGCTGATTCACTATACACAGAATACCCCTCAGATCTCATTTTGCTACCATTCCATTTAAGGATGACTTTCATTGAAACTTGAGCCAGGGCCACGGGTCCCTGCGCCTGTAGTGCCCAGCATCCGCCTTCATAAGAGAGTCTATTATGTCATATTGAAACCAGATGTTTCCCTGTCTGCCTTGTTTATGTACCTTCAAGTGTACGGATCCAACCCAGTCTTGCATATGTTGGTATCTCCAGTACCTAGAGTAATACTTGGCTGAATCTTTCTATGTTGACTACATATAAAATATAAAATACATGCTTCTTATATCAGTGCTAGGAAAAGCGTTTTATATTATGAAAAATCACCTCCTTCCTTATTTATTATGTGACTTACTTTTTTGCATATTGGATTTATATAAAATTAATGCCAGGTTTAACTCAATAGTATCACTCAAAAACTGAAGGATTCATGATCTGTGTTTGAAACACTGTCCATTATGTGGTCCAGTACTAAACTAATAAGCAGCTAAGACTAGGAAACAATATGTAAAGTTAGATCCACCTTATTAACAATCTTGGAAGACAATGCATACATCTTTGCAACAAAAATAAATGGACTAGACAGACACTGCAAGATACAAAGAAATATTTTTTCCTTTATGCGTCTATTCACAAATTAGAAGAACAAAGCTAGGTAAATGAAAAGTCAGAATGTATTACATATATGCAAATATTTCAACAAATAAATTAGACCTTATCCATATTACCCTCAGCTAACGACAAGGGGATCTTTGCATAATATCAGCGACAGTTGAGCTCATATACAATTTAGGTTTGCAGAAGGAAGTAAACCAAAAAATCCTGTGAATCTATGGTTATCACCAAGCATCTGTTTGAATCTTTAAATTCTAACTTAATGAAACATTCTCGTTACAAATCTCTTCAATTAATATCTGCATTGTGGTATTGTGCAGCATTTGAGTATCATTACATACAATCTCCTTCATTGCCTCGATCGTAAGCTAGTTTTACAAGTCTGTGTATCAGAAACCACCACTTGTCTGTTAGTTTGACATACCGTGGTGGCTTGTGTGTGGCTGTGATGCTGGTAGTTATGCCACCAGTATTTTAAATACCAACAGTGCCATGCATGATACATAGGTTGCCACAAAGCTTCCAGACTAAGAGAACAGGAAGAAGGAGAGGAAGACTACTTCAGAATGGTTAGCCAATGAAAACCTTATGAATAGCAGTGGCAGATATAGTGCCAGGAGATGAGCTCCTCAGATTGGAAGATACTCAAAATATTACTGGCGAAGAGCTACCTTCTCAAAGGAAAGTTGACCAGAATGATGTGGATGGAGCAAAGCTTTCGGGACCTTCATTTGCGGATGGGGCACAACTCAAAATGAGAAGAAACAGCTGAAAATATCCACTAATAATTAGAATGTGGAAGGTAGAAAATATGAATCTAGGAAAATTGGAAGTTTTCAAAAATGAAATGGAATGCATAAAGATCGATGTCCTAGACATTAGTGAGCTGAATTTGGTCATTTTGAATTAGACAATCATATGATTTACTATGCCAGGAATAGAAGATTGACGAGGAATGACATCACATTCATCATCAGAAACAGCATTTCAAGATCTATCTTAAAGTACGATGCTGTCTGTGGTAGGATAATATCCATAGGCCTACAAGGAAGACTGAACTCTTGGTGTAGTGCTGTAGGACCAGGCCTGGACAGCAAACAACAAGATCAGCAGCTCAAACCTACCAGCTGTTCCTCAGAAACCCTATACAGGGTCACTATGAGTTGAAACAGCATCAATGGAACTTAACAACAGCAAGGAAGACCAGTTAATGCCACTATAATTCAGATGTATGTACCAACCACTAAAGCCAGTGATGGTGGAACTGAAGAATTCTACCGACTTCTTCAATCTGAAATTGATCAAACAAGCAATCAAGATGCATTGATCATTAATGGTGATACTGGAATGGGAATGTTGGAAACAGACAGGATCAGTAGTTGGAGAATATGGCCTTCATGATAGAAATGATGTTGGGGATGGCAAGACAAAATTTTGTAGGATCAATAACTTATTCATTGTAAATACCTTTTCTTCAGCAACATAAAAGGTATCTGGACCTCACCAAGTGAAATACAATGTATGTGGGAAGAGGTGATGTAGACATTCCATATCATCAGCCAAAACAAGGCCAAGGGCTGACTGTGGAAGAGACCCTCAATTGATCATATGTAAGTTCAGGCAGAAGCTGAAGGAAATTAAAACTAGTCGACAAAAGTCAAAATATGACCTTGAACATATCTCACCTGAATTTAGAGACCATCTTAAGAACTTATTTGATGTATTAGATATTAATGACCAAAGACAAAAAGAGTTGTGGGATGACATCAAGAACATTACACACTAAGAGAGCAAAAAGGTCATTAAAAAGACAGGAAAGAAACAAGACCAAAATAGATGTCGGAAGAGACTGAAATTTCCTCATGAGCTAAAGCAGTTGGAAGAAATGAGAAAGTAAGAGAACTGAACAGAAAATTTCAGAGAGCAGCTAAAGAAGACAACATCAAGTATTAGAATGAAATGTGCAAAATCCTGGAGTTAGTAAACCAAAAGGGAAGAACATGTTCAGCATTTCTTAAGCTGAAAGAACTGAAGAGAAAATTTAAGTCTCGACTTGTGATATTGAAGGGTAAAATTCTATGGACTCCTGGTGTGGGGCTGTAGGATCAGCACTGGACTGCAAACCACAAAGTCAGCAGTTCAAAGCCACCAGCTGCTCCACAGAAACCCTAGGTAGGATCACAGTGAGTTGGAACTGACTTGACTGCACTTAACAAAAACAACAGCAACAACGGGCAAAATAGTGAATGATGCAGGAAGCATCCATCAAAAGTCACTGAAGCAAAAAGAATTGGTGGATGGTCAACCATTTCAAGAGGTAGCATATGATCAAGCACTGAGGATACTGAAGGAAGAAGTCCAAGCTGTGCTGAAGGCATTGGCTATCAACAAGGTTCAGGAATTGACGGAATACAAATTGAAATGTTTTCAACAAAGTGACGCAGCGCTGGAGACGCCCACTCATCTATACCAAGAAATTTGGAAGACAGCTACCTGGCAACTGATTGGAGGAGATCCATACTTGTACCCATTCCAAAGAGAGATGACTCAGTAGAACATGAAAATCATCCAACAATAATATTAATATCACATGCAACTAAAATTTTGCTGAAGATAATTTTTAAATGGTCGCAGTAGTATATCAGTGGGGAGTTGCCAGAAGTTCAAGCTGGATTCAGAAGAGAAAGTGCAGTCAGGGATCTCATTGCTGACGTCAGATCTTGGCTGAAAGCACAGAATACCATAAAGATGTTTACTTGTAATATTTGACTGTGTAGGTCATAACAAACTATGGTTAACATTGGAAAAAATGGGTATTCCAGAACACTTCATCGTGCTCATGTGGAACCTGTACGTAGACCAAGAGGCAGTCATTAGAGCAGAACAAAGGCATACTGATAAACAGAGAAAAGAGAGGAGTTGTTGATGATTTCATTTCAGTTTGATCCACAGTCAACACTCATAGAAGCAGCAGTCAAGAAATCCAATGACATAAAGTGTTAAAGAGCAAAGATGTCACTGAGGATAAGGGGGGCCTGACCTAAGCCATGGTATTTTTAGTCACCTCATATGCATGTGAGAGTTGGAACATGAATAAGGACGATCTTAGAAGTGTCGATGCATTTGAGTTAAGATATTGGAGAAGAATATTGATACCATGGGCTTCTAGATGAACAAACAAATCTTTCTTGGATTAAGTATCGCCAGAATTCTCCTTAGAGTGAGGATAGCAAGACTTGACCTCTCGTACTTTGGACATGTTCTCAGAAGGGATCAGTCCCTGGAGAAAGTCTCCCAAATCATGCTTGGTAAAGTGAGTGGTGCAAAAGGTTTGCCCTCGAGTACTATCCTAAAGGTTGATGGTTCAAACCCACCCAAGTGGTCTGCAGATCTACTTCTGTAAATATTATAAACAAGGAAACATTAGGATGCAGTTCTGCTCTTAAACACACAGGGTCGCCATGAGTCAGAATCAACCCACTGTCACTGGGTAAGCATAAAAAAAAATGCCAGCAGGAATGCTTATTCATGCTAAAGTTCACCCACAACAATAGTGGACATGTGTGGGGAAAGGGAGGAAGACCTTCAAAACCCCACCCCCCCAAAATCGGTTGTGATCAGATCAGGGATTCCCCAAACGGATGTTTCCACAAGCCTCCAAATGTGTTGTGGGGCCTGGGCATAAGGAATTGAGGTGGGCTAAGACTTGTAGTTACCCACTAAAAACCTTCTTCCCTACTTCTTTCATGGTGTAGCTCAGGGCTTCCTAACCCCAGCAATACTGACATGTGAGACTGGGTCAATGTTGTGGCACTGTGGGTTAATGCACTGGACTACAAGGTCAGTTTGAACCGCAAGGCTGGTGGTTCAAGCTCACCAGCCACTCCTCGGACACCCTATACAGCGGGGGCTGTCCTGGGCAGTGTAGTATGTTTAGCAATTTCCCTGGCTTCTGTCCACTGGATGCCAGTAGCACACCCCTCCGTAATAACAACCAAAAATGTTTGAAGACATTGCCAAATGTTTCCTGGAGGTTAAAACTATCTGTTTCAGAATGACTGCTTTAGCCAGATACAAGCAACCACATAGAGAGACTACATTTTCTGGCCTCCTTTGCATTTATATGGGGCTATGTAACATATCTACTGTCAGGAAATTCAACCAGCTCAATCTCCAAACCAGAATCTAGCCATTTCTTACCAGCTCCAAGACTATATGCTAGTCTGACCTACTCAATGGTAGTTTCTTCTAGTGTTCTAGCTACACACATGCCCCACCCCTCACAAATAATGTTTATTCTCAAATAGAAACTTGTTGTTAAGTGTTGTCTAGTCGGTTCAGACCCATAACGACCCTGTATAGGGTTTCTGAGGAGCAGTTGGTGAGCTTGAACCACCAACCTTGTGGTTCAAACCAACTTGACAGCCCAGAGCATGAACCCACAGTGTCACACCAAGACTTCAAATAGCAACTGGTGGTGGTGGTTATGTGCTGTGGAGTCGGTTCTGACTCCTAGCGACCCTGTACAGGGTTTCCGAGGCTGTAAATCTTTACGGGAGCAGAAAGCCTCATCTTACTCCCGTGGAACAGCTGGTCGTTTCAAACTGCTGACCTTGCGGTTCGCAGCCCAGTTCGTAACCACTACGCTACCAGAGCACCTAGTCAGTTCATTTCTTCTTCTTCTCAAAACTCCTCAGAGGCTCTCATCTTACCCCAAATTAAAGATAAGACCTTGTAAAGTCCTCTTTACCTCTTGCACCTCAACTCTCTAGCACAAAGGAGTCAGCAAACATTTTCTGTAAGCAAGTAGATAGTAAATCTTATACAATTCATAGGCCATATGATCTCTCAGGAGTCCTGCTGTGGCTAAGGCAAGTTAATGCAAGGTCAGCATAATGCAAGGTCGGCGGTTCAAACTTACCAGCCCCTCCTTGGAAACCCTATATAGAGTCACTACGAGTCAAAACTGTCTCAATGGTATGTAACAGTAACAGCAGCATGATCTTTGAAGTGTATTTTGAGTACATATTTTGAATCCAATTTTCCAAAGTCAGATATATATTTCCTTTTACCTTAAATCACACCTCATATACACAGCACCTTATTTTTAATGGACAGAAAGTAATTGTTCCAAAATAATACTTTAGCACCCTGCTCAAACTCTGTAAAGCAGAAATGTTTTCACTTATTGTCTGCTGCAGTCTTAGAGAGTAGTTTAGAAATCAATAACATGGTTGTGATGTTTCGAATCCTCAAGAGGGAAGCAGTGTCTTGCATGTGGAAACCTTTCCTAGAAGTTTCTGTCAATTCCAGTCTAGCTAGGATTCACAGAAGACAAACTAAATCCTAAGAAGCATGAAGGTGAACATCTTCCATCTGGAGTGTGAGCTGTTCAGTTTTTCACATCATTTGCCATCTGTTCAGGGTGCAAAGTGAATGTTGAGCCAATGTCTACACAGTGCAAACTGGAGAGAAGAGATGTGGTTTACAGGTCATCCGGAGATGAGTCCACTACCAAAATAAAGACAACAATAACAAATCACACCAAGCATTTCCTTGCTTTCTAACTTGGATGATCTTGACTGCCAAGTTCTCCAGGACATTATCACACTTCAATCTATATAGGCAAACCAGATGGAATTTCATCAATGAAAGGAACCAACTCATCTGGAAACACTTCAGCACCTGACAGTTGTAGCAAACCAACACTTCAAGTCAGTATGCTATTTTAAAAGGCCACTACACTCCATTGTGAAGTTGGTTGCAACTGCAAGGATGGCAGTTCAGGCTCACCCTCCATTCCTTGGAAACACTCTACAGGGTCTCTATGAGTTGGAACCGACTTGACGGCACTTAACAGCAATAAAAACACTCCATTTCAAGCCAGATTCAGAAGAGGACATGGAAAAAGGTATATCACTGCTGATGTCAGGTAGATCTTGACTAAAAGCAGAGAATACCAGAAAAAAAATGTTTACCTGTGTTTTATTGACTACCCAAAGGCATTCGACTGTGTGTAACTTAACAAATTATGCATCACAAAGAATAGGAATGCCAGAACTCTTCATTGTGCTCATGCAGAACCTGTGTGTAGACCAGGAGGCAGTCATTTGAACCCCACAGGGGTATACTGCGTGCTTTAAAATCAGGAAAGGTGTGTGTGTCAGGGTTGCGTCTTTCACCATATTTTCTCAATCTATATGCAGAGCAAATCATCTGAGAAGCTGGACTGTATGAAGAACACAACATCAGGAGTGGAGAAAGGCTCATTAACAACCTGCAGTGTGCAGCTAACATAACTTCGCTTGTTGAAAGTGAAGAGCACTTGAAGTACTTACTGATGAAGATCAAAGACAAGACAACAGCCTCATGGATTGTCCCTCAATGTAAAGAAAACAAAAATCCTCACCACTGGATCAATGAATAGCATCATGAAAAATGGAGAAAAGATTGGTGTAAAGATTTCACTTTACTTGTATTCACAATCAATGATCCTAGAAGCAGCAGTCAAGAAATCAACAGACATATTGCATTAGGCAAATCTCCTGCAAGATGTCACTTTGAGGACTAAAGTGTGCCTGACCCAACCCATGGTATTTTCAGTTGCATCATGTGCATGCAAAAGTTGGTCAATGAATAAGGAAACCTAGAGAAGAATTGATGCACTTAAATTATGTTGTTGGCGAAGAATACTGACTATACCATGGACTGCAAGAAGACCAAATAAATCTGTCTCAGAAGAAGTACAACCAAAATGCTCCTTAGAAGCGAGTTTGGCAGGACTTCATCTCATGCACTTTGGAGCCATTAAAGGAGGGACCAATGTCTGGAGAAGGCCATCATACTTGGTAAAGTAGAGCATCAGCGAACACAAGGAAGCACCCTAAGGAGATGGATTGACACAGTGACTGCAACATAACAACAGCTGTGAGGATGGTGCAGGAGTGAGCCGAGCTTCATGCTGTTGTATATGGGGTCGCTACACCATTTTGATGTGTTTTTATATTCTTGACTCTGGTATTTGAATAAATACTAAATCAGACAAGATCATACACAAATAATTTAAAATTGAAATCAGCTTGAACCAGGGGAAAACACAGATTTATATTCAAGAATCAAAGTGGTTACTGTTTGGGCTTTTCATTGTTGTTGTTAAGTTGGTTCCTACCCATAGCGGCCCTGTATAGGGGTTCTGAGGAGCTGCTGGTCAGCTTGAACTGCCAACTTCACTATTCAAACTGACTTCGTAGTCTAGCACATTAACCCATAGCACCACACCAGGACGCTACTGTTTGGGATCATCTGTTGTTACTTGGCACCATCACTCCTATAGACATGCCTGCCTAAAGCTGGGAACTCATTTCCCAGAATTTCCTTATTGACTGGTCCCAGGTTAGAGTTTGCTAGTGAGAGGAACTTGGTAAATGTTCAAGATGAAAACATGTCCATGGGGCGCAACCACCACTCAGCTATCAATTTGTCGTATTGTAGTGGTGTGTGGGTTTCTGTGATACTGGAAGGCATAGCGCTGGTAGTTTAAATTCCAGCAGGATCACTCATGGTAGACAGGTTTCAGTGAAGCTTCCAGACTAAGACAGACTAGGAAGAAGCAGAAACAGAGACCACTTCTGAAAAGTTAGCCTCTGAATAACTGCAGAACATTATCTGATATAGTGCTGGAAATTAAATCCTTCAGGTTAAAAGACACTCAAAATACTGTTGGGTCAATTGGCATAACATAGTCCACAAAGACAATACTCTCCATCCTACTTTGATGAGTAGCAACTGGGATCTTAAAAGCTCATAAGCAGCCATCTACGGTGTAACTATTTGTCTCTCCCTGTTCAGAGGAAGAAAGAGTGCTGAAAATTGAATATGCTTGGAAACATTAGTCTAGTGGACTAATGGGCTCTGAGACCTGAAGAACTAGATGGTGCCTGGCTACCGTTACCAACTGCTCTAAAATGGATCACATTATAAGGTCCTGGATACCGTGGGAGATAATGTGGAACAAAACTCAAAATTGTTACAAAAAAGACCAGGCTTACTGGTCATGTAGAGACTAGTGAAACCATAAGACTATGGGACCTTGGTCACAGCTTCAGGTCTGGAACTTAACCTACCTTTGTGGCTCGATTTCCAGCCAAGCAATAGGTAGGTCTATGGGGGGATGACAACACTACTGAGGTACATGCACCATGGAATGGTCAACCATTCAAGATCAAAAAGGCAGCACTTAGCGAAGGACAAACTTCAGAAGGGTGGGGAAAGGAGGAAGAATGGAAACAAGAACTACACAGAGAAAGTAGGATATGTGTTATTAAATTGAGGGGATTGCAATCAAGATGAAACAAAGTATGTATTTGTTAAACATAAAACTGATGATTGGCTATATAAATCTTCACTCAATTCACAAATATGACTGACAAAGACTTGCCTCCTCAAAGTATAGTTGACCTTAGTAATGTGAATGGAACAATGCTTTCAGGGCCTTCATTTGCAGCTCAAAATGAGAAGAAATAGTTGCAAACATCCATTAATAATTGGGACGTGGTATGTATGAAGAGGAGTCCTGATGTGAGACTGCAGGATAAGCACTGGACCACAAGGTCAGTTTGAACTGCAAGGGCAATGGTTCAAACTCACCAGCCACTCCTTGGAAAACCTACACTGGGTCACTATGAGTCGGAACCGTATGAAGTATGAATCTAGGAAAATTGGAAATCATCAAAAACAAAATGGAACGTATAAAGAGCCCTATCCTAGGCATTAGTGAGCTGAAATGGACTGGTATTGCCATTTTGAATCTGATAATCATATGGTTTACTATGCTGGCAATGACAAATTGAAGAGGAATGGCATCACATTCATCATCAAAAGAGCATTTCAAGATCTATCTTGAAGTATAATGCTGTCTGTGACAGGACAGTATCAGCTAGTGCTGATGAAATTGAAGAGTTCTACATATTTCTTCAGTTGGAAATTGATCAAACTTGTAGTCAAGATGCATTTATAATTACTGGTGACTGGAATGTGAAAGCTGGAAACAAAAAGGAAGGACCAGTAGTTGGAACATATGATTTTGGTGACACAAACAATGTTGGAGATCACATGACAAGTATTTTTTAAAGACCTATGACTTATTCATTGTAAATACCTATTTTCAACAACATAAAAGGCAACTATACGCATAATCAAGAACATCATACGTAAAGAGAGCAAAAAGTCATTAAGAAGACAAGAAAGAAGAAAAAGGTCAAAATGGATCTGAAACTTGCTCTCCAGTGTAGAGATGCTAAAGCAAATTGAAGAAATGAGGAAGTCCAAGAGCTGAACAGAAAAGTCAAATATCAGCTCAAGAAGATAAAGCCAAATATCATAATGAAATGTGCAAATAATTGGAATCAGAAAACCAAAAAGGAAGAACACGCTCAGGATTTCTCAAGCTGGGGGAACGGAAGAAAAAATTCAAGCCTCGACTTTTGTTATTGAAAGATTCTCTGGGCACATTATTGAATGATGCAGAATGCATCAAGAGAAGATGGAAAGACTACACAGAGTCATTGTACCAATGACACTCAGGGAGGAAGTCCAAAGTGCATTGAAGGAATTGGCAAAGAACAAGGCACCAGCAATTGATGGAATAAAAATTGAAATCTTTCAAGAAAGTGAGGTGGCACAGGAGGCACTCACTCATCTCTGCCAAGAA
>NW_006408536.1:21966646-21988759 GCF_000296735.1 Chrysochloris asiatica
TTCTTGGACCAACTGTCAACACTCATGGCAGTCAAGAGATCAGACGACGTATTGCATTAGGCAAATCTGCTGCACAGGAACTTTTTAAAGTGTTGAAGAGCAAAGACGTCAGCTTGAGGACTAAGGTGTGCCTGACCCAAGCCATGGTATTTTCAATAACCTCATATGGATGCGAAAGCCGGACAGTGAATAAGGAAGATCTTAGAAGAACTGATGCCTTTGAATTGTGGTATTGGAAGAGAATACTAAAAGTGCCATGGGCTGCCAAAAGAACCCATAGATCTGTTTTGGAAAAAGTGCCGCCAGAGTGCTCCTTAGAGGTCAAGATGGACAAACTTTGTCTCTCATACGTTGGACATATTGTCAGGAGGGAACAGTCACTAGAGAAGGATATCATGCTTGGTAAGATGGAGGGTCAGAAAAAAGAGGAAGACCCCCAAAGAGATGGATTGGCCAGGTGGCAGCATTGATGGATTCAAATGTGGCAACAGTAGTGAGGTTGGCCCAGGATCGGACATTGTTTCGTTCTGCTGTGCATAGGGTCGCTATGAGTCGGTTCCGACTTGATGGCACCTAACAACAACAACAACAACAACAACAACATATACATAACCCCATGAGATGGAATACACAGGAATCAAATAGACTATATCTGTGGGAAGGAGCTCTGGTAGCGTAGTGGTTACGAATCGGGCTACTAACCTCAAGGTTGGCAGTTCGAAACTACCAGCTGTTCTGCGAGAGAAAGATGAGGCTTTCTGCTCCTGTAAAGATTTACAGGCTTGGAAACCCTGTGCAGGGTCACTATGAGTCAGAACCGACTCCACGGTACTTAACAGCAACAACAACATATCTGTGGAAAGAGGCCACGGACAAGCTCAACATCATCAACTAAAACAAGGTCAGGGGCTAACTGTGGAACAGATCAGCAATTGCTTATATGCAAGTTCAGATTGAAGCTGGAGACAATTGAAACAAGTCCTTGAACATATCCCACCTGAATTTAGAGATCATCTCAAGAACAGATTTGATTCATTAGACACTAATGACCAAAGACCAGAGGAGTTGTGGGATGAACATCATCCATGAAGAAAGCAAAAGGCCATTAAAAAGACAGGAAAGAAAGAAAAGACCAAAATGGATGTCAGAAGAGACTCTTGAACTTGGTCTTGAAAGAAGAGAAGCAAAAATGACTGGAAGAAATGATGATAAAATAATTGAACAGAAAATTTCAAAGGGCAACTCCGGAAAACAAAATATAATATTACAATGAAATATGCAGAGACCTAGAGTCAGAAAATCAAAAGGGAAGAACACACTTAGCATTTCTCAAGCTGAAAGAACTAAAGAAAAAATTCAAGTTTCAGGCTGAAATATTGAAAGAGTCTATGGGCAAAATATTGAATGATGCAGAAAACATCAAAAGAAGATGGAAGGGTGGGGGAAGTAAAAGTCCCCACTGAATAGTTTTCATCTTGTCTAGCTGGGTCTGGTTAAAAGAGATGGGGATAAGATTGTTATGATTCAATAGTGAGTAATTGTTAGTTACCTTCACTATTTGCGACTGTCACAATTGTAAAGACAGAAGTTTTGTAACAAAAATGGGGGAGTAGTTAATCTTACAGTTCAGAAACAAAGGACCCTAGGACCATCAAGGGAGAAGAGCACAAGCGAAATGTGAGACCTTATCCAGAGAAGCAGCGACAGCAGAGATGGAGGCAGAGATGGGGACATGGAGAGAGGGAGCAGCGGAGTACTCTAGATTCATGAGAAGAGAGGGACTAAGAGCTGGCAACCAGGAAGCAGGCTTGCAGAATGTGCCCTTTGGTGGTGTAAATTATTATATATGCTTGACTGTTAAAAAAAAAAGAAGAGCTAAAGTGAATAGAGAGAAATACTGTTATCTGATGGTACATGAAGGGGATTATAATCACTGTAATGAAACAAGGTTCATGATTTGTTGAATGTAAAACTGACTATCTGCCCTGTAAACTTTCACTCAATTCACAATAAAAACTTTAGTAAAAATAAACATAAAAAAAGATGGAAGGAATACAGACTCACTGTACCAAAGTGAATTTTCGCTGTTTAACCATTTCCAGAGGTAACATATGATCAGGAACTGATGGTACTGAAGGAAGAAGTCCATGAAGCACTGAAGGCATTGGTGAAAAACAAGGCTCCAGGAATTGAAAGAATATAAATTGAAATGTTTCAACAAACTGATGCAGTACTGGAGGCACTCACTCATCTTTGCCAAGAAATTTGGAACTACTTGACCAACAGATTGGAAAAGATCCATATGTGTACCATTCCAAAGAAATGTAACTGAATGGAATGTGGAAACCATCATTAATGTCACATGTAAGTAAAATGTTGCTGCACGTAATTCAAAAACAACCATAGCAGTACATACATGGGAGCTGCCAGAAATTCAAGCTAGATTCAAAAGGGACATGGAATGAGGTATATCATTACTGATGTCAGATGGATCTTGACTGAAAGCAGAAAATTCCAGAAAGATGTTTACTTGTACTTTATTGACTATGCAAAGGCATTTGACTGTGGATCACACCACTGCGAAGAATGGAAATCCCAGAACACTTAATTGTACTCACGTAGAACCTGAACGTTGACCAAGAGGCAGTGTTTAGTACAGAAAAAGAGGCATACTTTGTGGTTTAAATCAGGACAAGTGTGTGTTCAGATTCTTACCTTTCACTGTACTTATTCCGTCTGTATGCTGAGCAATAATTGGAGAAGCTGGAATGTATGAAGAACACCACAGTGATATGTACTTCCCTTGCTTGAGGGAAGTGAAGAGGAGTTGAAGTACTTATTGAAGACAATCAAAGATTACAACCTTCAGTATAGAGTGCACCTCAATGTAAAGAGAACAAAAATTCTTACAACTGGCCCAGTAAATGTCATCCTGATAAATGGAGAAAAGATTGAAATTGCCAAGATTTCATTTTTCTTGGATCTATAATAAACAACTTTGGAGGCAGCAGTCAAGAAATCAAATGATATATTGCATTGGGCAAATCTGCTGCACAGGACCTCTTTAAAGTGTTATAGAGAAAAGAGGTCACTTTGAGGTCTAGGGTGCATCTGACCCAAGCCATGATATTTTCAATTGCCTAATATGCATGTGAAAGCTGGACAATAAATAAAGAAGAACTTAGAAGAATAGATGCATTTGAATTATGCTGACGGCAAAAAATATTGAAAATACCATGGAGTGTCAGAAGAACAAACAAATCTGTTCTGGAAAGGTATGGCCGGATTGCTCCTTGTCAATGATTGGTAAAGTGGAGGGTCAATGAAAAGGAAGAAGACTCCCAAAGAAATGGATTGACACAAAGGTAGCAACAATGGATTCGAACAGAACATCAATTGCGAGTTTGGCGCAGGACTGGACGGTGCTTTGTTCTGTTGTGCACAGGATCATTACCAGTCTAGACTGACTGGGCAACACTGATCAAATAAAACAACACTGAAAGGCACTATTGATGCCTTTATTTAGTAATAATATGATGAAATGCACTGCCTCTGAAAGACATTTGTGAACATTATGGATGTTACAGAAAAGCAACCCGTATAAACTCAACCTTGTATTTATTGTTAATGGAGCCTGCATTTTGGTGCAACAACCTACTGCCTACCGGAGTTACTCTCATTTAATCTTCTGTGTCTTACTCGGGAAGGATTTGCTACAAAGGTCAGAGAGCCACTCACAGTAACCTAAATAACAGAGGAGTTTTTGTAAGGAACTACTGTAAAAAAAAAATATATATATATATATATATAAGATCATTACTTGAGTCCCCAAGTACAGGAAAGAAATGTCCTGTAGATGTGAGAAATCTAGGCTTGGAATCAGACCTCCTGGGTTCAAATTTTTGCTTGGACACCAAACAGCATGAGAGCTGGGTAAGGCACTCAACTTCTCTATGCCTCAGCCTTCTCCTCAGTAAAGTGGAGGCAACGACACTTTCCATATGAGGCTTTTGAGAGGATTAAGTTTGAGGACTAAGGTGCGCCTGACCCAATCCTTGGTATTTTCAATAACCTCATAGGCATGCGAGTGAATAAAGAAGACTTTAGAGGAATTGATGCTTTTGAGTTATGGAGTTGGAGGAGAATTCTGAAAGTACTAATGGATTGCCAAAAGAACCAACAGATCTGTGTTGGAAGAAGTACAGCCAGAGAGCTCCTTGGAGGCCAGGATGGCCAGACTTTGTCTCTCATACTTCGGACATATTGTCAGGAGGGACCAGTCCCTGGAGGAGGACATCATGTTTGGTAAAGTGCGGGGGGGTGGTCAGAGAAAAAGAGGAAGACCCCCAACTAGATGGATTGGCACAGCGGCAGCCGCAATGGGTTCAAATGTAGCAACGATTGTGAAGCAAGTGCAGGACTGGGCAGTGTTTTGTTCTGTTGTGCATAGGGTCACTATGTTGTTGTTGTTATGTGCCGTGGAGTTGGTTCCAACTCATAGCGACCCTGTATAGGGTTTCTGAGGCTGTAAATCTTTACGGGAGCAGAAAGCCTCATCTTTCTCCCACGGAACAGCTGGTAATTTCGAACTGCTGACCTTGAGGTTCACAGCCTGATTCGTAACCACTATGCTACCAGAGCTCCTTAGGGTCACTATGAGTAGGTACTAACTCGATGCCACCTAACAACAACAACAACAACAACAAGTGAGGTAATGTATGCAAAGCACTAGACCAAAAGGTCGGGTTGAACCCCAAAGTCGGCAGTTCAAACTCACCCACTCCTGAGAAATACTGTACAGGGTTGCTATGAGTCGGAACCGACTTGACAGCGCTTAATAACAAAACAACAACAAAGTGAGGTAACACACGTGTAGGTCTGAGAACAGCATGCCCTGACATACGCTATGTGCTCAATAAATGATGAGGACATTCGTCATGGTGTAAGCAGGGCTTCGCTACCCCGGAGTTCCTGTGAAGCAATCCGGAACAGAGAGTTTTCTCTTGCTTTCTCAGTGCTTTTCTTTGTACCTATTTCTGCTTCTTTCCCTTCAGCTTTCTTCATTTTTACATGTTTGAACTAGGCCACCCCAGCCTCAACTCAGTGTCATTGAAATTCTTGAAAGATAGCGTCTCATTGTCATCCTAGTTTGTGGACTGGTGCTCCTATGCCATTGGGAAAAGCAGAAGGGACTTGAGCAACAAGTGGGACAGATGACCGCTAAGGGGACCCTTTCTAGGTGATGAAAGTTCTTGAAACCTGACCACATAACCTGAGCAGCTGGCCTTGAGAAGAGCTGGTCCTGAAAAGGTGTTTTCTAACGAGTAGAGAGAGGGCGTTTCTGAAGACAGGTTTTTGTTGGTTGGCATTCCGGGAGACAGAATTCAGCTCAACATGAGGAAGAACTGAGAGCAACTCCATGCCTAAATATGGAATGTACCATCTTGGGAGGTAGTGAATTCCCTGTTGCTAGAAATAGTCAAGTGTTTAACTGTTTGTTGGAGATGGTGGGGTTTTGATGCAGCATGTAGGCCAGGGCATTAGATGATCAATAATAATGATTCTGTATAAAAAAATGGTGTTACAGGATAATGTACTGGGCTGCAAGGTTGGTTTGAACCGCAAGGTTGCGGGTCGAACCCACCAGCCACTCCTTGGAAACCCTATACAGGATCGCTATGAGTCAGAAGTGATTCGACAGCTCTTAACAACAACAACAAAGAAGCCTAAGAGGACAAGCCACACTGCAGGTGCTGGTCCAAATGAAGGAAAGAGGTTCACAAGTTACGCCTGCTCCGCTCCTCCTTGGCCACCTAGAAGCTTTGGGTCATTCTGATTCAGTTTGGAGAAACCCTGCTCTAATGTAATTAACCCCCAAAAACAATTCCATTCAGGTGTGTGACTTGTAAAATATTCCATGTCATTTTTGAGGTTTTCAATTAAGTACCAAGTCTCACTCTGCTGTTATGATTTTGAAGATGATTCGAAAACATGTTTCAAATAAAACCCCACAAATAGTATTGCTTAAATTATGTGAAGGTGGATGGATGTATTTTTAGAGGTCCACAAACCATGTTCGTAGAGGCTTTCCTAGTATGTCCAGCTTTGACAGCGGAGAGGTAATATTAGTCTTCCAAACAGTCATTTCTTCCTTTTCATTCCTCTACCCACTGCTCAGTTTCTACGGAAAGGAGCTCAGAGGGAGAGGAGTCACTTCGGGACAGTTGGATGAGCTGTTTGTTTCTGCCGGGGTCAGAATAAACTCAAGAACTGAGAACTCAATCTAGAGGATCAGCTCTATGTTTGAAGAGCAAGGTTAGTGGTAAGTCCACCCAGGTGTGACTTGGAGAAGTGTTTGGAGGCTTTGAGCAGAGGGGCCAGTGAGGGATATCCTGAGTAAAGAGATGTTAGTAGGCCTTCACTCTATGTCTCTTCAGCTGCAGGCCAGACATGTTTCTCCAGGTAAGAAACTATGAAGCTGCTCTCCATAGCCAACCTTATTTCCCATGGAATTGAAATGATCCTGGTAAACTAGCTCTTCTCTGATGAATATGGACTGTAGGTTCTGTTTTAAAGTTAGCAGATACTGAGGCAGATGAACACTGTAAACCATCATGAGGTACTTTCTTATTTGCTTCTCCCAACGACATTCAAAGCAGGGAAGTGAGCAAGAGACACAATCTGTGCTCCATGATTTGGTCTTATTGTTAAGTTTTGCAGATCATCTGTGCGCTAGCATCTTTTCTGCCTTCTCTGTAAACCAGGTCCTTGTTCATGAGCACTTGATCTATGTTTTTGGCAGTCAATGCTTACCAAAAGCATTAGGGAAAGGACCATGGAAAATAATGACTAAATGAGGGTGTGCTTGAGTTTCCCCTTCTCTCTGCTTCATTACTATGGTTACCAGAGTTAAGATTTCAGGCAGAAGCTTGTCTGTGGACCCAGAGGGACGATTGCTTGCAGTAAGCACAGTGATGGACCACAATTTGACAGGGATGCCAGGGAGCTATTGTTGATCTCGTTGTCGAGATCTGAGTTTCCAGTTAAGACAGTGCATGAAGGGGCATAGTACGGTACTTGGCACGAAAAGGGAGCCCATCTTTCTTTCCTTTTCAAAGATATCAATGATGTACTTTTAATCAGAGATAAAGAGGAAATCTTATGAGGTTATAAGAACAAATATTTTCCTAACTGGACTTAACTCCTTGGCAATTGCTCTCTCTTTCTCCCGATTGTGTGTCTCATTATAAGGTATATGTCATGTTAGCCCTGGGTAATGTGACTTCTCCAATGCAGGCACAGGTCAGTGAGTTGAGAGTGGGAAGTGGTCAGACAAGCTCTGTATTAGATAAGGAAAATGAGGGTATTCAAATTGCTTGCAACCTGTTTTCACGCAGCGTAGAGCACAGGTCTACTCTGACCTAGATGGGGTCACCATAAGACAGAGGTGATGTAATAGCACTTGGGTTTTTTGTTTTGTTTTGTGGGGGTGACTGTCATACTATTGTTGGGAACCAAATGTAATTCCTTATCTAATACAGAGCTCTGTACAAAGTGAACATTCAACAAATATGTATTGAAGACATAAATTCTAGGGTCACCCAGGAGCTTAGATGGAAACTAAGCAGACAGTGGCCATTTCTTGGTAACACGCCTGTCATTCGTCTTCTAAATGGTTACAATTGCTTCTGATGATAAGTCATCAAGCAGTTGGGAAATAACTCCAAATGAGCTTGTTACAAACTAGAATAACATTGATAGAAGACCAATTAATACTGTGATTAGGCAAGCCCACTTCTCTCTAACATAATGTCTGTGAAGTACTGGATTTCTCTCTCATTCAGTTTGATTTTTTTTTTTTTAATGAAAGTCCAGTTATGCTGAAATGACTACAGCTTGAACCATCATGAATAAGTCTATGACAATTAAGACATAGACTGTAAAAGGTGAAGGTTTAAGGTATCTGTCATCCTTGCCTTTATAAGAAGCTGAAGGTGCAGATTTGATTTAAATGACATAAAGAAATAGAATTGTATTATGAAACTGGTCAAGTTGTTTGGGAAACTCAATAGCTCAAAGAGCATTTTAGCAATGCCAACTGCAAAGCACAATGGGCAGTTTGCAGTTGTTAACCTATACTTTGAAGATGCCAGTATTTTGCCCTCAGGCTCGCCACTTTTGGATTCTTGTTATTGCTATTATTAGGTGCTGTTGAGTCTGCTCCAACACAGGGCAACCCTCTATACACCAGTCATGTACTAAACTCACAATTGTTGTTTTGTCTAAGCCCATTGTTGCAGCCACTTTGCCCATCCATCTCTTTGAGGGTCTTCCTCTTTTTTACCAACCCCCTGCTTTACCAAGCACAATGCCCTTTCCCAGGGAGTGGGCCTTCCTGATAGCATGTCCAAAGTACATGAGATGAAGTCTCACCATCCTCTCTTCTGAAAAGTATTCTGGCTGTGTTTCTTCCAAGACAGGTTTGTTTGTTCTTCTATAAGTCCATGATATAATCAGTATTCTTTGCCAAAACCATAATTCAACTGGATCAATTCTTCTATGGTCTTCTTTATACATTGTTCAGCTTTCACATTCATATGGAGCAGTTCAAAGTAGCATGGCTTGGGTCATATACACCTTAGTCCTCAAAATGACATCTTTGCTCTTTGACATTTTAAAGAGGTGTTAGACATCAGAGTTTCCAATCCTGATGCTGATTTCTTCTTCATATAGTCCAATTTCTCTGATTATTTGCTCAGCATACAGATTGAATATGTATGGTAAAAGGATAGAACCTGAACACACACCTGTCCTGATTTACAATTGTTCGGTGTCCCCTTGCTCTGTCCTAGCAACTGTTTCTTGGTCTATGTACAGGTTCTTCATGAGCCCCATTAAGTGTCCTGGAATTCCCATTCTTCACAATGTTTGCTATGATCCACACAGTCGAGTGTCTGCATAGCCAATAAAACACAGGTAAATATATTTTTGGTATTTTCTGCTTTCAGTCAATATCCATCTGACATCAGCAATGATAATGTTAGTTCTGTGTCGTCTTTTGAATCTGGCTTGGGTTTGTGACAATTCCCTGTTGATGTACTTCTATAATCTTTTTTGAATTATCTTCAGCAAAATTTTCCTTGCATGTGATATGAATGACATTGTAATTATCAGGGGATGACTAGGGGGAACAAGTGTGGCTCAGTCCTGAGTCTCAGCCTTGATCTACAAGGATGAGGACGCTGGGTATTTGGTCACAACCTCCACCTCTCATTGCTTGAGGGCTACTCCTGGACATTGACCTCTTGGCATTTCCATTTTGCTCTGCATGTGGATATAATACGATACTGTGACCAGCAGATGCTCTCAGATAGAGTCCCAGGAAACCATCAGTGTGTGTGCTTGGTAGAATAATGGTTACTAAAGAGGCACCCTTCTAATCTCTGCAACCTGTGAAGACATTACCCTGCATGACAAAAGGCTCTGTAGATGCGATTCAGTTAGACCTTTAGATAGAGAAATAGAATCACAAATCCTTATAATCAGAGAACCTTTCTCAGTTGTGATCAGAGACACGTGTGGCCATGAAAGAAGGTCAGAGAGATGCAATGGAGCCAGGCTTGAAGATGGAGAAGGGGGCCATGAGTCATGTAATGTGAGCAGCCTCCAGAAGTTGGAAAAGGCAAGGAATACATTCTCCCCTGGAGCCTGTAGAAGGTATTGAGCACTAGCAACACCTTGATTTTCGGACTACTGACCTAACTGTAAGATACTCAATAAATCTGTGTTGTTTTAAGCCACTAGGTTTATGGTGGTCTGTTATAATTGATATAAAGCATTCGTTACTGCAAATAATTCAAACCCGCAAAACCATTTTCATGTTATACTGTTGTTGTTATTATTAAGTGCTGTCAAGTTGGTTTCAACTCGTAGCAAGCCTATCTATATAGGGCTTCCAAGGAGCAGCTGGTGGGTTTGAACTGTCAACCTTGTGGTTAGCAGTCCAGTGCTTACCCTACAGCACATGTTATAGACTTATTTAAAATGACTTTGCTAAGGTTACGGTATATGTCCCAGATACAGAAAGCTTATGGTTAAGTGCCATCAAGTCAGTTCTGACTCATAGTGACCCTGTTTCCAAGGAGCGGCTGGTGGGTTGGAACTGCTAACCTTGTGGTTCACAGTCCAGTGCTGATCCTACAGCGCCACACCAGGAAAGCTAGCTCCAGAAAAATGACAAAAAGAGGAACTAACGTGTACTGATACTGATCCATGCCTCAAGGACGTAAGTGTAGACTAATTAAGCAATTGTTGTTGTTGTTAAGTGCCGTCAAGTTGGTTCCGACCCATAGCGACCCTGAACAGGGTTTCAGAGGCTGTATGGGAGCAGAAAGCCTCATCTTTCTCTCGCGGAACAGCTGGTAGTTTTGAACTACTGACCTTGCGGTTCACAGCCCGATTCGTAACCACTACGCTACCAGAGCTCCTTTAAAAGTGTGTTTATATAGACAATAGGGAGCCCTGGTGGCACGGTATTGGGCGCTCCCCTGCTAACTGAAAGGCCAGCAGCAGTTCCAACTACTCTGTAGGAGAAAGAGGAGGCAATCGGCTTCCATACAGATGACAGCCTTGGACACTCTATGGGGCAGTTCTACTTTGTCCTGCAGGCTCTCTACAGTCAGTGGACAGCCATGGGTTGGTTGGTTTTTTGTTTACACAGAAATGTCAGCATAGCATTTTCCTGAAGTGGTGTCTCATTCCAGTCTGAACCTCTCTATACAAAGTGATATTTCTCCATTTCCCATCTATCATTCTATCATCTTTGAAAGCTTTTGGTGGTTCCTACTTCACTTCAATAAGGCGCTCTGGTAGTGTAGTGGTTACACGTCGGGCTGCTAATCTCAAGGTCAGCAGTTCAGAACTACCAGCTGTTCCGTGTGAGAAAGATGAGGCTTTCTGCTCCCGTAAAGAATTGGAACCAACTCCACGGCACACCACCCGCTACTTCACTTCAACAAGGTCCCAGTTTTCCTTCCTCTCTGGCTCCCTTTCCTCACATCTCCACTTTTGCCAGAAATCTACCAGTTACTCCTCAGAAGTCCCATACAGGGTCGCTATGGGTTGGAACCTACCTGAGCGCACTTAACAACAACAACTCTTTATGAAGTGCTGAAAGCTCTATGCTATTTCTTGCCTCTGTACCTTTGCATAACTGTTCCTTCCCTCAGCCCAAATATCCTCCCATTCCTTTAATACCTATCAAATTCCCACTCCTGTGTCAAGAGGGAGTTGGAGGGTCATCCCCATGATGGGGAGGAGACTGCACCTTCCTTGGTCAAAAGGGTACGTTGTACTTATTTCTCTCACAAAGCACACAACATTTTGTATTAAAATTGTTTGCATGTCCCTCTACCATAGCTAACTTAACACAAGCAACACGAAAATGAGACTAGTGGATCCAAGTTTTCCTTCCCATTTTAATCCTTGTTGTGTTTTTCTGTGAAGTGCTGTCTAGTCAGTTCCAACACACAGGGTTTCTGAGGAATAGCTGTGGGTTTGAACTGCCGACCTTGCGGTTAGTAGTCCAGTGCTTATCCTACAGCATCCCAACTCCCTTTACAGACACATTTGTGTAGCAAAAATCCCTTAAGAGGGTTTTTGTGCAGAGGTAGAATTTCAACTGAATTAGATAATTATAGAAATATTTAGGATCTTTGGAGTTACAGGTAAGTACATTATTGCAAATAAATAAGTAAAGAAGTCTGGGTAATTGCTCTATTTCATTGGTCACATTCTCACCTACCTATAACGTTTCCTCATTTCCTTCTCATTCCTTTTCTCTTTGCCTCATTTGCATTTCTCTACCCCCATTGGACCATTATATCAGCCGTACTTTTGCCTCATCATTCGTCCATCCCATCAGGCAAAACCTTTACCCTGAACCCAGGGCCAGCTTCATGAATATGTGACATGTATGAGGGGGCTTCACAAGTTAGTGGGAAAATCCCATTCTTTTCATTCCATTTTCCCATGAACTTTTTGAAGTGCCATCATATAGTTTCACAGGGTCCCATGTTCCAGTGGACCCCTTTGCAGTTGCTGTCTGGGAATTCTTAATATTTGAACAAGGGATCTCATGTTTTCGTTTTGCATGGGGCTCTGCAAATTATGTAGTTGGTCCTCCTGGGATCAATTCTGAAACCCACCTTCTTGTGTTTTTTCTCAGGCTGCTTGAGCCTCTCTGGAGAACCTCATCGAATTGGGCCCACTGCTCTGTGGAACTTCTGTGGGTTCCTAGGGATGGTTTTCTCAGTGCGTGGATTTTTCAAACCTTTCTCACACCTCCTGCTCTGCCACCTCCCTCTTCATTTTCTGAAAATGAACTTGTTTCTTCTCTCACAGAAAACATTTAGATGCCAGCATGCGGGGGTTCCTTGTATATTCTGCCTGGTGGTGGTGGTGGTAGTGCACCGAGGAGTTGGTTCTCACTCATAGGGTTTCCGAGGCTATGAATCTTTACGGGAACAGAAACCCTCATTGTTCTCCCGCAGATTTGAACTGCTGACCTTGGAGTTAGCAGCCCAACTTGTACCCACTATGCTACCAAGGTGGCTATTCTGCCTACCCACTCATAAACTTGCCCCTGTTCTTGTGTCTGCTTCCTACACCCAGTTACGTTGCAAGAGGTATCCTTTCCCCACTAAACATGCTCTCCAACTTCCCAGGAAACACTCCTCAAAGTGAAACAATTTTCTTACCAGCATTTAAATGTTTGCAAGTCTCTCATCTTAAAAACCACCACCACCACCACCAAATGTGGCCGTTGTATCTCTCCAGCAATTTCTCTTTCTCCTTCTTCTCTCTCTCTTTTTTGGAAATGTTGACTGTACTCAGTGTCCTCACTTCCTCACTGACTTCTTCTGTCCTGAATGTCCTACAAACTTGTGTCTGCCTCCACTGAACCTGCTGTTGCCAAGGTTACTAACATTCTTGGTATTTCTAAAATCCATGGCCACTTCTGAGTTTACCTTGCTTGAACTCTCCATCTTCAGACACTATGCACACCCTTCCACAAGCTCTCTCTTCTGGCTTCTATGAGCACACATGGCTGATTTTCCTCTCTGTCTCCGTTATGGGCTCCAGTTTCCCTGGCTGATTTCTCCTCCTCTTCTTCCCCCTTCCCTTCCCTAACTTTGCCCTCTTCTTTCACTTCTCACTCTGTTCACCCCCCTCCTCCCACCCACTCTATTCCTTCATCTTCATCTAAAGCCTGATGACTCTTCCATGTAACATGCAGCTCAGTCCTCTCTCCTGTGCTCTCCAGGTCTCAACGGTTCAGCTGATCCCACCCTGCACTTAATCCCAACTCTGCAATCCCCAACAGCAACAAGCTGATCTTCAGCCTCTAGCCCTCTAACACTACAATCCCGTCTGGAGGAAGCCATAATGCTTGAAGTCATCGTCGCCTGCTTCGCTTGCAGTCCCTCTATTCCTTTAGTATATGTCCTATTGCTTTAGCTTTATTCATTTGCCAAAAAAACCCCCCAAAAAACCAACTCATGTAACTTCACCTCTCAGGCCTTCATCATTGCTGGCTTTGATCACGAGAAGTTTCTAATAGTTCTCTTGCTCCATTATTGCTCTGTTTGAAACATTCTCCACAGTGCACAACTGACTTGATTTTTCTAAAATGCCTACCTGATCATGCCATTCGTCGACTTAAGAACCCGTACCATCTCCTCAGTGACTTCAGCTCCTTAGCATGGTGCGCACAGAGCCTTTCCTTGCCCGGGACTTGCTTAGCTCTCTTGTCTTCTACTTAGTTACCCATCTCAGAGGGAGCCTAGGTGCTGACTTGGTGGTTGTCCTAGTTGTTTGTGTTTTGTTGTTGTTTTTCTAGAAGACCCTGAAACAGGGTTTTGAGTACAGGTGGGTGCTGCCAATAGTTAAGTACACAACCACTAGCTGAAAGGTTGAATGTTTAAATCCACTCAAAGATGCCTCAGAGGATAGTCCTAGAAATCTGCTTCCAAAAGACCATAGACACTGAAAACGCTACAGAGCAGTTCTCCTCTAGACACTTGGGCCGCCATGAGGAGGCATCAACTCCACGGTTACTGACATTAACAGTTTCTTCAGGAGGTCACCTCATGAAGCATCAGTAGGGGAGTGGCTTTGTGAGACAGGGAAAGGAACAAAGTTAATGCAGGGTGCATTGTTGAATAGGTGACACTGTGGGCAACTAAACCACTGGGTACCTGTGTAGAATATGCCTCAGAGGGAAAAGGAAATTGGGGTATTTATTCTCCAGCCCCCAACTCTTATGGGCAGAGGGATGTTCCTGGAAAATTAAGTCCTCAGCTTTTCCAATCTGTCCTGCCAGTCATGAACTTACTCCGGGGGCCACAGAAGAGCCCCCTCTCACTGCCCACACCAAGGGAGAGCCTCGTTTTCAGTAGGAGGCTTCAGTATGTGGGAACAATGAGTGCCAGGGGCGTGGGGGGCATGGACAGTGACCATCAGAGGGCTCCTTCTGTGTGTTCTATTGCCCCCGCAGCCACTCTCCTAATACTTGTCATCTGTATGTAGAAAACGTGGGTCTGCTTATTAGCTCATCTCTCCCAGTGAGCAATCTGTTGCACTTGGTTGTTGGCCCATAGGAGGTGTGCAATGTGCATACCCTGAGTGTATGACTGAATGATGGAATACAATGAAATAGTCTGGTGATACAAGACTGACGGTAAGGAGAAAATAACAAAAGAGCAGGAAATCAGAGAGACAGAAGAAATGATCCTGTAGGAAGGAAGGTAGTAAAGAAAGAGAGAGAATGGGCAATTGTCTGAGATGAAAGAAAGAATAAAGGAGAGACACTCAAAAGATGGGGGATCTCATTGTCAAGGGTGTTTCTGCAAATCGCTTTGCAGCTTGCAAAAGAAAATTCCACATTGCAAACTTTCAAATAACACTCTGTCATAATAGCTAGAAGATTCTATTAACATGCTTAGAAGAGAACATCTGAAAAATACTGCAGAGTGCTCTGTCCCCAACAAGGTCAGGCCTACCCACCCTGGTGGTCTGGGGGAATTAGAAAGGGCCACAACATTTATTTATTTGAGGGGGTTTTCAGTTTAATCCAAATTCTAAATCCACAGTGGTCTGCCTAAAGCCTCATCTCCGTACCTCATCCTTCAAGAAAAACAAACAGCCACTGGGAAGCAGTTACAACCTCTTCAACAGTATGTTTGCTAAGGAAGCAGTTGTTCACTGAATTAATGATCTATGAAATCTTCTTTAACTACCTTGTGCAAGCATGTGGCAGAATATGGGGAAATGGGAGATGATAAAAGAGAACGCATGCCATTTCACTTCATTGTTCCTGAAAGGGGAAGACAGAAGAGCTGCTCTTCTGGAGTTTCCTTTCCAAGGACAAGGATAAAGGAGATGTATAGAGACTCCCCCCCCCACACACACGCACACACTTTTGCTGTATTGTGGTGGCTTGCGTGTTGCTATGATGCTGGAAGCTATGCCACTGGGATTTCATATACTAGCAGGAACACCCATGGTGGGCAGATTTCAACAGAGCTTCCAGACTAGAAATGACAGACTACTACAAACAGGGGGGAAAAAGACAGACTAGGAGATAAAAAAGATCTGGCTAGCTACAAGGGTACTTCAAAAAGGCCATGGAAAAATGGCATGAAAAGATCATGGAATTTCCCCACAAACTTTTGAAGCCCCCTTGTACTTCTGAAAATCAATCAATGCAAACCCTGTGGCTCATAGACTATTGTCCATTAGAGAGCAGGATGATGAGGCCCCTGATGGCTTAGTGGATAAGTGTTTGGCTGCTTACCAAAAGGTCAGCAGTTCGAATCCCCTAGCTGTTCCTTGGATATACAGTCTTGGAAATCCTGTGGGACTGTTCTGCTCGGTCTCACAGGGTTGCTGTGAGTCAGAATCAACTCTATGGCAACAAGTTTGGGTTTGGGGTTTGGTCTAGGTCTGGAGGCCTGTGAATGGTGTGGCCTGCTCCTGGATCAGTGTGTTTGTTACTGGTTAGGCCCAATTCCTATTGGTAGTCTAAGTAGTGAGAATTATTTTATTCATTCTCACATTTTTAGTAACAGTTCAAAAGTTCCTATTGGATTCTTCTAGAATGAATGAAACTATCTTTCTGTTTGATGCTGCTCCATTGCCTTCCCTTTCCCTTTACCATGAAACATCGACTCCCTCCAGAGGCACCTTGGGAGGTGGAGCCCATGGCCGAAAGGAGCCACTCCTAGATGACCATTTGTTCTGGGTCCTTGTCTTCTGGTTTTGATCAGTGGGACCCAGTGTCCCATTGGAAAGGGAAGATCTAATACTCTTTGAAATTTGGTTTGGAAACAGATAGCACTGGGTTTATGAGCCTACCAAGTGGAGGGGAAAGGCATTTTCTCTGAGTTTCCCCTTCCTGGGGCATTACAATGGGGTTTGGGACTAAAGTCTGGATAAAAAATAAGTCGTTTATTATATGTAGTTCTTATACATTTATTTTCTTCCATTCACTCAATGGTAGGATGTTTGTGTGAGAGCAGGATTCAGTTATTTTTAAGTTAGGTGTCGGAAACACAACCTCCCAAGATTATTTCAACCTTACATCCTGCCATAAAACATACACAGAAAATAGATCGAGAAGTGACACGTATCATGAAAAGGAACATCATAGGCTCTATGGGGACTTGAAAGAGTGAGATCGTTGTAGTCTGCAGGATCAGGAAATGGTCTTTTGAGGAACTTGCATGTTAGCTAAATGTTAAAGGTTGGTAAAGAAGGTGCATGCAAGAGAAAAGTCTGAAGAAACTGAGTCCCAATATCGCCCTTTCCCACAGGACCGGCATCTGAGAGCTTTTGATTCAGGGTTTCCCCTTCTCACCTGGTTGTCTAATCAGGTTAAAAGGTCTCATATCTTCTTCCAGGAAGAAGGTGAACACTAAACAGTGAATTGACATCATTCCTTTAAAGGGGCAGCTTGTTGTTGGTGTTAGCTCAGACAGATAAGAACAAGGGAGAGGGGAATGCAGTTGGGCCTTCAAGTTCTAGTCAGGGAGTGGTTCTAACCCCCACCTTGTGGAAACAATTCTTGGAGCTGAGGAAATAGCAAATAAGTAGTGTTACGCAAATGTAGACCAGGAGCCTTAGCTCCTGATAGACAGGTCTTGGCAATGCCCCAGGGAATTGCAAGCTTCCTCAGGGGAGAAACTGCTTTGATAAAATTGATAGTGGTTGCTTTGCAAAACATAAAAAAATAGAAGATAACTAATCAAAGCCAATACACCCAATAGCAAATGGCCTGGTTCTTCCTTCAAAATGACCTTATTTACTAAGGCGACTCTTCTGTAAACACTAGACCCTCTTTTCATGCATGTTCATGTATTCTGGGATTTTCTCACTAGAACCATCTCTTTGGATAGATCTTAATACTAGTGTCTCTTTGGGAAACTATCTACTTTTGGTTTGTCTTCTGCCTTCTAAAAGAATAACCTGTATCATGTTGTGCAGATCAGTTTCTCAGTGGGGCATTCAATAAGCGGCATTGAGACTGGGAAACATTTCAAAATGGCGTCACCTACCAGCCCTCATCATCATCTACCACACAATCCAGCACGAATAGCACCTTTCCTTTCCTCGGGAATCTTTAATATCCACATGGAGCACCCAATTCCTGGATTGCCTCTCTGTCAATAAATTTTCTTCCACCCCACCTTAGTCAGATACTCATGTGATCATACCCTGATTCTTATCTTTATTGCCTGTAAAATCTTGATTCTGAACATCATTCTCTTTTCCTCTCTTTGGCCACTGGCTTGTATCTTTCCATTTCACCACACTATTCCTAATTCAGCATTTCAATAAAGTAGCTAATGAATGAATAGTCAGTATCTTCTTCGAGTTCTCTTCCTTCTCTTTATCCACCTTAGAGCCCATGACTCCAATGACTCCCTTGCAGGCCTCTTGAACTCTCCTTCTCTCTCTCCTACTCTCCCCTCTCTGACTTTTCCTTTTCCCCCCTCCCTCCTTTTCTGCCTCTTTTCCTCCAACTTCTCTGTCACTTTCTCTTCCTTCACCCTTACTACTTACTTAGCAAAACTTTCATTGTAGTTGAACCTGTCATTGTTGGCCTCAACCTGGACTGTTGCTAGGGGGAAACACCCCTGCTGATTGTTCCCACTTTAGATTAAGAACCACAGATCTCAGGTAGGTACTCTCACTGCCCTGGAACCGAAACCTCATCTCTTTGCTTGTAGCAGTTGCCTTCTCCCTCTCCCTAACTACTATTTAATACCTGATCTTCCCTTCTCAAACCTTCTACATCCCTTCTTTCCACCCCACACTCAGATGATAGAAGTCTGGTGTGATGATGCCATAGGATAAGCACTGGACTGTGAGCCACAAGGTCGGAAGTTCAAACCCACCAGCTACTCCTCGGAAACCCTACACAGGGTCGCTATGAGTTGGAACTGACTCAACGAAACTTAACAACAAAAACTCAGCTGATAATCTGTCTCATACTTCTTGGAAAGATCTGAGCAAAGGCTTAGGAGCTACTACATTTTACCACCATCAACCTTACCAACTGAGCACCCTCACAGTCCTTCTTCCATTTTGTCTGTAGATTGGTGAGGTGCACAGACTGTGTGCCTTCAGCTCCTATGTCACTTTCTTGCTTCTTCATCATGGACAAATGAGTTAACTTCTTTATGCTGTGGTGTTCTCATCAATGCTGTTGTTAGGTGCTGTTAAGTCAGTTCCAACTCATAGTCATCCCCTGTACAACAGTAAAACCCTGCCCAGTCCTGCATCATTCTCATAGTCCTTGCTATATTTGAGCCCATTGTTACAGCCATGGTATCAATTCATCTTATGGAAAGTCTTTATCTTTTTCACTGTCTGCTTTGCCAAGCATGATGCCTTTCTTCAAAGAAATGTCCCTCCCAATAACAAGTCCAATGTCGTAACACAGAATCTTGCCATCCTTGCTTCTAAGGAGCACTCTGGCTTTAAGTCTTTCAAGATATATTTGTTCGGTTTTTTGGTAGTCTAGGAGCTCTGGTAGCGTAGTGGTTACGAATCGGGCTGCGAGCCGCAAGGTCAGCAGTTCGAAACTACCAGCTGTTCCGCGGGAGAAAGATGAGGTGTTCTGCTCCTGTAAAGATTTACAGCCTTGGAAGTCCTGTACAGGGTCGCTATGAGTTGGAACCGACTCCACGGCACATAACAACAACAACAACAGGGTACATTCAGCATTCTTCACCAATACCATAATTCTCATCAGTGATTGTCAATTATTTAAGTTACAATGAAAATGGATGAAATATCTGCTCCCACTGATATGAACCCCATCCTTTTGCTCTAGATTTGATCCATTTTCACTGTCTCAAGGCATTTTTTCTGGAAATTCTTCACTGCAGCTTTCATTCTCCCCTTTTCACTTATGGTTATAGTAGTCTTAATGGCAAACATGTCCTTTTATCTTCCATTTTGATCAAAAAAAAAAAAGTCCTCTCATGAGCTCACATGTAATTCCATACCATTTCCTATGCTCCCGGCACAACAAAGGCTATTATTTATTATTGTAACTGATGTTTAAAGTCTGCCTATTTGTTTTTTTTGTTTTTTTTTTTTCTGGTAGAGTGGTTCATTTCCACCACTTTCTAAATTTACACTCTCTCAGTGAGTGAGCTCACTTAGTTTTGTGGATTTGGATGCTACCTGTTAACTGGCCACTCCCAAATATAGATTTCCATGTTTTATCTCTCCTTTGGTTCCTTTGGGCTTATATGAAGGGGCTTCCAAAAGTTAGTGGAAAATGGAATTAGAAGATAATGGAATTTTCCACAAAGTTTATGAAGCCCCTTTGTATATCTCTTTCCTTGCCAACTCTACTAAGATGTCTCATGCACATCCAAACTTTACAACATCAAAATAGAACTCTTCAATTTCACGCCAAATCTGCTTCTGCCACCATAATCCCCACCCATATCAGTAAATAGAAACAACACCCACCTATTTGCTCAGACCAAAAATCCCTGGGTCATATTTGATTCCTCTTTTCCTTACCTCATTACATCTAATGCATACTAAAACCTATGGACTTTACTTCCAACGCATAGGCACTATAATTGAAGTTGCATCAAGGGATTCCATTCTGTCAGTCCTGTTCAACAATGTATCTATCCCAAGGGTCTAGAACAGTGCCTGGCACATTGTTGTTGTTGTTGCTAAGTGCCGTCGAGTTGATTCCACCCCATATAGAGTTAGTTGTTGTTATGCGCCGTGGAGTCTGTTCCCACTGAGAGCGACCCTGTACAGGGTTTCCGAGGCTGTAACTCTTTACGGGAGCAGAAAGCCACATCTTTCTCCCACGGAACATCTGGTAGTTTCGAACTTGCTGACCTTGTGGTCCACGTAACCACTATGCTACCAGAGAACCTTTGTTGGATGTATGAATGAATCACGAATTTGTCAATTTCCCTGTCTCCGTAACCAACCAATGATATTTTTCTTGTATTTCTGCAATAGCATCTTAACTGATCTGTTGCTGATATTCTTATACCATAAACTATCCTCCAAATCACCACCTAAGTGATACATACCATATCGAGACCACTCAGTGGATTCTAATCAGTTAGAATAAAATCCATTCCTATATTCTGGTCTGCAAACCTGAAATTGTCTATTTCTCCAACTGCACTTTTCTCTCTCCTTCACCAATGTTTTCCCAGAATTTCCTTTCCAGGATTCCTAGAATGCATAGTAGGTGCTCAATAAATGCTTGTTGAATGGATGAATGAATTCATGGTGGTTGGGTATTCTAATGATGCCAGAAAGTGAGGTTGTACAGAGCTTTGTTTTACACCATTTCTCGTCCCTTGAAATCTAAGTTCTTAAGTAATTTATGCTTGCTTTCTCCACATCCTCACTTCCCATATAATCCTTAAATAACTACAGTCCAAATTTCCAAATACCAAACTAAAAATGTTCCTGACAAGGTCATTGGTAGATTCAGTTGACCATTCTTTCATTTCATTAGGTTTTGCTCTTTTATTTTTTTTTATGTTTTATTTTTTTTTTTCTGTCTTACATTCTCTGGGTTGAATTTATCATTCTTAGTTTCATCTTCAAGAGATAGATGCTTAAATTATGAATGTTTAGCCTTTCTTTCTTCTAATATATATATTTGAAGTATATATACATTTTCTAAGCAAGGCATTAGAATTTCAGTCCATACACTGTGAAATGTATAATTCAGTGATCTTCAAGTTCAAAATATTTCCTAACTTTCATTTTGAATTCTTTTTTGTCTCCTGCATTATAAATATACTGCTTAATTTCCAAACAGATGGAGATTTGCTAATTCTTTTAGTGGTTGATCTTTAGCCTAATTCCATTGACTTAGATAATTACTAAATATGACTACGGTTTTTTGAGATTTGTTGTGATTTGCTTTAGGGCCTAGCTCATGGTAAATTTATAGAAATGTTCTTTCTGAATTTGAAAAGTAGATTTTCTACATTTGTGGGTGCAGTGAGTTTATTAATTGTGCTGTGAAATGTTTGATACCCTTTCTGATTTTTTTTTTTTTTCTGCTTATTTTGTCAGCTGAGAGCTGTGTTAAGATCTCTCCCCATAACCGTGGGTATCTATTTCCATCAATTTAATCTTTCTGTATTTTGAGACCACGATATTAGTTGTATGTTGTTGTTGTTGAGTGCCTTGGTTCTGATGCATAACAACTCTGTACAGGGTTTCCAAGAAGCAGCTGATAAGCTTGAATGTCCAATCTTCAGGTTCGAACTGACCTTGCAGTCCAGAGTATTAACCCACAGCACCACACCAGCACTCCATTGGATGCATCCCTCTCTACAATTATTATGTCTCCCTACTGAAGTGATTTTTTTTTTTCCTGAAATGTCTCATTTGTAGTCATGTTTTTGGTCTTAAAGTCTACTTTCTCTAATTACTGTTTTTTATATACTTTTAATTTCAAGTTTTCTGCATCCCTATATTTTAGATGCATCTGTTGTCTGCACAAATGTTATTGTTAGGTGCCACAGAGTTGGTTCTGAC
>NW_006408536.1:21990263-22049412 GCF_000296735.1 Chrysochloris asiatica
ACCAACCAGAAGTTCAGTGGTTCAAACGCACCAGCCAGTCTGGGGCGAAAATATATGATAATCTGCTTCCATAAGGTTTCCAGCCTTGGAAACCTTGTGGGGCAATTCTTTGTCTTATAGGGTCACGGTGAGTCCAAATGGGCTTGAAGGCAAGGGCTTGGGAATGGCTGCTAGTCAGTGATGTTGTTGTTGTTAAGTGCCTTCCAGTCAGTTCCCACTCATAGGGACCCTGCATAGGGTTTCTGAGGAGCGGCTGCTGATCTTGAATGGCCGACCTTGCAGATCAAACCAACTTTGGAGTCCAGCGCATGGACCCACAGCGCCACACCAGGACTCCTTGTCAGTAACGTTAGACGCTGCTAATCGATCACAGACCTTATTCCCAAAGAGCCCAGATACAGCCTAAGAATCCAGCACACAGATTTCAGGAAAGGCCTTCCAGATTATCAGAAGGGGGAAGCAAATTATTTGCTATTGCTGGCCTAGGAGAGGGAACATCATTGGGCCAGGATGGTGTTTCTTACATTTATTTAATCAGAAGACTCACCTGGGCTACTTGTTAAACACACAGACTCTTTGTGTTTTACCGGCAAACCTCCTGAGTCAGACTTTGCAGGGGAGTGAACTGAGAATGAGTTTTGTCTAAAGAGTACCAGGTAAGTCGTTTTATGGTTAAGGACCTTTGGGGAAACCTGGGCTGTATTGGAGCACCTGAGAGGGGTTGTTGAATGACTTCAACCTCCTGCCGACTAACGGGCAGGTGCGATGTGAGTCATTTTAACTCTGTACTGTTTTTATGTTGAAATAGCCTCACAATCTAATACTAGTTCCTGGAGACCTTGAACTTGGGCCACTGTGTGCCGAACTCCTCTGCAGGAGATTGAAGATACGGTTCGCACCACCAGGGAGGAGAAAATTGAGAAAGACTCCAAATTCAAAGGTGATGTGCAGTCGAGAGAACATTGGTGTTTTTTCAGTCTTTGGCTGTGGTAGGACATGTTCCTGAGGCAGGGAAGAGAAAGATCCAGGGTGGCCAATAGGATCCCAGCCTTGGAAACCCTGTACAGGGAGGGTCACTATGAGTCGGCACCGACTCCACGGCACACCACCACCCATTACCACCACTAATCGAAAAGTTGACGGTTCAAACTAGTGGTGCCTCTGAAGAAACATCTAGCAATCTCCTTCTGTAAAGAAGTGCAGCCAGAGTGCTCCTTGGAGGCCAAGGTGGCCAAACTTCGTCTCTCATACTTCGGACATATTGTCAGGAAGGACCAGTCGCTGGAGAAGGAGATCATGTTTGGTAGGGTGGAGGGTCAGAGAAACAGAGGAAGACCCCCAGCAAGATGGATTGGCCAAGTGGCAGCACCGATGGACTCAAGCGTGACAATAGTAGTGAAGTTGGCCCAGGATCAGGCCGTGTTTCATTCTGCTGTGCATAAGTCACTATGGGTCGGTACTGACTCGATGACACCTAACAACAACAACAGATTTTCCAGCAAGTGTGATTAGCCTTTTCTCAGGAGGGTCAGATTTTGAAAACGATCTCTCATCTGTTAAGTGTAAAGTTTTAACATCTCTATCCATGTTGTGACATAGTTGTTGTTATTGTAACCTGCTGTTGACTCATTGTGACCCTGTTTACGGTTTCCAAGAGTGGTTGGTAGATGTGAACTGCCGACCTTACAGTTACCAGGCCAGTGCTTACCCTACAACATCACAACAGGGCTCAGTGATGTTGTTGTTGCTGCTAAGTGCTGTTGAATTGGTACCGACCCACAGAGACCCTGTTTCTGAGGAGCAGCTGGTGAGCTTGAACCGCCAACCTTGCGATTCAAACCAACTTTGCAGTCCAGTTCATTAAAGCCCAGCGCCACACCAGGACTCCCAGTGATATGATGGTGGTTGGTGGTGTGCCGTGGAGTCAGTTCTGACTCATAGCAACCCTGTATAGGGAGGGTTTCCGAGGCTGTAAATCTTGACGGGAGCAGAAAGCCTCATCTTTCTCCCACAGAACTGCTGGTAGTTTTGAACTGCTGACCTTGAGGTTGGCAGCCCAACATGTATTCACTACTCTACTAGAGTTTCAGGACAAATCAGGATTAAAACAGCAGCATCCTTAGCGTCTTCCTCTTTGTATGTTTTTTTTTTTCTATTTTCTGGATCACATGGCCTGGTTGACCAGGGCCTCCAGTTTCATGTGGCTTTGTCTGACCAGAGGGGGACTGTACCTTATTCTGCCTCTTCTGTCTTCTTCGGAGCCTCAGGAACTCCTTGTGCTGCCTGGAGACAAAGTTGACAGCTGCATACTCCAGCAAGGCGGCAAAGACGAACAGAAGGCACACGGCCATCCAGATGTCGATCGCTTTTACGTAGGAGACCTGAAAGGAGAGAGCACCACTATGAAAGCCGGCAGGGAAACCGGGTTCCTAATGGCTTGAGCAGCAGAATGGCCTCATTTCCCTTTGTCAAGGATTTCCTAGCCTTTCCTTAAGAAAGTGCTGAAAACAAAGGAAAAGAACCACATGACTGATCATATCGATTGACACAAAAAAGGCATTTGGCAAAATCCAACATACATCTGATAAAAGCACTAAAAAAAAAAACAAGGAATAGAAGGGGAATTCTTCAACATAATTAAGGGCATGTATACATAACCAGGAGTCCTGGTGTGGTGCTATAGGATAAGCACTTGACTGCTAACCATGAGGTAGGCAGTTCAAACCCACCAGCTGCTCCTCAGAAACCCTATACAGGGTTGCTGTGAGTTGGAACTGACTCGACAGCACTCAACAACAACAACAACATACATAACCAAGGGGAACGCAATGGCTTTGTAAGATAAGCATTAGACTGCAAACCACAAGGCTGGCAGTTCGAGCCCATGGTAGAAAGATTAGGCCTTCTGCTCCCTCAAAGATTAATAGCCTCAAAAAGCCTATGCAAGGTTGCTGTGAGTTGGGATCAATTCAATGATACTTAACAACAACAACATTACTCTCAATGGAGAGAAACTGGAAGTATTCCCCTTACATACAGGAACCTGGCAACGATGTCCTTTATCACCACTCCTATTCAATATTGTGTTGAAAGTCTTAGCCAGAGCTGCAAGGCAAGAAAGGGAAATTAAAGGCATCCAAATTGGCAAAGAAGAAGTAAAACTCTCTCTATTTGCAGATGATCTGATCCTATACATAGAAAATCCTAAAGACTTGGTGAGAAAACTATTGGAAGTCATTGAAAGATTCAGCAAAGTAGGAGGGTACAAGATCAATTCCCTAAAATCAGTCAGATTCCTTTACACTGATAAAGAACTCTGAAAAGGATATTAGGAAAACACTACTAATTACAATTGTTGTTAAGTGCCATTGAGTTGGTTCCGAATCACAGCGACCCTGTACATATAGGGTTTCTGAGGAGCAACTGGTGAGCTTTAACCACTGACCTTGTGGTTCAAACTGACCTTGCAGTCCAGTGCATTAACCCACAGCACCACACCAGAAGCCACCCAAAATATGAAATAGGAATAAATCTTACCCGAGAAACATGACCTATGCAAAGAAAACTACAAAACATTACTACAAGAAAACAAAAAAGACCTACAAAATTGTTAGAATATACCATGCTGATGGATAGGAAGTCTTAATATAGTGCAAATGTCAATACTACCCAAAGTAATCTATGTTGTTGGTGTTAAGTTCTATTGAGTCGGTTCTGACTCATAGCTCATCCTACTGCGCCACACCAGCAAGCCATTACTGTACAACAACTGACAGACAACAAACTGACAGACGTATTTATTGTCAAAAGGCACATTTCATAATCTATCTTGAAGTACAATGCTGTCTGTGATAGGATAATATACATATGCCTACAGGAGTCCTGCTGTGGCACTGTGGGATACTTCACTGGACCACAGGGTCAGTTTGAACTACAAGGTCTGCAGTTCAAATTCATCAGCCGCTCCCTGGAAACCCTATACAGTGTTGCTGTGAGTCGGAACCAATTTGATGGCACTTAAGAGCAACAAAAACAGATGGGTTAATACCACTATTATTCACATTAATGCACCAACCACTAAAGCCAGTGATGATGAAATTGAAGAATTCTACCAATTTCTTCCGTCTGAAATTGGTCAGATATGCAATCAAGATGCATTGATAATTATTGAGAATTGGAATGAGAAAGTTGGGAACAAAGAAAAAGGAACGGTAGTTGGATAATATGGCCTTGGTGATAGAAAAGATTCTGGGGGGGAGCACATGATAAAATTTTGCAAGACCAATGATTTATTCATTGCAAAATACCTTTTGTCAACAACATAAACAATAACTATATACATGAGTGTCTCCAGATGGATTACACAGGAATCAAATTGACTACATCTGTGGGAAGAGACAATGGACAACAACAACGAAGAGTTGACTTAATTCAACATGTTTTTAATTCTTCAACACATCTAGCATTCCTGGAACACTTCTTTTCTTAGCAAACAATTATTTGTCTTGTATTTACTGTTCTGGGACAATCCTGTTCTCTTGTAGTAATAGAACATTACCAATCACAGCTTCTTCTTTAGTTATATATTATTCAGATGGTACATAAATGTTTTAGGACCCAATAATGAGAGGACTTTGTCAATGCCTGATATATGTTCACACCAAGAGCTAAGTCTAATCCAACTGATCAGTTATTCCTCTCCTTCCTGGTATTTATTTATAGTATTCACAAACTTGTAAAACTTTCCTCATCACTTGCTGGACATCAGCAGGCCAAGCACGGATTTGGTTTATTTTATAGCTGCTCATAAATGAATCCTTTCAGTCTCTTAATCATTTTAGTTGGTCTCTGACTTTCCTCCAAATCACGAACATCTTTCCCGTATTGAAGTACTAGCATTAAATTCATTATGGATTTAGAGGGTGGGGTGAGACATCCATTACATATTAAGTGATGGCCCTTGGATCTGGCCTCTCAGCATTGAGATGCCTTTTTGTTGCTTTTCCACAGCTCTGATGTCAGCTTCTTCTCTCTGGCTGCTAATCCTCAGATGTTTGTAACTTACATCTGCCTCTGTCACTTTCTTTTTATGATTCTTGGGCTTTTTTTATGATCCCTTCCTGAGCTACTTTAGTACAGACTTACAAAATAATTTTCAAAAGTAAGTAAGCTCTCCAAACATTCTTATGACTCACTGAGTTAGTATCTTTCTGGGCATATTTAATTCAGAAAAACAAAACAAAATCATTGAAGACCTACTATGTGGAAAGTACGGTAATATCTGTTCTAATGCAAAGTGGGATGGAAGACACAAGAATGATTAAAATGAGCAATGATTCTTTCCACCCTTTGATTTCCCAGATTACAACCTAGGGGACCCCATTCACCCTGGGATCCAGCTAATGTCACTCACATAGACCAGGGATACCAGCAAACTAGGATTTCAGCTAGCAGGTCAAATCCTGCCCATGACATTTTTTTTGTAAATAAAGTTTTATTGGAACATAGCCAGTTCCATTCATTTATCTATTGTTCATGGCTGTTTTTGCACTAAAATGGCAACACTGCGTAGTTGTAATAGAGATTATATGGCCCACAAAGCCTAACATATTTACTATCTGGCCTTTTACAAAAATGTTTGCTATCCCCTGACATAGACTATGGTGTTTCCTGGTGAGTCTTGGATTGTACATCCCACTGGCCTTAGTTTGGTGCTCAAGAAACCCATAATTTACCAAGAGGGAAATAACATGAGCACACAACTGGTACAAGGTGGAGGGTCCGTGTACTAAGGTTGAGGAGGGACCGAAAGGCTGGTGGAATATGGAGTAGATGAAGGTTGACATTGTCAGGGAAAGTCAGCAAAGACTTAATTCCTGGATGTTGTGGTGCTTAACTTCAGGTTTAAGGAAAACCAGGACTTGAATGGGTAGAAGAAACTGTAAAAGCAAAGTTGTGAAGATGGGAGAGAGCAAGGATGGATGGTGGCTGAAATATGCTGGCACCTGGGTGTGTGTGGTAAGGGATAGCCCAGTTCCGAGAGGACTTGAAAAGCCAGGCCTAGTGCTTGGGTTTCAAACTACTCATAAAGATCAGCTACTGATTATCTTGAAGTGGGGTTTAGATCATTATCCTGATACTTTTGACTATCCACAAAAGCAAAAGTCTTAGCAAAAGCAAATGTTTTCCCCCATTATAGGAATTTACCTTCCCTCCACTCACCACATTTAACTCTAACCAAGGCAATACAATTCTCTTCCAAGTTCTTTGCCACATCTCTGAATCTTTGACTGGATCCTCTTCTTCAAAAATCCCTACAATTTTTCCCTCTTCAACCTTTGCTCTTTCCTCACATCTCAATGAACTCATCCGCTCCTATTGCTTTCTTCTTACTCCCAGATGTGTGTGTGGGGGGGTATGAAACATAATGAAGTTTGTCCAAGTTCCCACAATTCCACTTCCTGAGACACTGGTGGTGTTAAGTGCCATTGAGTTGGTTTTGACTCATAGTGACCTTGATAGAGTCTCCATTGCTGCAAATTTTTATGGGAGCAGAAAGCCTTTTCTTTCTCCCACAGAGTGGCTGGTGAGTCCGAATTGCCAACAGTATGATTAGCAGTCCCTAGTAAACAAGATTGCCCAGTTCAATTGCGTGTACAATGGAATGCATGCAGAAGTTATATGTGCCACTTCATGGCCTTTAAAATCACCCCTGAGGTCCCTTCTGCAACATGCCTAAATGACCCAGGGCCACTCAGCTCATGGTGGAGTATAACATAGGTAAGAACGAAATTTTTATCATATTAAGCACTAGAGAATTCAGGGGTTGTGTTGCCACAGCTCCCAAATCCATTCCTCAACCCTCATCTTTCATCTTCTTTCCTATGGTAATTCTAAAATGGCTACAGGTAGAATCTGCAAAAACAAATTCATTAAATGCCCCCTCCTTTCCATCCGTTTTATTAGGAGTCTTCCTCACCAGAAACCCTTGACTTCATCTCTTGTCCTCAATCTGTTATAAAGACTCAACATTTCTTTCTTTATAATACCCTTGGGTTTATTCTTTTCTCTTCATTAAAAAAATATAACTCCACCTCTAATCATCAACACTTCATATGTTAGGTGCCATGAAGTCAGCTCCAACTCATAGTGACCCTATCTCTGCACAACAGAACGGAGCACTGCCCAGTCCTGTGCACCATCCTCACAATCATTGTTATGCTTGAGCCCACTGTTGCAGCCACTGTGTCAATCCATGTCATTGGAGGTCTTCTGATGATGCTTTATTTTATCAAACATTATGTCTTTTCCCAGGGACAGTTCCCTCCTGATAGCATGTCCAAAGTATGTGACATGAAGTCTCACCATCCTCGCTTCCAAGGAGTATTCTGACTGTGCTTTCAACACAGATTTGTTTATTCTTCTGGCAGTCCATGGTTCTTTCAATATTTTTCACTAACACCATAATTCAAGTGTATCAGTTCTTCTGTGGTCTTCCTTATTCATCGTCCATCTTTCACATGCATATGAGGCGATTAAAAATACCACGGGTTGGGTCAGGCACACCTTAATCCTCAAAGTGATATCTTTGCTCTTAAACACTGTAAAGAGGTCTTTTGCAGTACATCTGTTCAATGCAATATGTCGTTTGATTTCTTGACTGTTCCTTACATAAGCATTGATTCTAGTAAAATGAAATCCTTGAAAACATCAGTCTTTTCTCTGTTTATCATGATGTTGTTTATTGGTCCAGTTGTGAGGATTTTTGTTTTCTTTACATTGAGTGGTAATCCATACAGAAGGCTGTAGTCTTTGATCTTCATCAGTAAGTGCTTCAAGTTCTCTTTGTGACAGCAAGCAAGGATGTGTCTTCTGTATATCACAGGTTGTTAATGAGACTATAACCCTGATGCTGCTTGCTTCTTCGTATAGTCCAGGTTCTTGCATTATTTACTCATCATATAGATTAAGTATGTTGAAAGGATACAACTCCAATGCATACTCATCTGATTTTTCTTTTTTTTTTTTAGAGTTTTTATTGTGAACTGAGTGATAGTCTATATGGGAGACCATCGGCTTTACACCATCATTTCACTGCAATATTTATAATCTCCTCCGTGTATTATTATTCAATAGTATTTGCTTCCATTCCCTCTGTTTGTTTGTTTTTTTTGGGGGGTGGGGGTGGGGGTTGGGGTGTACACAGAAACACTCAGGAATATATAATAATTTAAACAAAGGCACATTCTGCAAGTCTCTCTTGGCCGCCAGCACACAGTCCCTCTCTTTCCATGAGGCCAGAGTCCTCAGCTGCTCCCTCTTCCCATGTGTTCATCTCTGCCTTCATCTCTGATGTCACTGCTTCTCTGGCTAGGGTCCTGCACTACTTGTGCTCTTCTCCCTTGATGGTCCTAAGATCCTCTGTTTCTGGACTGTAAGATTAACTACTCCCCCATTGTTGTTATAAGACTTCTACGTTTACAGTTGTGACACTCACAATTAATCATGATAACAATTACTCACTATTGAATCATAAGAATCTTTTCCCCATCTCTTTTCACCAGACCAGTCTAGACAAGATGAAAACTATTCAGTGGGGACTCTTTCTTCCCCCTCAGACTCTTAAACTAAACTCTCATTTGAAAACTTGTTAGCCAGTCAACTTTGTGCCTTTATGTAGCCAATGTCTTAAGCTGCCCATTCCTATCTACCCTGTATCCAGAGAGAATAGCATTGATATTTGATGTGAAGACTCCTTCCCTCTCAGTTGGTATGTTGAGCTACTACATCCATTAGTATAGGTCAAGTTCTTCCTGATTTTAAATCATGTAGTGTTCCCTTGTTCTGTTCAATGGAGTACCTCTTGGCGCAATGAAATGTTCTGAAATTCACATTCTTCACAATGTTATCCATAGTTTGTTGTGATCCACACAGTCAAATGCCTTTGCATAGTCAATAAAGCACAAGCAGACATCTTTCTGGTATTCTCTGTTTTAAACCAAGATCCATCTGATGTCAGTAGTGATGACCCTTGTTCCATGTCCTCTTCTTAATCTGGCTTGAATTTCTGGTGGCTCCCTGTCGATGGCATTGCTGCAACCACTTTTGATTTATCTCTGGGAAAATTTTACTTGTGATATTAACAATATGGTTAGATGCTTTCTGCATTCTTCTGGGTCAGCTTTCCTTGAAATGGGCACAAATATGGATGTCTTCCAGTCTGTTGGCCAGGCAGATGTCCTACAGATTTGTTGGCACAGACAAGTGAGTGCTTCCAGTGTTGCATCAGTATGTTGAAACATTTCAGTTGATATTCTGTCAATTACTTGGACCTTTTAATTTCATTAATGCCTTCTTCCTTCATGCCATTGTTTTGTTTTGTTTTGTTTTTAAGTTTTTATTGTGAATCGAGTGAAAGTTTATGGGGCAGATCATCAGTTATACATTCAACAAATCATATACTTTGTTTCATTACAATGGTTATAATCCCCTCCGTGTGCCATCAGATAACAGTATTTCTCTATATTCATTTTAGCTCTCTCTCCCTCTTTTTTAAAACATTCAGGAATATATAATAATTTAAGCCACCGAAGGACACATTCTGCAAGTCTGCCACCTGGCTGCCAGCTCATTCCCTCTCTTCCCATGAATCTAGAGTCGTCAGCTGCTCCCTCTCTCCATGTCACCATCTCAGTCTCCATCTCTGGTGTCGCCGCTTCTCTGGATAAGGTCCTGCATTCCACTTGTGCTCTTCTCCCTTGATGGTCCTAGGGTCCTCTGTTTCTGAACTCTAAGATTAACTACTCCCCATTTTTGTTACAAAATATCTACCTTTACAGTTGTGACACTCACAATTAGTCATGATAACAATTACTTACTATTGAATCATGAGAATCTTATCCCCATCTCTTTTTACCAGACCCATCTAGACAAGATGAAAACTATTCGGTGGGGACTCAATCTTCCCACACACATTCTTAAACTAAACTCCCTCTTGAAACCTTGTAAGCCAATCAATTCGTGCCTTTATCCCCCCTCCCCCCCTCATTTTAGGTAGCCAATGTCTAAGTTGCCTGTCTCTATCTACCCTGTATACAGAGGGGATAGCATTGATACTTGATGTGATGACTCCTTCCCTCTCAGTTGGTATTTTGAGCTACTACCTCCATGAGTATACGTCAAGTTCATCAAATTGTAGCAATTTACCCTCATTTCCTTTATCAAAAAAGTATATATATTTTCCTCTAGTCGAATACTGATTATCAAGCCACAGAGGCTAGGTCAAATGGGTACTGTCTGCAAGTTTGGGTGTTCTTGTGCATCTCTCCACTCTTCATATCTGCTGGATGCTTCTTTCTCAGCTCTAGTATGTCCTTGTCCATGAGCTCAGGTGTCCCCAGGTCTCACCACACTTTGAACCAACCAGCCCTTCCTCTTCTCTCTCTCATCTCCAGGTCAACAGGCGTCTACCATGCTACTGGTTCTTTATAAGTTGTTGTTGTTGTTAAGTGCCGTCAAGTTGATCCCGACTCATAGTGACCCTGTATAGGGTTTCCAAGGCACAGCTGGTGAGCTTGAACCACCGACCTTGCAGTTCAAACGGCTTTGCAGTCTGGCACAGCACCACACCAGTACTCCTCTTTATCAGTGGTACCTCCTAAAATGGTTGAACATCAACCAATTCTTTTTGGCACAGAGGCTCCGTGTTCCTTCCATCTTCTTTTGATGCTTCCTACATCATTCAATCTTTTGCCCTAGAACACTTTAATATTGTAAATTGTGGCTTGAATTTTTTTTCTTCTTCAATTCTGTCAGTTTGAGAAGTGCTGAGCTTCTTCTTATCTTTTGGCTTTCTGACTCCAGATCTTTGCACATTTTGTTATAATACTTTACTTTGTTTTCTTAAGCTGTCCTTTGAAATTTTCTGTTCAAATCTTTTACTTCGTTTCTACCTTGTGTTTTAGCTAGTCTACGTTCAAGAGAAAACTTCAGTCTCTTCACTTGTTTGTTTGTTTTGGGGTTTTTTCCTTCTGGGTTTTCAATATCTGTTTGCTTTCTTTTGTGTATGATGTTATTCTACAACTGCAACAATACTGACAGCTGGTTATTACACCAACTTCCTAACTTACCCTCCTGTATTCAGTTCCTCCTGCTGGCTCTTTATCTTTATGCTTTGTGAGGTTACAGGTAAATAATAAGTTTGATTTTGCTGCACATCTGCAGAAGAGCTACTGTGACTGCCTATAGCAGACTTAGGTCTCCAAGATTCTGTACCGCATGCGTCCATCCTGGGGAATCAGTCTCATTTCACTTTTTACTAACACCAGTAGCGTAGTGGCTACGAACCGCAAGGTCAGCAGTTCGAAACTACCAGCCGCTCTGCGGGGGAAAGATGAGGCTTTCTGCTCCTGTAGAGATTTACAGCCTCGGAAACCCTGTTCAGGGTCGCTATGGGTGGGAACCTACTCGACGGCACTTAACAACAACAACAACCCTGTGGTGGTGGTGGTTATGTGCCGTGGAGTCAGTTCCGACTTATAAGACTCTGTACAAGGTTTCCTATATAGAGGCTGTAAAATCTTTATGGGAACAGAAAGTCTCATCTTTCTCCCGCGGAACAGCTGGTAGTTTCCAATTGCTGACCTTAAGGTTCGCAGCCCAATTCGTAACCACTACACTACCAGAGCTCCTTGTACTTTGTCTAAATAATTCTGCTTACTACCAATGAGGAAGCCAAGTTCATTCCCACTGTCATCTCTGTCTATACCAGTGCTTCTCAAATGGGGATGACATTTTTGAACCATAAGGTCGGTGGTTCAAGCTCACTAGCTGCTCCTCAAAAACTCTCTACAGGGTCACTATAGGTCGGAACTGACTCAATGGCACTGAACAACAACAACAGAGACATTGGGCAATATTTAGAGATGTTTTTGGTTGTTATAACTGGTAGTGGGGGACGAAGCAGAGGGAGGCTGAGGAAATGGGAAGCTGTTGCTACTGGCATCTAGTGCGTAGAAGCTAGGAATGCTGCTCATCATCCTACAATACACAGGAGAGCTCCCACAACAAAAGAATTATCCAGTCCAAAATGGTAACAGTGTTGAAGTTAAGAAACTCCTGCCAGTATAGAAATTCACCCTGTCTTTTTTTCTTCCTGTTTCTTCTTTCTCAAGGAGCAACCCAAGTTCCATCTCCTGGGTGATGTTTTCTCTGTGTGTTCTGGCTGTAGAATCTTAACACATGTCTAAGCAGGATCATCCAGTTTCGTGTTTGCTTCATGAATACATATTTTATTCACCCAACCAAAGTATGTATGTTTGGAATGGGAGTAATATAGAAAAAGATCTAGTGATTTCTTTTGGATCCATGCCACTGGAGTACAAGTTTTTGTGCACATAGTAAGTACCCCACATATGTTTATTGATTGACAAATTAACCAATGCTGTTGTTGTTGTTAAGTGCTGTCAAGTCAGTTTCAACTCACAGCAACTCTGTATAGGGTTTCTGAGGAGCAGCTGGTGGGTTTGAACTGCCAACCTTGTGCTTAACAGTCCAGTGTTGATTGTACAGTGCCACACCAGTAGTCCAATGTTGTTGTTGTTGTTAAGTGCCGTCGAGTCGGTTCCGACCCATAGCGACCCTGTACAGGGTTTCCAAGGGTGTAAATCTTTACGGGAGTAGAAAGCCTCATCTTTCTCCCGCGGAGCGGCTGGTAATTTCGAACTACTGACCTTAAGGTTCGCAGCCCGAGTCGTAACCACTACGCTACCAGAGCTCCTTTAGATTGCATAAATTCAGATTCAGTTTACAATCACTATCAATGGTTTATATGGAGGGACACACACACAAAAAAAGCTACAAAAGAAAAAAAAAGACAACGAAAGGAAGAAAAGAAGGGAGAATTTAGCTCATCTGGTCTTTTAGAGCTAGTCGAGATTTCTCTCCATTTTGCTTTCACTAAGTGAATGAAGGACAATATTGGTCTCATTGCCATCTCATGTAGTATATATCCATGTCTGGTGGAAAAGTATAGTCAGTCAAGTGGTTTAAGTCTTTGTGACTTTGGATAAAGTTTTTGCTGTGGTTTGAACAGATCGGTTAGATGGTGGAATTTGCCACTTTGCTTGACTATTTGGGCATCATGTGGACAGTCCTTAGAGCTGTTTCCCCTTCACATTTTTTTCCAGTACTATCTTGGCATTTTTTGAAAATGTTGGCAAGTTTTCTTTAATGGTATTTTTCATTAATTGTATCCTTGGTTCAGTCTCAAAATGGACAACCAAGCACAAACTTATTTACTTTAGCCTACAATTAGTTTTGTTGGTGTTTACAAACGATATTGTTTCTTGGGTCTTGAAGCTAGTTGTTTATCCCCACCAAAGAAAGAACGAGTTATCATACCACTACACAAAGGAGGCCTGGGGTGGCGCTGTGGGCTAATGCGTCAGACTTCAAAATTGTTTGAACTGCAAGGTCGGTGGTTCAAGCTCACCAGCTGCTCCTTGGAAACTCAATACAGGGTCGCTATGGGTCGGAATCGACTCGATGGCACTTAACAACAACAATACACAAAGATTGTCTGAATATCCTTAAAACTTAGATACACTCTCTTTCATGGGCAAATACTCCCATGTGGCAATGTGCCAACTAAAGTATATCCACATCCTTAGCCCCTAGGCTGACCCCAGGCAACTATCATATCCTCCAGTCAGCTAGTCAAGGAGGATTGGTTCTAACTATGTAGTTTAGAAAGTACAGAAAAGTCCCAAGTGACTATAATCAACCAAGAATTAATTTTTAATCAAAAAGAGACAAAATAGAAGTCATAGGGTAACCTCAAAATACTCAGATATTTTTCTTTAAGTAGAATGATCTCTTACACCCACCTACCTGAGTCAAATTATGCATCTCCAAATTATGCATCAAAAGCTTTGCTAAACCAGCAAATGAGAAACTTTTATTCCCTGCACAGTACAATTTCATTTTACCTAATTGAGAAGTGGGAAAACTTTAATTAGCCATGATTATTGAAGCTGTTGAAAGGGGGAGATATCTGTTAGTCACAGTAGCCTGAGTTGTGCTTCCGTTTCATGGAAGATAAGCCTTTGGTAGCTCAAATCCATTTGTATTTTATTGAATGATATGAAGATACATATCTCTTGGGAAGGTATACCACGGCCCTCTCTCTATCTCCATTTTATGGATGAGAAAAATAAATTGATTAAACTCAGGTCTAACTCTCACATTGCTAATGATCAACTGAGGTGGCCATGAGAAAGCTCCGTGGGAGAAAGATGAGGCTTTCTGCTCCTGTAAAGATTTACACCCTCAGAAACCCTACACAGGGTCGCTATGAGTCAGAACTGACTTCAGGACCCCTAAGTACCACCTCTCCACCAATAGTAGATTTCAGTGAGTTCTGCGAGTCTTCCTAGTGAATTGTAAAAAAAAAACAAAAACAAAAACTGAGGGTGGTTTTTGGAAATCCCCAAATTAGAAGTGGTATCACAAGTGAGTGGCTGATAGATTCGAACCAGCTGAGCTTGCGGTTCGCAGCCCACCTCATAACCCAGTACTCTATAAGAGCTCCTTGAAATCTCTTTTACTCAGGGCTATCTTTATTACAGGGAAAGTATGTGTTAACATCAGCCATGGGAAGAGTCTGTGAGGGTTCCAAGCATATAGTTTCCATGTTACTCAGAATGTGTCACTCTCTTGATACCAGTAAGTTTCAAAAGCAAGGAGTATTACCCAGGAAGTTCATTCAAGCCTACCACCCAGAGTTTTTATTGGGGCTTCGTTACATAGAGATATGATTGACTGATAATTGCCTAAGTGGTTGAACTCAGTCTCCAGCCTCCTCCCCTCTGGAGGCTGGGATGCTATCCCCTGGCCCAAAGTCCCTACTCTAACTTATATGACATGCCAGCCCCAACTCTAAGACAATTGAATGTGCAGTGAACTTGTTAGTATAAACTATCAGATAGGGTTGAGGGGCTGTTCATGAATAACAGACACTCATATCATTGGGAAAGTTCCAAGGGTTATGTTCCAGGAAGGCAGACAAAGGCCAGACCTTTCTTTGAGTGAGGCCAAATTCTTGACTACACATGGAGAGAAACTATTCATTCTTAGAAATGACATCATTTCCATGCACCTAACTAGACCCATGCACCACTCAAGGCACCACCCGGTTGGTCCTGAAGGTGGTCAACTCTTGTCCTGATGAACCTTTTGTGATCTGAAGGGTACTGAACTCCTGAGTAGTGCTTTCCAATGGCTATCTCGGCAAACAGCCCTCATCAGAGCTGTTTTGGAAAAACAACCCTGAAGAAAAGAGCCAGTCGGGTTATGTCAGTATTGGAAAGACAGTCACAGGCTTCGGGGGGATGATGGGATGATGCTCCACTTACCGGATGTTTGTGTTCTCTGTCTATGTGTCTATGCAGCTCTCTCTCTCTCTCTGTCTCTCTCTCACACACACACACACTAGGGAGAATGTAAAGATGGGGAAAAAAGGAAGAAAATTCATAGTTTTGGAGCCATGCTGATTTGGATTTGAATCCTAACTGAATGACCAATGAACTTGGGAAAATTATTAACTTTCTGGAGCCTGAGTTTCTTCATAGTGAAATAAAAGCCCAAGAATTCTAGTCTCATGGGGAAATTGGAAGATTGAATAAGATACTTTTATGCAAATCCTAAAACTAGTTTGGCAGATTGTAGACACTCAGTCACATTGGTTTGCAAGGAATGAGCTCGTGAAGACATCATGTCATTCAAAACCTGCATAATTCAAGACAATTTTCCCCAGAGGAATCAATGGAAAGTAGGATCTGTTGTGTTTCATGTTCACTGCTGGCATTTAGACATTATTAGTATGTTTATATTGCAGTATTTCCAATTCACATAGTGTGAACTCACTGGTGTAGTGAGTACTTCCTACATGTCAGGGGGACTGAAATATGTTGTTGCATAAACACAAGAAAACAAAAGCGCTACCAGCACCACCATCAACAAAAAACTTGCACCAACACAACACAATGAGGTATCTTCATTACAAGGAGTGGAAACCTGAACTCACTCTACCTTTTCCAGAATCCTGCAACAAAAGAGTGGTTGAGCTGGGAGTTCCCTCTCATCCCTCTTGACTCCCAATTCTGTGCTTTTCTGGCTCACTGACCCCCTGGGGCAACCTCCCTGTCTGGGAGGTGAAGCAGGAGAATTACTCAGAGAACATGGTTCCTACCAGATGACAACAGCTGATGTAAAAGCTCAGGGAGACAGCGTGGGCAATGGAGCTGACAAGTTAGAAACAACAGCCTTGTCACGGCTGCGAAAACGGGAAAGAACATCAACAATTAGCGCTTCTCTTTCTTGTAGGCAGGAGCCCTGGTGGCCCAGTGGGTGAAGCATGGGGCTGCTAACTGAAAAGCGGGTAATCCAAACCCACCATCTGCTCGGTGGGAGAAAGCTGTGGCTGGCTGTCCACCGTAACGATGACGGCCTTGAAACAAGTTCTAAAAACCGTCCAGTCCCACTCTTTAAACTGGGACTGTGTGAAAGGCCTTGGGATGGTGGTTAGGTTTGGTAGTGGTGACAAAGATTGTGTCCTTCTACTTTGTTTCTCGTGTCTCCTGAATGAGGAGCTTGATGGGAGGAGGCGCCTAGAAGAGCTGAAGAGTATACTCTTCCTGTTCCGGGTTGACTGACTTATGATTTCCAAGTCGATTGGAAAGTAAGAAGAGGTCAGAATAGGAAAATATTTGGGCCAAATTCTCACCCTTCGTCACCATTTCTGAAATGCAGAATCTCATTAGCGTGAGTGGAAGGGCCTGTATTGAGTCTGTGCAGGTTCTTAGCCATCCCAAAAAAGTCTCCGATGTCCTGCTGATGGTGGGTGACTTCTGAGGTGACCAGTGGGTAAAATGTGTAAGGAGTGTGTGATGCTGGGTCACAAAATAGTGGCAGTCTTAGAAGTCCAGTACAGACTGTGCTGCTGATGGTGGTTCTGTGCCGTGAAGTCGGTTCTGACTTATAGCAACCCTGTACAGGGTTTCCAAGGCTGTAAATCTTAATGGGAGCAGAAAGTCTCATCTTTTTCCCTCGGTAGTTTCGAACTACTGACCTTGAGGTTAGCAGCCTGATTCATAACCACTACGCTACCAGAGCTCCTTAGTTCAACCTATAGAGGTAGAGAAAGCACTTCGCTGAGAACACCTAGAATCCTGTATTGACTCTGGGGTACAAAGAGGCCTCTGCTGATGCTGAGCTTCTTGAATGCACTCAAATCCTTTGACCACTGGAGGTAGGACAGGTCCTCCTTTGGTGCAGCGCTAAAGAATAGTTCGCAGATGAGACTGGCATGGGGTATTAATTTCACTTGAATGGTGGAGTCATTGGAAGCTGAGGAGCCTCTGGCCTGTGGCCTGTACTTTAATGGGGACTCACAGTGGAGGCTGCAGGTCAGCCAAGATATCTCAATAGGAGCCAACTTGACAAAAGCCTTCCCTTATTGGCATGTGACCTGCAGACTTAAGCCTGCCGTTAACCTAAAGGTCTTGGAGCTAATCAGCAACCTACTGTTTTAAAACATCCAAAGTGAAATTGAAATGAAAAAAGTCCAGGTGCCCATCAAGCCCCAGGTTCCATGTGGGGAGGGAAAACAAGAAAAGGGGCTGGGAGTCCATCTGAGGTGGGGAATTAATGTAATACAAAAGCCTCTAGCTGGGCTGCTCATTTCACTTTTTGTTACTGTAAATTACCAAACATCAGGCCTCTACTGTGTCCATTTCCTGTGTCCATTTCCCATAGCTGGGCAGCATTTGCATGCGTGTCAGTTTCATGTACCCAAAGGGGGAAGCACAAATCATCCACTAATAATTAGGTACTGATTTGCAGTGGAGCCCTGGTAGCACAGTAGGGTAAGCACCAGACTGCTGATTGTAAGCTAGGCAGTTCAAACCTACCAGCCATTTCACTGGAGAATGATGAGGCTGTCTGCTCGGGAAAACCCTATACAGGGTCTCTATGAGTCGGAATCGACTTGATAGCTGTGAGTTTGGGTTTTGATTGGTTTATTTGTAATAGATAGTAGCTGCAGAAGTCTGTTGGCAATTAAAAACAGGGCAGAACAAAACAAAAATCTCTAATGCTTCTTGAATAAAATGATAAATGAAAGTGCAAGCTCTTAGAAACAATGAAAAAAAGCTTATACCATCAGGAGGCCTTATTAATTTTCCAAAATGAAAGTGTACAAACTGCTGAAAAGATAAAGTCAAAGTAAAAAAGATGTTGGTTAGACTCATTGGACACATCCGTTTCTAATATATCAATTGCACATATCTGCTTCAGCGAGTGTAGATCAATCTCAGGCTCTAGGTGGATATCAATCCTGAAGGACCATTTAAACAAAGAGGAGACAGCAGAGCTGTGGCGGAGAGAGCAATGAGAAGATGCCAGAGCCGTGGGTCTTGGCTTTGCCACTGGCTCTGAAAACTTGGTCCCATTACTTCATCTCTGTGGGTCTCAGGCTCCTCCTAGGAGATGTAAAAGGGCTAGGCTGAACACCTCCAAGATTTCTGCTACTTTAAGATTCTATGACTCGAGAGAAATAGGAGGTGATGAGAGAGGAAATCAAAGTCAATACCAGGATGGGGTACCAATCTTAAGTCCCAGAAGCATGCTTCTGACCCTCCACTCTGCCTTCTTACCACCTTGAACACCATCCAATAAATCATAGACAGGAACACTTTGCCTAAAATGATCAATTCATTGATTAGAAACAGACTGTGTTGATAAAGAAAGCATTATCAACCTGTATGTGTTAAACCGGTGTAAAGCAGACACCCTGAGCTTACCTGCAGCTTCAGTGGGCAATTCCCAAGCATCCTGCCAGCTACTCACCTCAAGTCCCTGAATCTCCCTGCTTTTCTGCCTAACACGTTTCTCTGGCACATTGCTAACATGCTCACCCAACATGCAAAGCATCCTAGAACACTCCTAGAGGCAGCCCTCAAACATGAAAGGATGGAAGATGTCCTGCTACTACTTTGTGGGACAAGTCTGAAAAGCATTCTACACAGTTCAGCAGAGGGTCCCGAGCAGGACTGAACCCCCGTTGCCTTTGATGCTAACCACCTAATAGCGCTTCCTTCCTCCTTGTTCTCACTGCATGCTCTCACTTGCACTTCTTGAGATCACCTCCAAATACACTTTAGGGTTGTAGTCACTCACATGAAAGACTGCTGTTTACCAAAACAAATGACCAAAAGCTAAACTTCAAACTAGAAAGCATGATATACAAATGATGCCTGCTGCATCCAGTGCTGTTTAGAATCAGAAGGACAAACAAACAAAGGACATATTCTCCAGAAATTCCCTTTCTTACTGACAAAAGTCCTGTATCTGGCTGGTTTATATATCATGTGTAAGAATGGAGTATTGACTTGGCTCAGTAGCCAATCTGGAGAATTACATGTAAGTATCAAATCAATTTGAGATGTATGTTACCTGTATAATTTCTCATTCATCCTTTTACTCTGCACAGCTAGTTTTATATTTAAGAAATTAGAATTGTGTAGTTGTAACAGAAACTAGTATTTTATGTCTAATGCTTTTGAAACTCAAACCTGAGCCTACTGCCATCAAGTTGATAAGGACTCATAGTGCCCCTCAGGACAGAGGAGAACTGCTCTTTGGGTTTCAGAGACTGTAAGTCTTTAAGGGAGCAGACAGCCTCATCTGTATCCTGTGGAGGGGCTGGTGGGTCTGAACCGCCTATCTTGTGGTTAGCAGCCCGATGCTTAACCCTCCGTGCCATTGTTGTTGTTGTTAAGTGCCATTGAGTTGGTCCCGGCCCATAGCCATCCTGTATAGGGTTTCCAAGGAGCAGCTGGTGAGCTTGAACCGTTGACCCTGCAGTTCAAACTGACTTTTCAGTCTAGTGTACTAACGCACAACACCACACTGTGCCCTTCGTTATTGTTCTTAAGTGCCGTCGAGTCGGTTCCAACCCATGGCGACCCTGTACGGGGTTTTCAAGGAGCAGCTGCGGAGCTTGAACTGCCGACCTTGAAATTCAAATGGCTTTGCAGTCTGGCTCATTAACCCACAGAGCCACAAAACCAAAAACCGCTTTCGTTGAATTGATTCCAACACATAGCAACCCTATATAGGGTTTCCAAGGCTATATATAAATCTTTAGGGGAGCATTACAGCCTCATCTTTTCCCACGGCTGGTGGGTTCGAACTGCCAATCTTGTGGTTAGTAGTATGGCACCTAAGCCACAATGCCACCTGGCTCCACAGCACCATCAGGGTTCCTTAATATGAAATCAATATGGAGGCTTCTGACTTAGTTGAAAAATGACTGAACTAAACTCAGAGAGCTCAGATGTAACTTTTAACTCCATGTAACCTTTCCCCCAGATTCTATTTTTGTTGCCTAGGAGACCCACCTTTAGGATTGTGTTAGTGGTTAGGCTAAGGAATGTGAATACCTCATGTAAACTTTTGATCTCAGTTCACCTGGCTTCTTGACACTTTGAGCAAAGTGATACTTCAGGGAAACTCTTTGTTCCCCTTCTCCTCTAGAAAGCTACCCTTCTGAACTAGCTAATTGTTAACAACTTATTCCTAAAGGTATCCATCTTGTCATAGCTTTGTAATCAACACGAAGCCCCCTTTTGACCCTATATCTTGCAAGTATGTCTTTTAACCACACTGTGTATTTGAACCAATATTGTTAAAAAGTATACTTCTTACTTTTTACTTCATACTCTGGTAGCGTAGTGGCTACTGATCTCATGGTCAGCAGTTCGAAACTACCAGCTGTTCCGTGGGAGATAGATGAGGCTTTCTTCTTCTGTAAAGATTTACAGCCACGGAAACCCTGTACAGGGTCGCTATGAGTAGGAACTGACTCCACGGCACATAACAACACCACCATAAACCAACCCAAATATCGTGATTTCATTTTCCCCTTTCAGCACTATGCTTACTCATGATTTCTATTTTCTCACTGAGATCCATGAGCTTCATTCAGCTTGAGGTTTCCCAGTCTTCCAATGTTCATTCTGGCTTCAATATATCTTGGATTTTACTTCAATGGAATAAGACTTGTGTTTCTTGAGTACATCAGCATACACTACCCTTTCTGGGGTCAGGGAGCTAATGAGCGGGAGAGGGCCTTGTTTGCAGAAATATCCTATGAATAATTCGTTCTGTGCTAGGTGTGAAGTTCTTTAGGGAGACTGAACCATAGCTATCTGTTGAGTCTAAAAGGATGTATTACTCCTGTTGATAGGATACCACTTTACATTGTTACCAGCATTATGATCACATTTTTAATAGTAGGCTGTAGGCAGCCTTCAACAATGGCCTCCAATGATCACCATCTCCTGGTACTCATGCCCTTTTGTAACCCACTCCTTTTGAATGTGGGCCAGACCCAGAAAATCGCTTCTAACAAATAAAATATGGCAAAAGTGATAGAATGTTGTTTCCCTGGTTGTTGTTGTTGTTATGTGCCATGGAGTTGGAACCGACTCATAGTGACCCTGTACAGGGTTTCCGAGGCTGGAAATCTTCACGGGAGCAGAAAGCCTCATCTTTCTCCTGTGGAACAGCTGGTAGTTTTGAACTGCTGACCTTGCGACTCACAGCCCAATTCATAACCACTACACTACAAGAGCTCCTTAAAGACTGACTTCCATTTAGCTTGCATTTTCTTATTGTTGGCATTTTATCTCTGGCTCCTCTTATGTATTTGCCTTGATGAAGATGGCTACCAGGCAAGGAGCTGAGCGGGACACTCAGCCACTAGTCAGTGAGGAACTGAGGCTTTCAATCCAACAGCCCTTGGCAATGGAATATTGACAGCAACCACACGAGTGAGCTTGGAAACAGATTTGTGTCAACTTGAGCCTTCAGCTAAGGAGCTCTGGTAGCATAGTGGTTACGAATCGGGCTGTGAACCTTAAGGTCAGCAGTTCAAAACTACCATCTGTTCCGCGGGAGAAAGATGAGGCTTTCTGCTCCCGTAAAGATTTACAGCCTTGGAAACCCTGTTCAGGGTCACTATGAGTCGGAACTGACTCCACGGCACACAGCAACAACAACAATAAGCCTTCAGCTAAGACTGCCACCCCAGCTTACACTTTGCTTTCAGTCTTGTGAGAGACCCCAAGACAGAGGTTGCAGCTAAGTCGTATCCAGAGTCATCATCCACAGAAACGATGAGACAAAAACACTTTTGTTTAAAGTTAGTAAGTTTTATGCTATGGAGCAATGCTGTTGTTTGGTGCCATTGAGTCAGTTCTGACTTACTGTGACAACATGTACAACAGAACAAAACACTGCCCATTCCTGCACCATTTTCACAATTCTTGTTAGGGTTGGATCCTGTTTTAGTCGCTGTGACAATCTATCTCATTGAGGGTCTTCCTATTTTTCTCTGACCGTCTGCTTTTCCATTGTATGATGTAATTCTCCAGGGACTTGTTCTTCCGGATATTAGGTCCAAAGTACATGCGATGCAATCTTGCCATTCGAGCTTCTAAGGAGCATTCTGGTTGTACTTCTTCCAAGATAGGTTTCTTCATTCTTCTGACAGTCCATGGCATAATTAATATTTTTATCCAGCACCATAATTCAAAGGCAACAATACTTCTTCAGTCTTCCTTACACATTATCCACCTTCCATATGAAGCAGTTGAAAACACTAAGGCGTCCCTTAGTCTTCACAATGGCATCTTTGCTCTTGATCACTTGAAAGAGGTCTTGTGCAGCACATTTGTCCAACATAGTATGTCTTTTGATTTCTTGACTGATGCTTCCATGGTGCTGACTAGCCAAGTCAAATGAAATCTTCGACAACTTCAAGTTTTTCCTCCATTTACCATGATGTTACTTATTGGTCCAGTTATGAGGATTTTTTTTTTGTTATCTTTATGTTGAGGTGTAATCCAAATTGAAGGCTGTTGTGATAGTTAAGGCTTTGTGTCCACTTGGCTTGACTAGGTTTCTCAGTGGTTTAGCATGCAATCTGCTGGATTAGGTTGTATCTTGAGTCAATTTCTTTTGAAGTATAAAAGGAGCGAGAAGTAAGTAGAGCTCAGTGGGACTTACTGCCACCAAGTTAGAAGAGTCAGGAGTGGAGCGTGTCCTTTGCACCTCAGGTCCCTGAACTGTGAAGCTGCTAGATCCCAGGGAAGATTGATGCCAAGACACGTGGAGATCTCCAAGGAATCTACATCTACATCTACAGATGCTGAAAGGAAACAAGGACCTTTCTCTAGAGCTGGCAAAGAGGAAGCCTTCCCCACAAACCAGCACTCTGAATTTGGAGCTCAAGCTTCCTAAACTGGGAGAGAGTAAATTTCTGTTTGTTAGAACCATCCACTTGTGGTATTTCTGTTATAGCCGCATTGGATAACTAAGACAGTTGTAGTCTTTGATCTTCATTACTAAAGTGCCTCAAGTCCTCTTCACTTTCAGCAAGCAAGGTTGTGTCATCTGCATATCACTGGTTCTTAATGAGTTTTCTTCCAATCTTGGTGCTGCATTCTTCTTCATATGGTTCAGCTTCTTGGATTATTTGGTTCAGCATACAGATTAGATAAGTATGGTGAAAGGATATACATCTTTTCTGATTTTAAACCATGTAGTATCCCCTTGTACTGTTCAAAAAACTGTCTTTTGGTTTATATAGAGGTTCCACATGATTATAATGAAGTGTTCTGGAATTCTCATTCTTCACAATTGTCTTAGGTTGGGCTCTCTAGAGAAGTAAAAGCAGCAAAACTTATAGATGTATATATAAAGAGAGGTTTTTATCAAGGAAATGACTCACTGGGATGTAGAGGTGGGAATGTCCCAAGTCCATCAGTCAGATGTCAGACTGGAGGTTTCTAATGCACATAACTGCAGGATTGATGAACCAAGATTGGCAGGCCAGATGGCAGGCAGACAGCAGGCCCAGCAGATAAGTTGGCAGGTAATAGAGCAGGCCACTGCTGGCTCAAGTCCAAAGAACAAGAGGTTGGAGGATGCGCCAGATGCAAAATCCAGACTCAGCAGAGAGCAAGCAAGTCTTGCCTAATTGTCCAATATACTGGAAGCAAGCCACTCCCGAGGGCGCGTCCCTTCAGTTGATTGACTGCTCAAAGCAGACCTCATCATAGAGTTGGTTGACATTATATTAGATCTCATCACAAAGGAGAACTACAGTTCAAATGGCAAACCACTGAGAACCCAGTCAAGGTGACACACAGCCCTAACCATCACAGCCATGTTGTTTGTGATGTGTTATGATCTACACAGTTAAATGCATAGTTAATACAATGAACGTCTTTTTAGTATTCTCTGCTTTCAGCCAAGATTCATTTGACATCAGCAATGATATACTTTATTCCATACCCTGTTTGAATCTGGTTTGAATTTCTGACAGCTTCCTGTCAATGTACTGCTGGAACCATTTTTAAAGTATCTTCAGCAAAATTTACTTGTGTGTGCTATTAATTATATTCTTTGATAATTTCTACACTTTAATATAACCCTGCTATTATATTAATGCAGCAATAGATAACTAATATATCGTGTCTTTAGCAGAGAAAGAAAAAGGAAGAACAAGTCCTAACTGTTGTTGTTGTTGTTGTTAAATGTCGTCGAGTCGATTCCGACCCATAGAGACCTTGTCTATGGTTTCCAAGGAGCAGCTGGTGAGCTTGAACCACCGACCTTGCAGTTCAAACGAGTTCGCAGTCTGGCGCATTAGCCCACAGCGCCATGCCAGGACTCCTTTGTTGGCATGTACATTTTTAGTGCTGGTTTGGAATAAATAGTAAAATCCATAAGCACCTGTGTTGAGCTGTGAGGGTCCAAATCATGCCTTGCGTCTTCCTTAGCAAGCTACGTTAATCAGTCTGTGCCTTGATTGCTCAGCTGAAAAATGGGGATAATAATGGGCCCATCTCAAGGTACTCAAGAAGCAACAAGTGGACAATGCTTAAAACTGGGCCTAAGTTGTAGGTGTTCATCATCATAGTGGGGTTGACCTAATTTCTCCCATTTCACCATTAGAATCGATGCATTGAGTACTGCAAATTAGTTAGATGCATTAAAAGTTTCATTCAATTTAGGATCTTCATTAAAGTTAAATGTGGGAGTCAGCCTCCTGTGACTTCTTCCCAGATAGACACATTTAAGAGATTGGGGACAACTGCTTGAAATCAATGCTATCAGCGAGGAGCAAATTTTCCTGCTACTTTTTTTTTCTTTTTTTTTTTTAAATCCCCTTTTGGCCAGAAATGGCTCAGTTTTACCTTTAAATCTCAAACTGTTACTTTTAGAAAGCTGGACAAAATTATTCCTGTGGAGTTTTAAATAAACAGATGTGAACTGTATTTTCTGAGAAATCATTTTACAGAGTTAGTCATGTTTTTATCATTCTTAATTGGATTTGATCTTTCCCACATCCTTTGCTGAGATTTATCTAATGTTGTGACTTATGATGTTAATATTGAAGATATTTTGTTTATGAGTACCAATTTGAAAATAATAAGTCTACATAATTTTCCCCACATTTCTCTGACAGTTTGAAGCACATTGTCAATGATTTGCTTATGTACATTTGTATGTGTGCGAATGTAGATTAGCTAAACCAAATGTAAGAAATGATGAAATAAAAGAGCAGAACAAAAGAGTACAAAGGGCGGCTCTAGAAGATAAAGTAAAGTCTTATTATGAAATGTGCAAAAGTGCCGCAGAGAAGAACACTTTCGACATTCTCAAGCAGAAAGAACTGAAGAAGAAATTGAAGCCTCAACTAACAATATTGAACTATGCGGGAAGCAGCATCAAGAAGATGGAAGGAATACAGAGTCACTGTACTAAAAAGAATTGGTTGATGATGGTCAACCATTTCAGGAGACAGCATATGATCAAGAACCGATGGTATTGAAGGAAGAAGTCCAAGCTGCACTGAAGGCAGTGGTGAAGAACAAGGCTTCGGGAATGGAAAGAATTCCAGTTGAGATATCCCATCAAATGGATGAGACACTGGGAGCACTCACTCACTCACTCATGCATGCCAAGAAATTTGGAAGACCTGGACAACCATCTTGAAGAGATCCATATTTTTGCTCATCCCAAAGAAAGGTAATTCACCAGAATGTGGAAATTGTTTAAAAATATCATTAGTATCACATACAAGTTAAAATTTGCTGAAAAAAAAAAAATTCAAAAGTGATTGCAGCAGGCAGGACATCAACAGAGAAGTGGCAGAAATCCAAGCTGAATTCAGCAAAGGACATGGAATGAGGGCCATCATTGCTGATGTCAGATGGATCTTGGCTGGAAACGGTGAATATCAGACAAATGTAGATTTACCTGTGTTTTATTGAGTATGCAAAGGCATTTGGCTTTGTGGGTCATAACAAATTATGTATCCATTTCAAAGAATAGGAATTCCAGAACACTTGATTGTACTCATGAAGAATCGGTATATACTTCAAGAGGCAGTTGTTCAAACGGGACAAGGGGATGCTGAAAGGTTGGAAATAAAAAAAGATTTGCAGCAGGCTTGTATCTTTTCACCATACGTATTCAATTTGTATGCTAAGTAAAATAACCTGAGAAGCAGTACTATATGAAGAAGGCGGTATCAGGACTGAAGGAAGACTTATTAACAACGTACGCTATGCTGACGACACAACCTTGCTTACTGAAAGTGAAGAGGGCTCTGAAGCATGTACAGATGAAGATCAAAGACTCTAATAGCGTTCAATACAAATTACAGCTCACCATAAAGAAAACAAAAATCCTCACAAATGAACCTCATAATAAATGAAGAAAATACTGATGTTGTGTTTCGTTCTGTTGTGCATAAGGTCACTAGGAGTTGGAATTGACATGACGGCACATAATAATAATAATAATAATAATAATTTGAGGAGGAAATATGACCTGAAAACTTAAATTGATAGTCACAACTCAGTGCAAATTACTTTAATAAAACCAATACTCAACTGGGACTGACCTGACTAGAGTTTTGGTTACAGAAGTGAAAAGAAGGACTGAAGAAGTTTCTGAACACTGGAACCAGAGCAGTCAAATGAGGTTAGTGATCTTTTGAGGGGCACGGTCCTGGAAGGAAGGAAGTAGAAAAGGCTGGTGATGAACACTGGCCAGTTTACCATTTTACCTGGTGCGCTTGGGCTGATGGTATGCTACTGGCCCATGTCTGGGCACCAATACAGTAGGCTGCCAAGGTCTGTATGGAAGCGGTGGGACTTGTTTTGAAGTTCAGCACACTGGCCAGACTCCTCCAATCTATCCTTTGTATTTTCTTCCTAGTGTCTCCCTGTCTCTCTCTAGCAGAGGCAATATTATGAAGATATTCATCTGTTCATTTTATGTGCCAAGAGTCATCATGACCTGAGAATGTAACAATGTACAAAAACGTTGTCCCTGTTCCCAAGGACTTGGACTATCTGGACAAGTAAATGGACAATTCAAATACAGTTCACACCCTGTCAAATTACTAGGGGGTGCTGTGTAGGAAGAGCAGAGAGGAAGTGAGCCTATCTGAACTTCGGCTGTGTATAGTTTTAGAAGACTTTTCAGAGGATTTCATGAAAGATTTCCAGTAAGCTGAGACTTCAAGAGTGGATGGAAGATGGAAATAACAATGAATGAAGAAGATATAATTAAGAATTTTTAAACTCTGAATAAAGAATATGCCTTCTTTGCAAGTACTCATGGATCATCTAAAAACAATCAGCTGTGTTCCAAAGACAAGCTCAGAAAATTTCAAAAACTGGCAATATAACAGCAACCATTTTCTCATTATGAGAAAACTAGACATTAACAACAGCAGCAGTAGCAACAACAACAAAATCCAGACAATACCAAGTCCTTATTCTGGTGGGGGGGGGGAGAATGAATTTATCTTAAGCCTTGAATCAAAGAGGAAATATACAACTGAAACAGCATCATATATAAAACCATGGCAATGAAATAACATGCGTTACAATTTATAGGCCTTCTCTGGAGCAGAAAGAGAGTTATGCTGTTTCACCTTGTTGTCAGTAAACAAAATGGACCACAGGAGGGCAGAAGAAAAGAAGTAGTAAAGATACAGAGCAGAAATTCATGGATTTGGAAAAAGGAAATTAGTTGAAAAACGTGAAATGAAAGAGTAACTCTTTAAACAATAAGATAAACTGCTAGGTAGCTTTGGCATTAAAGAAAGAGAACACATGTTATAAAATATGAAGAGATACTGGGGAAAAAACACAGAGAAATAAAGTTAAAAGACTCATAAGAGACTACTACTTTGCAAAATGCATACATATCTATTTGAAAACATAGATGAAAGGAACAATTTGGTATAAAAATACTATTTTCTGGAACAAACTCCAGAAGATTAAAAAAAAAGACCATTTCCCTAGAAAAAATAGACATTTCTTTAAGAGTCAACTTTTCAGCCTACAGATTCCGCATATATGATTTTTTTTTCTCCTAGATAAATTAATATGAAGTATTATATCAAAACACTTCCTTCTGGGAAGTTATTACTGGATTCACAATAAATCATACTTGATCACAGAATGTGGTTTTAAAAATGTTTTTTAGTGACTTGCTGAATTGTTTCCCACATAACATTGGTGCGTCTATATTTCTGAGATGGACCTGCAGTTGTCTGATTTTTCATTGTTGTTACTGTTATTGTTTCGGATGGGTAATCATTTTTTTTTTTTTGAAGGTTTGGGTATCATTGTTATGTTTGCTTTATGATTCCAAAGTTTTCCTGTCCTGCAGTAGAGTCTGGAACAGACTAAAATGGGTTAGAATTATCTACTGTACAGGGTTGCTATGAGTCGGAACCAACTCCACGGCACATAACAACAACAATAACTCTTTCAAGGTATTCTAGAATCTAGAAACATTGGCAAAACCAACTGGGCTGATCGACTAAACAGATATTTGTAAAATTCAACATAAAGTCTTGACAAAAATAGACTCAATAACACTGACTTATAGAAAACATATATGCCAAAGCTAGAGCTATGGTCAATAGAACAGATTTACTACTAATATCAGAAGCAAGACGAAGATGCCTACATCATCATTTCCAAGTAACCAATGATGATAGAAAACAAACTAATTTCTGTTATCTGTCATCATTGGCTTCTGAAATACAGTTTAAAAATTGAGTCAGCTTAAGTGACTTGTGTAGCTCATCTTTCTATGCAGCTCTATATAACCTGTAATTACTGTAAATGAATATCAGCTGAGCTTTCCGGAACTCTGTAATCAAGTTACAACTGCCCCTTTAAATGAAATTAGCTCATTGAGTGTAAATTTTCATTAATAGGTGTGTGTGTTTTGTTCTGCTTTATGGGTTTTAAGGAGGTGGCGATCTTGGAATGTATAATTTATCCTCATTTACCATGAGTCAACAAAAACAGCTGGAAGTATTCAGGAAGATACTAATTCCCTGATGGTCTTATCACTTGAGTTGTTTTCACCTAACATTTCCATCTCCCTTTAACAAATATGATCTGCAAATTGAAAGTGATATTATATTTATACTAATATTACATTTATTGGACAAGTTGCTAGTTTTAATAAATCATAGGCTTGAGATATTATTGAGCAAAAAAAATTACCAGTAATCTGTGAAAATATACTTAGTTTTTAGACTGTGGATGATATTAATAAATCCTTTCTATTTTTAAATGGTTTTAATAAAGTTATCTACTTGTTATGGATTAAATTGTATTGCCTCAAAATATACGTTGCAAAACCTAAGCCACTATGCCTGTGGTTGTAATCCCATTTGTGAAGAGAACTTTTTTTGCTATGCTAGTGAGACATATCATTGAAGGGTGCGTCTTAAACCAATTGCCTTTGAGCAATAAAAGAGCAGGTTAGGTACAGACAAGGAAGCACAAGGAAAGGGGAAGATATTTGCCACATGAAGATCCTCAAGGACTGAAGGAACAGAAGCTATAAAGAGACAAAGATCTTTTTCCAGAACCAAGAGAGAGAGAGAAACTACCCCTAGAGCCAACTTCCTGAATTTGAACTTCTAGCCTCTTAAACTCACCACTGGAGTCCTGGTGTGTTGCAAGATAGGGCACTGGATTGCAACGTTGGTTTGAACCCCAAGGTGGGCGGTTCAAGCTTAGCAGCTGTTCCTCAGAAACCCTAGACAAGGTCACTGTGAGTCAGAACTGACTCAAGGGCACTTAACAACAACAACAGCAAGCCCACCACTTGTCTGTCAGATATAGTGCTTGAAGATGAAAACATTATGAATAGAAGGAGAACTTTGTCAGATATAGTGCCAGAAGATAAGCCCCTTAAGTTGGAAGGCACTCAGAATATGACTGGGAAAGAGCTGCCTCCTCAAAGTGGAATTGACCAGAATGACATGAATGGATCAAACCTTTGGGGACCTTCATTTGTTGATGGGGCACAACTCAAAATAAGGAGAAATGGCTGCAAATATTCAGTAATAATCAGAACATGGAATGTACAAATTACGAATCTAGGAAAATTGGATGTTGTCAAACATGAAATGGACCACATAAAGACTGATATCCTAGGCATTAGTGAGCTGAAATGGACTGAGATTTACCATTTTGAATCAATCATAGCGTTTGCTCTGCCGGAAATGACAAATTCAAGAGGTATGACATCACATTCATAGTTAAAAAGAACATTTCAAGATCTATCTTGAAGTTCAATGCTGTCTGTGATGGGATAATATCTATATACCCACAAGGAAGATGAGTTGATACCACGATTCTTCAAAGGTATGCACCACCCACTAAAGCCAGTGATGATGAAACTGAAAATTTCTATCCAAATTCTTCAGTCTGAAATTCATTAAACATGTAATCAAGATGCATTGATAATTACTGGTGATTGGAATGTGAATGTTGGAAACAACGAGGGAGGATCAGTAGTTGAAAAGTATGGACTTGGTGAAAGAAATGATGCTGGAGATCACATAGTGGAATTTTGCAAGAACAACAACTTATTCATTGAAAATGCCCTTTGTAAACAACATAAAAGCTGACTATACACATGCACCTTGCCAGATGAAATGCACAAAAATCAAATTGACTTCTACTGTGGAAAGAGATGGTGGAAAACCTCCATATCATCAGCCCAAACAAGGACAGGACAGATTGTGAAACAGACCATCAATATGCAGGTTCAGGCTGAAACTGAAGACAATGAAAAGAAGTCCATGAGAGCTAAAATATGACTGTGAACATAACTCACCTGAATTCAGAGACCATTTCAAGAATAGATTTGATGTATTAAACACTTATGGCCAAAGACAAGAAGAGTTGTGGAATGACATCAGGAACATCACACAGGAAGAAAGCAAAAGGTCATTAAAAAGGTAGAAAAGAAAGAAAAGACCAAAGTGGATGTCAAAAAAGATTCTGAAACTTGCTCTTGAGCATAGAGAAGCTAAAGGGAATGGAAGAAATGAGGACGTAAAACAGCTGAACAGAACATTTCAAAGAGCACCTCCAGAAGACAGTGAAATATTATAATGAAATGTGAAAAGCCTTAGAGTCAGAAAACCAAAAGGGAAGAACATGCTCAGCATTTCTCAAGCTGAAAGAACTGAAAGAAAAATTCAAGCCTCGGCATGCAATATGGAAGGATTTTATGGGCAAAAATATTGAGCAATGCAGAAAGCATCAAAAGGAGATGGAAGGAATAAACAGAGTCATTGTACCAAAAAGAATTGGTTGATGCTCAACCATTGCAAGAGGTAGCATATGATCAAGAATCAATGGTACTGAAGGCAGAAGTCCAAGCTGCACTGAAGGCACTGGTGAAAAGCAAGGCTCTAGGAATTGATAGGATATACATTGAAATATTTTAACAAACTGATGCAGCCCTGGAGGCACTCACTCATCTTTGCCAAGACATTTGGAAGACAGCGACCCAGCCAGCTGATTGGAAAAGATCCATATTTGTGCTCACTCCAGAGAGACGTGACCCAACAAAGTGTGGAAACCCAATAAGATCATTAATATCATATGTAAGTAAAAATTTCCTGAGATAATTAAAAAATGATTGCAACAGTGCATCAAAAGGGAACTGCCAGAAATCCAAGCCTGATTCTGAAGAAGACATGGAATGAGGGATATTATCGCTGATGTCAATGTATCTTGGCTGAAAGCAGAGAATATCAGGAAGATGTTTACCTGTGCTTTAATGACTATGCAAAGGCTTTTGACTGTGTACACCAAGACAAACTGTGGATAACATTGTGAAGAATGGGTATTCGAGAACACTTAATTGTGCTCATGAGGAACTTGTATACAACCTAAGAGGCAGTTGTTAGAATGGAACAAGGGAATAGTGAATGGTTTAAAATCAGGAAAGGTGTGTGCCAGAGTTGTAGCCAGTTACCATACTTATTCATTCAATCTGTATGCTGAGCAAATAATCCAAGAAGTTGGATTATATGAAAAAGAAGGTTGCATCAGGATTGGAGAAAGACTCATTAACAACCTGAGATATGAAGATGGCACAACCTTGCTTGCAGAAAGTGACGAGGACTTAAAATTCTTACTGATGAAGATCAAACACCACACAGCCTTCAGTATGGATCTCACCTCAATGTAAACAAAACAAAAATACTCACAACTAAATTAATAAATAGCATTATGATAAATGGAGAAAAGATGGAAGTTGTCAAAGACTTCATTTTGCTAGGATCCACAATCAACACTCATTGAAGCAAGCAGTCAAGAAATCAGACGATGTAGCACATTAAGGCAAATCGGTTGCACAAGACCTCTTTAAAGTGTTCAAGAGCAAACATGACAGTTTGAGGACTGAGGAGCGCCTGGCCCAAGCCATGGTATATTCAGTGGCCTCATATGCATGAGAAAGCTGGAGAGTGAATAAGGAAGACCGTAGTGAATAAGGAATTGATGCATCTGAGTTATGGTGTTGGAGGAGAATATTAGAAGTGCCATGGGCTGCCAAAAGAACCAACAGATCTGTGTTGGAAGAAGTGCAGCCAGAGTGCTCCTTTAGAAGCCAGTATGGTGAGACTTCGTTTCTGATACTTCAGACATATTATCAGGAGGGGCCAGTTCCTAAAGAAAGACATCATGCTTGGTAAAGTGTAGAATCACCGACAAAGAGGAAGTCCCCCAAGGAGATGGATTGGCATAGTGGCAACAGCAATTGGCTCAAGCATAACAATTGTGAGGATGTCCTAGGACCTGACAGTGTTTCCTTCTATTATGCCTAAGAATGCTGCTATAAGTCAGAACTGACTCAACAGCACCTAACAACAAAAAATCTCCTCAACTGTGAAAAAACACACTACTTTTAGATGAAGTCACCCACTGTGGTATTCTCTTTATATCACTAAAAAAAGTATGCCACTACTTCCTGGAATAGATTCTTTATTTTTCCGGGGTAAACTTGTCAGCTGTAGAGTTTTTCCCAGATGATTGATTATTTTTGTCCTTTTTCCTCTGGAATTCAGCTTCTCTGATCACCCAGATTGTCCAGAAATTGGTGAGTTTTCTTTGCTTATTAGAAACATTGTTCTCTTATATCAAGAATAATAGGATCTAAAATTGTCTACAGAGTTATTATATCTTCATACGCTTAGAATGATGGACAAGATAGCACATTTCCAAGTCTGAAGGTCTTGATCCTTCACCATGACAGTTGATCATATAAGGTTCCTGAATATAATTAAAGGTACACAGAACAGTGGCACGGAACGGTTAGAGGTAATCTTCCTTTTAGAAAAGGAAGCTGTTGTATTTTCATGGTGCTTAACTTGGCTACATGCAAATATTTGTCTAGTCATTCATTTGTTCATTCATGTAGCATCTTTGAAAATAAGTAAAATACATTATCCAATGTGCTACTGGTACCATGTTACAGACCAGAGATAGATTAGTGAGAATGAATTTTTCCATCAAAGAATGTATAGTCTAGCAAAAGAAACAAGCGAACGCAGTGGTCTGTATTTCAATCAGTGAAATTTGCATCTCTCAGCCAGGACTAAATGTCACACTCATACAGCCAATACTTATTCACTAACTCCACTTTGATGCTGAACAGAGAGACACCTGCATTAACTTGCTCTTTCTGCATTCTTCCCCATGGACATGTTGGTTAGTAACTTATCATTCTGTTGGCTAGGTGACAACACTTATTTCTTTGGTTTAAATTTCATGTCCAGTCTATCAGGAATTCCTCTTGGCTCCATTTCAGTATGGAGTCCTGGTGTGGTGCTGTAGGTTAATGTGCTGGACTGCAAGGTCAGTTTGAACCACAAGGGCTGTGGTTCAAGCTCACCAGCCGTTCCTTGGAAACCCTACACAGGGTCGCTATGAATTGGAACCAATTTCAGTAGACAAACAGTAGACTCTGAGCCTTTCTTGTCTTTCCAATGCCAGCCACTAGTCCCAGTCTCCATCACCTTTTACTGGTGTTCTTTCTCCCTCCTTTGCTTTCCCAGGGTCTGTCTCCAACAGAGCAGCTGTAATAACCTTTTAAAAACAAACTGCAGTGTGTGATTTCACTGTTCAAAGCCTCCCATGACTCCGCATTTCACTGAACAGCAAAGACCTATGTGGTCCAGCCGCTACTAATCTCCCTTTCACTCTCTATTTCAGACCCAATGCCCTCCTTGTTGCTTCTTCAACATGCCACAATACTCCAACCTTAGAGTCCTTGTTCTGACAATTCCCTGTACCAGGAAGATTCTTACCCACATCTCCTTAGACCTTTTTCCTCACTCCAGTAAGTCTTTGCTCAAACATCATCTTTTCAATAAGACCTACCCTGACCACCCTACTTCACATTGTATTCCCCCATTTCTACTCATCCCCCACTATGCCGTTAACTTTCCTTTTTTTTACATCAGCCTTTATCTCTTTCTAAGGTGCCATCTCATTTACTTACTCATTTATTATATTTATTGTTTATTATATGTCTCCCCCTGCTGGAATGTAACCTCTTAGATAACAGGCATCTTGATTGGTTTCACTGATACATTTCAAGAGCCCCTGACACATAGTAGATGCTCCATAGCTCTTTCTTGAAAGAACTTTTCATTTTGTAAGCAGTCCCTTTGGAACACATAGATTCATCAATTGGACAACTTACCATGTTTAACAAATTATTTTAAAATCATGTGTAGGTTAACAGCAATTAGTACTGAATGGAATGGCAGGATCAAATCATGTTGTAAAGAGCTAGGATTCCAGGGTTCTGGGCTATATCATCCTCTCTCCCAGTCTTGGGGTCTCCTCTTTCTCTGCTCTTCATCTCTCCTTCTTTCTCCCAGGCTTGCTCCTTTCCACCATTGCAGTCCAGGCTGTACTTTAAGCTGCCTCTCCTCTCTGCCTTTTCCCAGGCTCAAATTCCCCTTTTCGGCCTCAGACTCCTCCAGCTAACAGAAGTAAGTAAGCTCAATGAAAAGTTAAACACTCCTGACACATTAATTAGGAAGATAATCCAACCAGGTAACCCAATCTTTCCAGAAAGATTTAAAAGCTGTTAAACTATCTAACCTAATCTAATTGTACATATTCATATAAATAGCTAAAACAAAAATACTTTTGGTAGATTGGTGAATATGATAAATAATTTGCAACTTCACTTTTGGTAAGTTGGTCTGTCCTCAGTAAACCGCGCTATGAGGGTCTTCTTCTTACCATGAATTATATAAAGGACCATTTAGTATAAACTCTTTAGGTTCTGCAGGCCACAGGGCCTATATTGAAATTGCTCAACCTTGTGACTGTAATGCAAAAGTATCCATATTTAAATGAATGGCAATATGTAAATGAATGATCTTGACTCTATTCTAATCAAACTATTTCCAAAAGCACTTGGTGGACTGGATTTGACCCAGGAACCAGAGCTTGCTGATCCCCGTTTTTAAGGACACTGGATCCCTTGAGGGAGGTTGAAGGGATGAAGGAACACACCCAAAGTTAGGTTTTTATTGTTCAAACTGGATTTGAATTCTAGATGTGCATTAATTTAACCTATCCCTTTGGATAAATAAGTCAACATGTTCTGAGTCTCAATTTTTCATTTTAAAATGGCAAAAATGTAAACCTATCTAAGAGTGGTCATGATACACTGATAAAATGTATATGAAAAGGGCAAAACATGCGGATGGCCTTGGCCTTTGTCTTTTTCTTCTAAGAAGATGAGTCCTTGGTGGTAGAGCTTCTGCCTCTATGGTGAGGTCAATTGATTCTACTTTCATCTTATTGACTCAGTAGAACTACCAAGGAGAAAGTATAAAATGAAGTAGATTCATTTACATTGGAAAAGAGAGAAAGCTACTCTCAAGAGAAAAACAAAAACACAAAAACAACCTAGAGGGAGGTTGAGAAAGAAGGGTGAAGGGCCATCCTGGAGCTGGCTTCAGGGAGAAAGTTTTTTAAGAAGTGGGATTGGAGGCACCTCTCAGATGTTCCTTTGTAGGATGGAGGCTTATGGGAGGGTATATGAAGGGATGAGGAGGGAGGAAAAGAAAGATTTTAAGAAGATTGTTGTGTGTTATGAAAGCAATTCCTCTTTTGGAGTTTTAAAGAGAATGCAATAAAGACTAAAACTATCATTTGAGCGCTAGGACTTTGAATAAAGTCATTTTATTGCTGGCCCAGGAGGCAGCCTAACTTTATAAGGGTTACATAATTATAGCCCTAAACATAGGGCCTGACACAAAATAAGCACTCAAAATGGTAATTATAGTATTGTTGTTGTTGTGTGTCTTCGAGTAGATTTCTACTCATAGAGACCCTGTATTGGGTTTCTGAGAATAGCTGGTGGGTTTGAACTGTGGACACTGTGGCTAGCATGCTTAGCAGTCCATTGCTTATCCTGCAATACCACAATAGGACCCAATTATGGAATAGTCTTTATTAGAGTACACGCTTGAGTTAAATTTTGTAATGTAAGTAGGTAAAAGCTAATTATGAGTTCAGGCTTTGGAACCAGAATGACTTGGGGGTCTGGGACCTGGTTTGATCACTTCTTGTGTGACTTTGGGTATGTTTCCCAATCTCTTTGTGACTCAGATGTCTGAGAATGAAGATGACATATACTATATAAGGCGGTTGTAGGGATCAAATCTGGTAACACATGTAAATTAGAACATAGATGAGACTGGAATTGTTTATCCTGTGTGCAATCAATGTTGTTATCATTATCATAAATATGTGACCTGCACCGCTGGAAGCAAATGCCATGCAACTAAGAGGAGATCTATCATGGATCCTTTAACCATCATATCAGCATCATCATTGTCAAGTCTGGCTCCCTTAGGGACTCATATTTTAACTTCAATAATTTGCAATTAAGACTTTTATAATTGGAACAAAAATCTCAGAACCATAAGAGGACTTTGGCAGTTGAACTGCAGAAATAAAATCACAAGATCTGGGGGGAAAATGTTCAAAGAGCAAGATAGCAACCAAAGAAGGCCGCTCCTCTTCTCAGCTGGAAGCAATGACTCAAACAAACTGCACTAAGAGCCACAGACCAGCTGCAGAGGGTCAGCCCTTTTTTCAGCTCCTGGATTTCTGGCCGGCTCTCAGAGTGTTCCTGAGAAAGTAATAAATCAAAGGGGAAGAGACAGAAGCAACAGAATGCCTAAGCAGACCTTTTCATCACACAAAAGAGGAGTAAACCAATTGAGCTCAAGGCACCCCCCTGAGGAGTAAATATGATCTTGGTATGTGCTTAGAAGCACGGTCCTGCAGATTCCAAAGGAAGATACTACTCTATTGAAAAGTAGGGAAGTTGAGCCAATGATGGTTGTACTCTGGTTTTCTATTATTTTTCTGTTGCCCCAACTATTGGATACTTTTGCCTGTCACTTAGATTCCGCATAAATGCACTAAAACTTTGAGTTTCAAGACTTAAAGAAATGTACCTGACCCTTAGAGTGAAAAACTAAAGACATTTACAAAGAATACTGCTACAAATCAACATTGGGCTCTCTCTGTTTAGCCCTTGGCCATTCCTAGCCCCATCAAAGCTTTTGTTCTTGAGCTGAATGGCACCCCTTCAGATATTTGCCTGGTTTGTGCCTTACATCATTCTCTGTCCAGATATTCCTTCCTCAGAGAGGTCTTCCTGGACCACTCAACGGAGTAACTTCTCCCTACTACCACCTCCCCAAATCACCACTCTTCAACATTTGACTCTGCTTTATTATTTTTTTTCTTTGTATTTATGACTACCTGTGGCAATGTAGGACAAGCACTGGACTGCTGACCACAGGGTCGGCAGTTCAAACCCATCAGCTAATCCTCAGAAACCCTTTACAGGGTCGATATGAGTTGGAACCAACTCAACAACACTTCACAACAACAAAGCCTCTATTCAGCAAAGAAGAGGAAGCTCCCTAATGAGATGGAGTGTCACAATGGCAGCAGCAATGGGCTCAAGTTCAACAAAGATTGTAAGGATGACGCAGGACTGGGCAGTGTTTTGTTCTGTCATTTATAGAGTTGCTATGATTCAGAACTGTCTTGATGGCACCTAAGAACAACAGCCTCTATTCTGGTTTATATTTTTGTTTACAGTCATGCATCCCTTCATATTCATGATACTTTCTGTGAAATAGGACTTTATGCGATTTGGATGTGGTATGAACACCACATCATAGTCTGGTTCTACTTTTTCTTTAAGCATCTTGAACAAACTTTGTGTCTTTGCAGTGATCCTCAACATGCTGAGAGGGATTCACTTTTCTGTTTGGTCCTTAACTCACATCATTAGTAATTTCCCCATCTCTGATTTGGGTCCCTCTTGAATTTGCTTTAACTGTTTAGCCTTCAGTAAAGCCAGTCTTTTAACAGTTTGGATACTTTTGCTATTGTTGTTGAGGATCATCATGATTTCATGATTATCATGTGAAATGTGCTTAAATCAAGAGCAATAGCATTCACTGATTTTCTGTCTTCATGTTGTTTAAGACTCTTTTGTTTCACTTCCAAATCAATACTTCTTTGCCTCTTGCTGCTGATACACACTAGCACTGCTGTTGCTGTGTGATGCATGTTACCATAATATTTTCAGAAGAAAATTAAACAGAGAGATAACGCTACAATACTCAGGAGGTGAACGATAACACGAGATTGGATGCTACTGCCTGCCAGTTGAAGGATACACGGTTATACAGTAAACTTTTCAGATTAAAAAAAAAAAAAATACAGTACCGTGTATACATAAGACAGCAACATCGGCATTTGTTATGACTTGTAAGACTATTATAGATATATGTATTGGAGTCCTGGTATGGCGCTGGACCTCAAGGCTGGTTGAAATCACAAGGTTGGTGGTTCAAACTCAGTAGCTTCTCCTCGAAAACCCTGAACAGGGTCCCCATGATTTGGAACCAACTTGACGGCACTTAACAATAACCAACAATAATTATAAGTATTATAGGTTATATGTACTGAGGTGGTGGTTATGTGCCGTGGAGTTGGTTCTGACTGGCAGTGCAATCACTTTACATACAGAAGACATGACTGAGATTTCAAACTTATGGGCTCACAGATGTATACGTGGTCAAATGTTGCCCAAATGGACGTTATGTGGTGCATGACTGTATTTGCTAGTCTGTTATTTGTTGCTTTCATTACATTATAAAGTTAATAAGGACAGGACTTTTTCTGTCTTAGTTATCATTGTATGTGCCTGGAATAGCACCTGGAACAGAATATAGGCTTCTAGGTATGTGTTGAATGAATGAGTTGAGTGCCTGAATGACTGCTAGAATAGGAAGTCATTTGCATTTGACAGATAAAGAAACTGCTTCCACAAAACAACAGTGCCTTGCCAAAGTGCCAGAGGTCAGAGACAAGACTCGAGTCCTAGTCATTTCTCTCTTGTTTTAGCACCACATCAACCATGGACATGCAACTGAGCAGGCACCATGTGCTAAACACTGTACCAAGAGCAATTTGAAGGACACTAAAAGGTAGATGTGGAATTGGCCCTCAAGGATCTTCCAGTTTAGCATAGACTATGCAACACATGCAAGTAAAAATATACTGATGTCACCTAATATTGCTTATTCTACAAAAGTGTTTCTCAATGATGGCTGACCTTTAAAATCATATGTGGAACTTAAAAATAAAAACCAAAACCCATGTGGGGGCCCACCACAAAGCTTAAATGAAATTAGAATTCATAGGGGCAGAGCCCAGTCTTTTTGTTTGTTTTTAATTTTCTAGGTGACTAATTCATCTCATTTCAAAAACCACTGCTCTAGCCCAGTGTGTTTGAAGTGATAAGGTGTTACAAGTCACCTGAGATCATTGTTAAATTGCGATTCTGATTTAACTGATCTTGAGTGCAGCCTGAGATTTTGCATTTCTAACATGTTCCCAAAGGGTTCTGATGATGCTGGTTCATGAACCACCCTTTGAGTAGTGAAGTTCCAGAGTGGAAGAAGTGATTTGTTTTAAGAAACAAAACCAAACCGATGTATAGTTACAAAATAAACACACTACTGCATTACAAAAGCAATGGGTTGCTGGCATTCACTGTGGCAGATATGATGGTGAGGTGCCATTATATTTGGGAAAAAAATTAGAAGACACTAATGTATTTCACAATGAGCCTGGTCCTGGGAGGATGTCAGAGGAAAGAATTAAGAAAATAATTTAAGAGCTGAAAATAGGTACCAAGCTCTAGAAACCTCCTTCTGAACCAATTCTAAGGCAAGCTTTAAGTCTCCCTCTAGTAGCCATCTTCAGATTCCTCCAGGAGCGGTGGTCATCTAAGGGTCAGGTGGGGAATTTTCACAGGAAGCCCTAGTTTGAGTCATTTCCACCAGCAATAACAGAGACTTCAGGCAGGAATCTGATTCAGTGTTGCCTTTCCGGTTCTCTCAAAGGAAGTCAGTCTCAGGTGGCTGAGTAGAAATAAGTGAGGGTTGCTTCCAATCTCCTTGCCTGGAGTTAGGGAGGGAGAACAGTTTGAGGACTAAGGTGCGCCTGACCCAAGCCATGGGATTTTTAATGTCCTCATATATATGTGAAAGCTAGACAAAGAAAAAGGGAGACCATAGAACAATGGATGCATTTGAATTATGGTGTTGGAGATAAATATTGAAACTACCGTGGGCTTCCAGAAGAACAAACATCTGTGTTGAAAGTAGTACAGCCAAAGTGCTCTTTAGAAGGCAAGATAGCTAGACTTCGTCTCTCATACTTCGGACATCTTATCAGGAGGGGCCAGTACCTAGAGAAGGACATCATGCTTGGTAAAGTGGAAGGTCAGTGAAAAATAGGAAGACCCCAGTGAGATGGACTGGCACAGTGGCAGCAGCAATGGAATAAGCCTTCCATTAATTGTGAGGATGGCCCAGGACCGGGCAATATTTTGTTTTGTTGCACATAGGGTCGCTATGAGTCAGAAGTGACTCGATGGCACCTAACAGCAACAACAACAATGGGACCTTCTAGTTTCTCTTTGGGGATTCCAATGTATGTAGATGGGGAGAAGGACCAGGTTATATTTATTATAATAAAAAATGCAATATACAAGCCACATTTTCTTTTTTTGTTCCATATGAAATAGATTACTACTAGGAATTCTCAGAGGAGCTTTGGTATCACAGTTAGTTTGCATTGGCTGTTAACCGAAATGTTGGCAGTTTGAATCCATCCAACCATTCCTTTGAAGAAAAGGCCCAATTAACTGCTTTACTAAAGATTGTTTTTGTTGTTAAGTTTCGTGGAGTTGGATCTGACTCAAAGAGACCCTGTACAGGGTTTCTAAGGAGCAGCTGGTGAGTTGGAACCACTGACGTTACAGCCAAAAAAATCCTATGGAGAAGTTCTACCCTGTAACACATGGGGTCTCCCTGAGTTGGAACCAATTCAACAGTAATGGTTTTGTTAGTTTAATTTTTGTTAGGACTCCTTTGTGTGTAGGAAGGTGCTGGGATCCACACAGTGGATCTCAATGCCCAGTCTTCACTATGGAGAAGTTAGGAATGAGTGGTTGGAGGTTGTTAATGAAACAGGAGATGTGTTTGCTTTCTAGTGGTGAAATGTACAAAGACCATTTAGAGGTATTTTCCCTTCTTGCCATATTTACTTGATGAACATGTCACTAAAGGCTCAAGTGTGGCAACAATTGTGAGGTTGGCCCAGGACTGGGCAGTGTTTCGTTCTGTTGTGCATAGGGTAGGGTCGCTATGCGTTGGTACCAACTCAATGACACCTAACAACAACAACAAAGAATAAAAGTCAACAAGAGAAGAGGATTTTTTTTTTTTTTTTTTTAACAACATGGCTTAATTTGCACACCATGAAGAAAAATTGATCCCTTTCTCATGTCTGCTACTCTTTGGAGAGTGTCCTATGAAGAAAATCAATTTCCTTGTCTCAAGTTGGTTTGCCTATTTAATTAACTTAGAGGCTTAATGGAGACAAACATGATCAAAACAGAGTTTGAGAAAGCTTTCAAAATTGTCGTTTATTATATATAATATTATTTCATCAGAGAGTTCCCTGAAGTAATTATGGTGTGTTTAGGTTTTGTTTTCCTTGCACTTAGGTTTTATTAGTTCTTGGTGGTGATTAGTGCAGCGGTCCTGTGATTATCAAGAAACTAAAAGCATTTCTATTAGGCTTTAATAAATGCAATTCAGTATTACCAGAGCTGGAATATTCTATTTCTTATTGCATCTTTAACTTAGTGTTTTATTTGGGCTATCTAGAATTCTCGCACTGAACCATCATTCCGTACTTATTAATTAACCAATTCAAAATACTTTAAAGATTAAGTTTAAAACATTTTGAAGATTAACTTTTAGGAAATCACTTTTTATAGCTTTTGTTGTTAGTTGCAGTTGAGTTGATTCCTACTCATGGTACCCCCACATGTGCAGAGTCAAACTGTTCTGTAGGGGGTTTCAAGGCCTTTAGAAGCAGATCACCAGTTCTGTCTTCCAAGATGCCTCTGGGTGGGTTTGACCACCAACCTTTTAGCTCATAGTCGAGCGCTTAACTGTTTGTACCATCCAGGTACATTTTTTAGCTATGTTTTTAAAGAGTGGTGGTCATGGTGGTGGTTTTGTACTATCAAGTCAGTTCCGACTCATAGTGACCCTGTATAGGGTTTCCAAGGCTGTAAATCATGGGAGCAGAACACCTCATCTTTCTCCCGTGGAACAGCTGGTAGTTTTGAACTCCTGACCTTGAGGTTAGCAGCTTGACACTCATAACTACTACGCTACCAGAGCGCCTTTCAAAATCCATGTAATATTGGCGAGACAACTTAAATATTAGTGAGAAAGATAACCTATTACACCTGGAATTTATTTAAGAGTTATTTTAATCTCTGAGCATTAAAATATAGTTTATTTAAAGTTTCTTAAATATTTTTTTAAATTATAAGGCTATCAGTGAGCTTATTCTACTTGTCCACACGTATTTTTCTAGATGTGCTGTATCTCTGTTGTTAAAGCCATTGTTTTATTATTAAGTGATGTTGAGTTGGTTCTGACTCATAGGGACCTGGTATAGGGTTTCCAAGGAGCAGCTGGTGAGTTTGAGCCACTGATCTTGCCAGTAGAAGTCCAGGGCTTATCCTACAGAACCACAACAGGACTCCATTACAGACTGTACTTTCTCCTTTATAGCATTGATTTAGTTTCAATTCTATAGATGAACATATGCTTAATGCTCACTATCGATCTTTATACTGATAACACTCTAGTCATTTGGGTTGTCTTAAACTTATTGTTTAGTATATCCCTCAGGATAGGCTCAACATTTTCTGAGTTCTCATATTTCGAACAGCTTGTGGTTTTAATGTGGAAAGATTAGTTTGACTAATATTTTCTTGAGTTTCTTAAATATTGGCTTGGAAAATGAACTCTTGCTGATAAATATTGTTAACAATTGGATGCCAATCTGACTTCTTTTCTCTCATAAGTGACTTGGTCTTATGCTTGAATGCCCAAAGTTTTTTGTTTTTGTTTTTACTTCCTTTGAAGTCTGATAGTTGTTTTTTCTTTTACTTGATGTTGACTGTTCTGGGTTGATTTGCCCAGCTGTACATACAGTGTGTTCTTTCCATATGTAGTTTCAAGTCTTCTGATTTGTTACTTCAGAAAAGTTTCCTTGAGTACTGTATGCATACGTCTACTGCTTTGGTTTCTTCTGTGGAGGCTCTTCTTCCATCCTTCTTGGATCATCTTTCCTCAGCTCTCACACAGATCAGTTTCCTAGCCATCCATAGTTCTCTTTTATTACTTTTTATCTTCAATTCTTTTTAAATTTAATACATTTCCCTCCTTTCAAGCTCCTCTTTCTTTTAAGGTATTATCTTTTCTCTTGGGTAGCTTAGTCTTAATATCTAAAATATGCCCCCCCCCCCATTTTATTTCTAATTCTTTGCTAAAGCCTGTCAACTCTCTCTTGCAATTTTTTTCTCTCTCTCTGATTGGTTCATATGTGAGTTTTCCTAATTCTTATTTAGATTGTTCTTCATAGACTTTTTTTTGGTTCCCTCTCTCCATGTCATCATCTCTGCCTCCATTTCTGGTGTCACTGCTTCTCTGGGTAGGGTCCCGCATTCTGCTCTTCTCCCTTGGTCCCAGGGACCTCCGCTCCTAGACTGCAAAGTCAACCACTCTCCTCATTTTGCTACAAAATGTCTACCTTTACACTCACAGTCAGTCCTGATAGCAATTATTCACTACTGTACCACATGAGTTTTATCCCCATCTCCTTTCATCAACTCCTCCCAGACAGATTGGATACTACTCCGTGGAGATTCTATCTTCCTCTGTGCCTTCTGGAGCTAAGCTCCCTCTTGAAAGCTTGTAAGCCAGTCACGTCTTGCCTTTGTAGCCCCCCCCATTTTGGGTAGCCAATGTCCAAGTGGCCCATCCCCGTCTACTTTGTGTATTGAGGGGGTGGGAATGATCCTCGCTATAAAGATTTGTTCCCTCTTTTGAGCTACTGCATCCATAAGTGTAGGTAAAGTTCATCAAATTGTATCAGATTACCCTTTCTTTCCTCTTCTTTCTTCTAGTTGAATTCTGATCATCCAGTCATTGAAGCCAGGTCAAGTGGGTATTATCTGCAAGTGTGGGTATTCTTATGCATATGCCCTCACTTCTTATCTGCTGGATGCTTCACTCTCCACTCTCTTCATTGTTGTTGTTGTTGTTATGTGCCATGGAGTCGGTTCAGACTCATAGCGACCCTGTACAGGGTTTCCAAGGCTGGAAATCTTTACGGGAGCAGAAAGCCTCATCTTTCTCCCACGGAACAGCTGGTAATTTTGAACTGCTGACCTTGCGGCTCACAGCCTGATTTGTAACCACTACGCTACCAGAGCTCCTCATAGACTTTTAAAATTAATTTCTTTTAGCTCATTGTTCCATTAAAATTTTGTGTGTTTCGTGGGTATATATATATATATATATATATATATATATATTCTGGCATGTTTTCATTGCCAGTAGAAATGTTATTCCACGTCTTATATTTTGTTGTATTGGACCTTTCTATGGTAGTTGACCATAATCCTTTCTGAAAGTTAATTCCTATTCAAAAGTAGTATTTCTGACTTCTTAGAAGAGAAGGATAGTTGTGATACCTTTTCTAACTTCTTCCCTCTAGATGTCCATTTTCAGTTATTTATGAAGCATTCAAAGATGTGGTCTTGCATTTTCTGAAACCTCCTGGCTCTGTTCTCCACCCGTACTTTTATCTGGGCCTTCTGATTTTCCTATGCAATTGGCCCTGCCCACCACTCATCTGTCAGTTTGTCGTACTTTGGTGACTGGTATGTTGCTGTGATGCTGGAAGCTATGCCACCAGTATTTTAAATACCAGCAGGGTCACCTATAGTAGACAAGTTTCAACAGAGCTTCCTAACCTAGACAAACTAGGAATAAAGTAGAGAGGGACCAGTTCTGAATGGTTAGCTACTGAAAACCTTGTGAATAACATTGTCCGATATAATGCGAGAAGATGAAAACATGAATAGTAGAACATTGTCAGATATAGTGTTGGAAAATGAGCCACTCAGGTTGGAAGATACTCAAAGTATGACTGAGGAAGCGCTGCCTCCTCAAAGTCGAGTTTACCATAATGATGTCAATGGAGCAAAGTTTTTAGGACCTTCATTTGCAGATGGGGCACAAATCAAAATGAGACGAAACACCTACAAACATCCATTAGTAATTGGAATGTACAAAGTATGAATCTAGGAAAATTGGAAATTGTCAAACATGAAATGGAATGCATAAAGATCAATATCCTAGGTATTAGTGAACTGAAATATGGTTTAGTATGCAAGGAAAAACAAATTTAGGAAGAATGGTGTCATATTCATTATGACAAAGGACATTTCAAGATCTATCTTGACATACAGTGTTGTCTGTGATAGGATAATACCCACATGCCTGCAAGGAAAATCAGTTAATACCACTATTCAAATGTACAAACCAACAACTAAAGTCAGTGATGATGGAATTGAAGAGTTCTACCAACTTCTTCAGTCTGAAATTAATCAAACATAAAAATCAAGATGCTTGATAATTGTTGATGATTGGAATGCGAAAGTTGGAAACATAGAGGAAGGATCAGTAGTTGGAAAATATGATCTTGGTTATAGAAATGATCCTAGAGATCACATGATAGACTTTTCTGAGACTAATGACTTATTCAGTGCAAATACCTTGTTTAAACAACATTAAAGACAGCTATACACGTGGACCTTCAGCAGATGGAATATACACAGAAATCAAATTGATTACACCTGTGGGAAGAAGCGATCGAAAAACTCAATATCATCAGCACTGAACAGTGACTAAAAACCCAAACAGAGTGAGACCTCAGAACTCTGGATGGCAGCTGAGGTATTGAATAGTTAGGATGAGTCTGAAAGAGGGGTGAAGAGGAATGGCGATGGCATAGAAGCTCAGAGAACCTAACCAACACTGGGAGTGCCTGCTCATTACAGTCATTTGGGGAAGAGGATGAGTGACACCCCAAAACGGGAACACGAGAGCTAATCTAAAGAAGCTGTAGCCTGATTGTATAAGGCAGGGCAAATTGGCTGTGGGGGGTTGAAACCATACAATTGGCAGTGGAAATGCAGGGAGTGTTGTTGAATCTTGCTAAGGCCTGAGAGAGGTGGCCACGATGACCATAACGAACTTCAAGAACAGCAGGGCAAGGAGAATACTTCAGAGGCTGGCACAGAGAGCACTGTGGGAGAATTTGTACAGAGGAAAAGATGATTTCTGTCAGCATCTGTGACCAGCTAAACCACCTGATCTACACATACATACTGAATTCCAGAGATTAAGCATCCAGAACTCCTAAATCTGCACTGAAACCCCCCCTAAAGATAAGCATGTGTTTAGTGGTTTTGAGGAGAAGATACCAAGGCCACTGCCACTGGGGCAATTCTGACTCACAGTGCCTCTGTGGAGTGTGGTGGAGATGTCCTGTGAGGTCTGTAGGGCTGTGAGTCACAGCTTTCTCCCAAGGAGCGACTGGTAGGTGTGGACTTCCACCTTTCACTTTACCACTGCACCACTAGAGTGTCCAATCACATACTCTTCCCACAAAAACCAGAATACAAAATTTAAAATAAGAAGAAAAGATACAAAAATGGTTCCAGTTCAACATAAAATAATAAAACATACAAAATAACAAGAGAAGGACCAGTCAAAGCAACATATGAAGAAAAGGCAATTTCTCCTATGGAGGCCAGATTAACACAGAATTGATCATTTTAAAACTATGGTGGTAGATATGTTTAATGAAAACAAAATGCACACAGAAAAGAAAGTAGCAGCCATAGGGAAACATTGGAGGAGCAAAATGAGAGATTCAACATGGAAATCGGAAACAAAAAAAGGAAAGAAAAAAAAATGGAGCACTACTGGAACTGAAGCGTGATTGTGTGACACAGTAGGCTAAGCACTGGACTGCTAACCACAAAGTTGGAGATTCAAACCCACTTGGAAACCCTATGAGTTGGAACTGACTCAGAGGCACTTAACAACAACAACTGGAATTGAAAAATCAAGCAAATGAATTAGATAAAGCAAACAAAACACTCAACAACAGAACTGAACAGATAGAAGATAGAATAAATGAACTGAAAGACAAAATGACTGAATTTACCAAGTGTAATGGTTAGGGTTCTGTGTCAACACGACTCGGACAGGATTTCCAGAGGTTTAGCAGTTGGGATTGTTTATTCCTATGGTGATGAAACCTAATACAGGCATAGTTAACTCTGATGAGTGGCTATGAGCAATCAATTGAAGGGATGCTTCCTTGGGGGTGTGGACTGCTCTCAATTGTAAGGTAATATACTTCTCTCTCTCTCTCTCTCTATATATATATATATATTTCATTGGTTTTGCTTCACTAGAAAACCTGGCTTAAGACACCAAATTTGTAGAAAAGCAAGAGAAAACGACAACAAACAGTGAACAAACTCAAAAAGGGTTGTTTAGTTTAAAAATCTAACATTAGGATGATTAGAATCCCAGAGCACCATGACTGCAGTAAGGTACAGGGACAATTTTCCAAGAGACAATCATAGAGAATTTCCTAGACCCTAATGGAGAACCAAGCCTGCAAATACAGGTAACTGCATGAAACCCAATCAGAAGAGACACAAAGATCACAAGGAGACACAAAGATGAATTCTGTGCTGTATCCTAATAAAATTCCTGAACTCTGAAAGCAGCAAGAGAAAACACAATGTAACATACCAAGGGTCTTTCATCAGAATCCGTGAGGATTTCTTCCCAGAAACTCTAGAGACCAGAAGACAATATATAAAATTCTAAATGAAAATATTTGCCCACTGAGAATTCTTTACCCTCAAAATTTGTCATTCAAAACTAAGTGGGAAATCAAGACATTTCCAAACAAATGGAAACTCTGGGAATTTGCCACTATCAAACCAGCTTTGTAAGTATTACTCAAGGAAGTATCCAAATGGTCAGTGACTCAATGGCACATAACAACAACAACAACTGATCTTAATGGAAGCACACCAACAGAAATGGGGTGGATGAAGCATAATAGGAATAGATTTATTATGTTAAGGTTATATGTTAACTACTGTTTATATGTTAAATGTTGTTGCAGTTGTAAACTGTATAATGTAATATATGTAGTTGTTAAGTGCTGTCCAGTCAGTTCCGACCCATAGTGACCCTGTATAGGGTTTATGAGGAGTGGCTGGTGAGTCTGAACCACTGACCTTGCTGTTCAACGCAACCGTAGGGTTGAGCACTAATCCGACAGCATCACACCAGGACCCCATTAAGAAATCACCAAGGAAAAAGCATTCAGATGAAAAGAAGGAAGAGAGCCAAAAGGCTTATCACAAGACAGCAAACTGAAACCCCAACAAAACTCAGAATAAAATAACACTCAAAAAACAAATAGCAAAGTAAGTGAGGTAAACACTTTGTTTTATTAATAAACTTAAATCTGTTGTTTTGGTTAGGTACTGTTGACTTGGTTCCTACTCATAGTGACCCTGTATAGGATTTCCGAGCAGTGGCTGGTGGGTTTGAACCACCGGCCTTGCAGCTAGCAGTCCAGTGCTTATCCTACAGCACCACACCAGAACGCCATAACCTTAAAAGCAAACGGTCTAAATGCCCTGTACAAAAGGCAGAGAGTGACGGAATGAATTAAACACACACACACATACATACAACAAAAATGACCCAGCTTTTTGCTGTATATAAGAAACACACCTTAAATTTAATACATGGCAGATCTAGTTCCTGTGTTTTGCCTGGAGTGGTCCCTTAGGGGATGAGGGCTCATGTGCCCTTGGTTCCCTTGATCCACACCATCTCCTCACTGAGCAGGTTCTCATGGGTGAGCTGGCCCTTCCTGCAGCTGGCTTAGCAGAGAAGGTAGTGATAGCTGGGCAGGACCCACCCGGCAGAGCACTCACCTAAGGAGTCTGCTGTGAAAACTGGTCAGGCCATCCACCATACAGCAACCCCCACCAGATCAGTGCGCCCTGGAACCCTGTACCCCATCGACAAGGTGTTTGCACACTAAATCATATAATGTCCTATTTCACAGTCCTGGTGTGGCGCTGTGGGTTAGTGCACCAGACTGCAAAGCCGTTTGAACTCTAAGGTCGGTGGTTCAAGCTCACCTGTCGCTCCTTGGAAACTCTATACAGGGTCATTGTGGGTCGGTACTGACTCGATGGCACTTAACAACAGTAACATAGTGTGCAACTGTGAGTTCATGCGCTGGACTGCAAAGTTGGTTTGAACTGCAAGGTCACCAGCTGCTCCTTGAAAATCATATACAGGGTCACTATGGGTCAGAACCGACTCGGCGGCACTTCATAACAACATTTGTGGACAATATGTGTTCTACTATGTGTAGGGTCAATGTGAGTCAGAATCTACTCGACGGCACCTAACAACAAAAACAACAGTTGTGATATTAAGGGAGTCCTGGTGTGTCACTGTGGGCTAATGTGCTGAACTGCAAAGTTGGTCTGAACCATAAGGTTGCCGGTTCAAACTCACCAGCTTGGAAACTTTACAAGGTCGCTATGGGTTGGAACCAACTCGACAACACATATCAACAACAACCTGTATTTCAACAAATTTGTAAACCTAGATGAAATAGAAAAATTCCTAGAAACACACTATCTACCCAAACTAATAAAAACCAGAGGTAGGCAGTTTAAACAGATGTCATGAAAAAACTGCCAACAGCAACAACAAAATCACAGGACCAGATGGCTACACTGGAGAATTTCACCAAACATTTGGAGGAAAGTTGACACCTAGCCTACTCTGTCTCTTCACAAACATAGATGAGGTAAAAACACTACGGAACTCTTTCTAGAAAACCACTGTAACTGTGATACCTAAACCAGACAAAGCCACCACACACACAAGCACACACACACAATCACATACCAATATCCCTTATGAACATAGATGTAAACTTTTTCAACACAATCCTAGCAACAGATTTCAGCGACATATATATATAAAAAAAATGATACACCATGATCAAGTGGGATTCATACCAGATTACAAGGGTGGTTCAGCATTAGGAATTCAATCAATGTAATCACCACATTCATAAAACAAAGAAAAAACAAAACATATGATCAAATGATGCAGAGAAGGCATTTGATCAAATTAACACTCTTTCCAAATAAAAACTCTTATCAAAATAGAAATAGCAAGGAAGTTTTTCAGCATAATTAAGGGCATATATGCAAAACCAACAACCAGCATTATATACAAAGGAGAAAGGCTGAGAGCCTTCTCTTTTAGAAGAACAAGGTAAGGATGCCCGTGATCACCACTCTTAGTCAACATTGTACTGGAAGCCCTTGCCAGAGCAATAAGACAAGAAAGCGAAAATGTAACCAAATAAGAAACGGAGAGGTAAAACTCTCTCCATTTGCAGATGATACGATCCTGTACATAAAACGCAAAAGTTGATTTCAACTCATAGTGACCCAATAGAACAGAGCACAGTTGCTCTTTAGGGTTTCTGAGACTGTTAATCTTAATGGGTGCAGACAGCCTCATCTTTTTCCACTGCAGGGTTAATGCACTGGACTGCAAGGTCGGTTAGAACCACAAGGTCAGAAGTTCAAACTCACCAGCCGCTCCTCAGAAATCCTATACAGGGTTGCTATGAGTTGGAACTGACTCGACGGCACTCAACAACAACAACAGCAATACCTATATAGAGTGATTTCTTTTGCCATTGGTCATGTTGTGTCCAGTGCAATGTGACCAAATACAATTACTTATTTAAATATTTCTTTTCCCCACTAGACTGAGCTTCTCAAACACAGTGATGAATTTATGAATGCCAAATAACTACGCATTGCCAAATACACATTTCCAACTCACAGCAACCCGATGTCTAACAGAAGAAAACACCGCCTGGTCCTATGCCATTCTCACATTCTTGGCTTTGCTGAAACCACTGTTGTGGCACTGTGTCAACCCATCTCACGAGGGTCTTCCTCTTTTTCACTGACCTTTAACCCTCTACTTTAATAAGCATAATGTCCTTCTCCAAGGACTGATCCCTCCTGATGTCCTGTCCAAAGTACATGCGTCTTGTCATTCTGACTTTTAGGAGCATCCTGGTTGTACTTCTTCCAAGACAGATTTGTTTGTTCTTCTGACAGTATTTTCAATATTCTTCATTATCACTATAATTCAAATGCATCAATTCTTCTTTGGTCTTCCTTATTCATTGTCCAGCTTTTATATGCATATGTTGTTGTTGTCATGTGCCGTGGAGTCCGTTCCGACTCATAGCGATCCTGCACAGAGTTTCCGAGGCTGTAAATCTTTAAGGGAGCAGAAAGCCTCATCTTTCTCCCGCTGAACAGCTGGTGGTTTCGAACTGCTGACTGTGAGGTATGCAGCCCGATACATAACCACTACGCTACCAGAGCTCTTATGAGGTGATAGACAATACCATGGTTTGGATCAGGTGCATATTAGGCCTCAAAATGGCATCTTTGCTTTTTAACATTTTAAAGAGGTCTTTCCCAGTAGATTTATCCAATGCAATACATTGTTTGAATTCTTGACTACTGTTTCCATGCATGTTGATTGCAGATCCAAGGAAAATGAAACTTGAATCTTTTATATGTTTATCAGGATGTTGTTTATTGGTCTAGTTGTGATCATTTTTATTTTCTTTTTGTTGAAGTGTAGCCAGTACTAAAGTCTTTGGTCTTCATCAGTAAGTGCTTCGAATCCTTTTCTGTTTCAGCAAGCCAAGTTGCGTCATCTGCATAGTGTACATTCTTAATGAGTCTTCCTCCAATCCTGACGCCTTGCTCTTCTTTACACAGTCCAGTTTCTCGGATCATTTGGTCAGCATATATACTGAATAAGTATGGTGAAGGAATACACTCTGTATATACATTTTTCCTGATTTTAAACCATGAAGAATCCCCCTTGTTCTGGGAGAAAGATGAGGCTTTCAGCTCTTGTAAAGATTTACAGCCTCAGAAATCCTAAATAGGATCACTATGTGTCAGAAACAGCTCAATGGCTGTTGGTTGGAGAGTATCGCTTTGTTCTATTCTAAAGACTGCCTCTTCATCTATGTACAGGTTCTACATGAACACAATGAAGTGTTCTGAAAGTCCCATTCTTCACAATGTCATCCATAATTTGTTATGATCCAATTTGTTGAATGTCATTGCAGTCAATAAAACACAGGCAAATACCTTTTTTGTATTCTCTGCTTATAGCCAAGATTCATTGGATATCAATAATGAGATCCCTCCTTCCTTGTCTTCTTCCAAATCTGACTTGAACTTCTGACATTTACCTGTTGATGTACTTATGAACCATTTAAAAATTATTTTCAGCAAAACTTTACTTGTATATGATATTATTATTGTTAGATAACTTCCACATCCTATTGGATCACCTTTCTTTGGAATGGACACAAATATGGCATAGACGAGCGAGCACTTTCAGCATTGTGTCTGTTTGTTGAAACATTTCAATTGATATTCTGTCAATTCCCTCAGCCTTGTTTCTCATCAATGCCTTCAGTGCAGCTTGGACTTAATCCTTCAACATTCCGTCTACTTCTTGACATGGTTGAATGTCAATCAATTATTTTTGGTATAGTGATTCTTTGTATTCCTTGCATCTTCTGCTTCTTCTTCTTTTTTAAAGCTTTTTATTGTGAATTGAGTGAAAGTTTACAGGGCACATCATCAGTTTTGTGTTCAACAAATCATATTTTGTTTCATTGCAATGATTACAATCCCCTCATGTACCATCAGTTAACAGTATTTACCTTTGTTCCCCCCTCCTTTTTTTTTTTTTTTGATGTACACATAATACACAGAAGATATATATTCGTTTAAATGTCCAGGGGGCACATTTTACAAGTCAGCCTTTCTCATTCCATCGGCTTATCTTTTGATGCTTCCTGAATCATTTAATTTTTTGCCCACAAAATTCTTCAGGATTGCAACTTGAAGTCTGAATTTTTTCCTTAGTTGTTTCAGCTTGGGAAATGCTGAGTGTTATTTTCCCTTTTGGTTTTCTAATTTCAGGTCTTTGCACATTTCATTATAATAGTCTTGTCTGTCTTCCCAAGCCACCCTTTGAATTCTGTTATTTTAGTTCATCATTTCTTCCATTCCCTTTAGCTACTTTAAGTTTTCAGAGCAAGTTTCAGCATCTCTTCTGACATCCATTTTGGTGTTTAGGTAAGTTGTTGTTGTTAAGTGCCATTGAGTTGATCCCAACTCATAGCGGTCCTGTATAGGGTTTTTGAGGAGTGGCTGGTGCGTTTGAACTGCCAACCTTGGGGTCCAGTGCTTATTCTACAGTGCCACACCCTCAATAAATACTTGTTAACAATAAACATTAACAATAAACAATAACATTAAACCCTGAAATTATATTAAAAAATGCTTTTGCATCAATATTTCATTGAAATGTAACAACCAATTTATGATATAGACATTGTATTATATTCATGTTTATAAACTATTATTGATTCTTCAAAGCCTAATGCCTTGAGACCAAACCGTTTAGCTTGACTTTCTAAGGTGTTATTTTTCCAGTCACTGGTATTATATCCCAACCTTTCCAGTCTTATCCTCTGCTATTTCCTTCCACGTATCCAATGCTACAAATGACCTGAAAAATTCTTTGTTCTTCAGCCATGCCCTTGATTTCTGCCTCTTCACATTCTTTCAAGATGTCTCCTCCACCTTGAAATTCTGTCTGCTCCACTTCTGTTTGATGAAATTCTACCCATCCCAGAGTTATGACTTTTATGAATCTTACTATGATCTGACTAGATAAAGGACAAGATTTTATGTGAACACTCCTTCGTCTATACTACCCACAAAGCTTCATCTATTTTTATCTCAAATAAAATGAATAGTACTTTTCCTTAGCTTCCCATCTTATAGCTCTTAACACTTATCTTCTGACGTTTGGAATAATCCTCTCCATTATCCCTAAAGTTAGAAGATACGTCACAAGTCTGGTGCTCCTTGCTCTTACTCTCCCTCCAATTTGCCCTCTTCAACCTCATGTATCCTCAGACTAGGAGTCCAGAGAACTGGATTCTACTCTGACTGTCGGGTACTGGCTCTGAGACTCTGCCACTTAATTGTCTCTTTTGCAAATAAAATATAGTCCTACTCACCTTTTAAGAATGCTGTGGAATCAAATGATACAATAGATGGAAAAGTTATTTGTAAATTTAACATGCTATTCAAATATAAACTATTATAATCATTAGTGTAAATGGTTAAGTGCTTGGCTATTAGCTGAAAAGTTGGCAGTTCAAACCTAACCAGAGGCAAGTCAAAAGACAGGTCTAGTGATCTGCTTCTGAAAGTTGGTTGGTTGTTGTTGTTGTTAAGTGCTGTCGAGTTGGTTCTGACTCATAGAGACCCTGTATAGGCTTTCCAAGGAGCAGCTTGTGGTTTTGGACAGTTGAACTTGCACTTAGCAGTCTGGTGCTTATCTTACAGTGCCACACTAGAGCTCCAGTCTTGAAAACCTTATGGAACAATTTTACTCTGCATATATAGGGCCATCATGACTCAGGATTGACTCGATAGTAACAAACAACAATAAATCATCATTGAAACCAACCTTGCATCCTGGTGTGGCGCTGTGGGTTAATGCATCAGACTGCAAAGCCATTTGACCTGCAGGGTCGGTGGTTCAAGCTCACTAGCTGCTCCTCAGAAACCCTATATAGGGTCACTATGGGTCAGAAGCGACTCGATGGCACTTAGCAATAACACCACTACATCTCTCAGTCCTATGATTGAAGACAAATGTGTTTGGGGGGAATGATTTTGGTGGGTGTGTTTTGGACATTCCTTTAAAATGGCACTTGTCTCGTGAGGCTCCTTGTGGCTAAGGTTAGCCCAAACACTGTCAACCTTGTCTTGTCCCTCACTGCATTTTCCTTTGTGTTTAATTAGACACTTTTGGATCCCTCTGTGCAATGCTCAACATCTGTTAATGCCTCCATATGGCAGGCTCCTTTCTAGTTAATGTGAAGAGGAATGTTGACCTATTTTGCCTGACTTACTCAGGTTTTTGTAGTTGTGAAAACCTGACCTAAAGGTAGCTGTCATTTTCTTTTTCAAGGTCCAGGGATACCGATGGCAGGAAGGGAACATTGAAACCCAGGTTGAAATAGTCATATCATAGTTTCAGCACCATCAAAGGAGCGTGGCTGCCTAGACAAAGCTATGGGGTTATTGCAGCTGGGCAGCCCATCATCCTCCCTGAATGGACACTCCCATTTTTTGTTATATCTGGACTAAGTCATTCTCAGTTTTCTCTGTTCATGTCCAACTTCACATCCCAGTTAGCATCTCCTGAGCCCTCTAGACTGACCTGAGACTAGTTCTGACTCCCCAGGTTGAGTTTACCTTCCTTCCGCCCTGCCGGGGAAAGGCTCAAAGAGTTATTTAGTGACACAAGGAGAGGCTATGGTTCAAAGCACAGCCTCTGGAGCAAGAGTTTCCGAATCCAAATTGCAACCAGGTCTTTCTAATAATTGGAGTGTATTGAACATCATTTGCCTCCATTTATAAAATTGGAAAGAGGGCTAGTTGGAGACTCTACCCCATACGTTGTTGTAAGGATGAAATGAGTGACTGCGTGTAAAGAATTCAGAACAGTACTCAGTACCAAGGAAGAGTCAATGCAAGTTGACATCATTAGTATTATACAGCATTTTACACCTACTAAAGAAACCAAATTTAATTGGCATTGGAAGGAAGAACAAAATTGTTAAAGAATATGCCTTCAGATTCTTAATTGTTTTAATTCTAATCCTAGATCTTCCCCACCCACTGGCCACACAATCTAAGTTTAGGCAATTAATATCATATAGGCCTGAGTGTCTTCATCTATATTAATGGTATATCCACCATGTAGGGTTGTTTTAAGGAGCTCTGGTAGTGTAGTGGTTATGAGTTGGGCTGCTAACCTCAAGGTCAGTAAGTAGTTCAAAACTACCAGCTGTTTCATGGAAGACAAATGAGGCTTTCTGTTCCCGTAAAGATTTACAGCCTCAGAAATCCTATGCAGGGTCGCTCTCAGTTGGAACCTACTCCACGGCACACCACCACCACCACCACCAAGGTTGTTTTAAGCATTAAATAACATTGTATGTATAAATCACTTTTAGCACATAATAATCACATAATTGAATTGGTTATTTTTATTCTTAAGATATTGGAGTTTCCTTCTCTATTTATTTAATTATGAGCTTCTGAAACACTGTCCAGCTGTCACTATTTATTTCAGAGGAATGGCTCTCATGGTGCCCCTCAAAGGGATGACTCTTAAAAGTCAGCTTGGAAGACAGAAGAGTTATTAGATGGTGGACTAGCTATGTGATACTTCAACTCACAAAGGACCAGTGGAGGCAATGTATATGGAAGACAGTCATGGAAATTGTCAAATGAATGCACAATTTTAATGAATCCAACAGATAAAAGCCCTTTAATTCTTTTTCAAAGCAGGTCTGTGTCCCTCTGTGGGAACACTAGCCATCTACTAGTGCAAGCCTCAGGTAGACTCTGTTCCAAGAGCTGTGGTGTGTTCGTATTTTAGTCTTGCCTTTAGGTTAATTCCAAAGAAGTGTGTTAAGGAATTGATGGCCATATTTCATTTGGATACATCTTCAAAGTATTTTCTTTTAGAAAATGATTCTGCCATTTGACACATATTTCGGATCAAAGAGGGAAAAGCTGAAAATAGAGTTTACCGTCTTTTCTTTGTAGTTTTATTAATAAATCAATAACTTAATTCCCATACCAGAGGAAGAGACTGGGAAACCAAACTTACTAATAATACAAAACATGTGTAGCCATCAGGAATGGGGAACAGGGAAATGAAGGCATGAAGTAAATACTCACCGTTTACTAGTGCAAGAAAAAGTCAGTTTGAACCGCAAGGTCAGAAACCCTATACAGACAGGGTCGCTATGGGTTGGAACCAACTGGATGACACTTAACAACCACAACAGTTATAGGTAATCTTGGCTCTTGGCTGAAAGCAGAGAATACCAGACACCAGGGTTGTATACTTTCACTATACTTATGCAAGCTGTATGCTGAGCAAATAGTCTGAGCAGTTGGTCTGTATGAAGAAGAACGTGACGTTGGGAAAGAAGGAAGAAGACTAATTAACAACCTGCGGTATACCGATGATGCAATCCTGCTTGCTGCAAGCAAAGAAGACTTAAAGCACTTACTGATGAAGATCAAAGACCACAGTCTTCAGTATGCATTACGCCTCAACATAAAGAAAATAAAACCCTTCACACCTGAACCAATAAGCAATATCATGATAAATGGATTAAAGATTGAAGCTGTCAGGATTTCATTTTAATTAGATCAATACTCAACATCCATGGTAACAGTAGTCAGTAAATCAAACATTGGGAAAACCTGCTACAAAAGACTTCTTTAAAGTAAATACATGAATGGAAAACTGACGTTCTCCTATGTAAACTATCACTCAATTTACAATAAAAAGTTAAAAAAAAAAAACACAACACAAAGATATTGGTGAGACCTGTGGACTCCTGAGCCCATGGACAAAGAAATAGCCACAGAGGGCTAGAGCTGAGAGTAAAGCATCCAGCTGATATGAAGTTGGGGGAGATGCACAAGAACACCCAAACTTGTAGATAATACTCATTCAACCTAGCCTCGATGGCTTGATGATCGGATCTCAACTTGTTGTTGTTATTTGCTGTGGAGTCGGTTCCGACTCATAGCGACCCTGTACAGGGTTTCTGCAGCTGTCGATCTTTACGGGAGCAGAAAGCCTCATCTTTCTCCCATGGAACAGCTGGTAGTTGCGAACTGCTGACTCTGAGGTTAGCAGCCCAATTCATAACCACTGCGCTACCAGAGCTCATCTCAACTAGAGGAAGATTAAAAAAAAAATGCTGATAAAGGAAACAAGTGCAAATTGCTACAATTTGATGAGCTTGACCTATACTTATGGATGTAGTAGCTCAAAATACCAACT
>NW_006408536.1:22050122-22063887 GCF_000296735.1 Chrysochloris asiatica
TTGGTGACTAAGGCATTACTGACCTAAGCCACAGCCTTTTCAATCAAGTCATATGCCTATGAAAGCTGGACAATGAGAAAGGAAGACTGAAAAAGAATTGATGCCTTTGAATCATGGTGTTAGTGAAGAATATTGAGTCATGGACGACCAGAAGAACAAAAAAATCTGATGTGGGGGAAGCACACTAGAATATTTCTTAGAAGCAAGGATGGTGAGACTTAATCTCACTTACTTGAACCATCAAGAGGGACCAGTCCCTGGAGAAGGACAGCATGTGTACTGAGTAGAAGGTCAGTGAAAAAGAGAAAGATCCTTGCCATAGATCAAACTGTGTCCCCCAAAATATGTGTCTTACCACTCCTCTGTCAGTTTGTGGTACTGTAGTGGCGTGTGTGTTGGAAGCTTTGCAACTGGTATTTTCAATCCCAGCAAGGTCACCCATGGTGGACAGGTTTCAGCAAAGCTTCTGGTCTACGACAGACTACGAAGAAGGAGAGGCGGGCTGCTGCTGATGTCCAGCCACTGAAAACCTTATGAATAGAAGTGGATCATTGTCATGTATAGTACAAGAAGATGAAGACAATATGAATAGCAACAGGACATTATCTAATATAGTACTAGAAGATGAGACCCTCAGGTTGGAAGTCACTCAGATTACCACTGGCGAAGAGTAACATTCTCAAAGTAGAGGTGACCATGGTAATGCAAATGTAGTAAAGCTTTCATGACCTTCGTTTGTTAGTGAGGCATAACTCAAAATGAGGAGAAACAGCTGCAAACATCCATTAATTTTCTGAACATGGAATGTATGAAATGTGAATCTAGGAAAATAGGAAATTGTCAAAAATGAAATGGAATGCATAATGATCACTATCCTAGGCATTAATGAAATGAAATGGACAGGTATTGGCCATTTCAAATCTGACAATCATATGGTTTATTATGCCCAAAACAATAAATTCAAGAGGAATGGCATCACATTCATTGTCAAAAAGAACATTTCAAGATCTGTCTTGAAGTACAATGTTGTCAGTGATAGGATAATATTCATATGCCTACAAGGGAGACCAAAGACCAGTTTAATACCACTATTATTCAAATTTATACACCAACCACTAAAGCCAGTGATGGTGAAATTGAAGAATTCTACCAACTTCGTAATACTGAAATTGATCAAACATGCAATCAAGATGCATTCATAATTGGAGTGCAAAGATTGAAGACAAAGAGGAAGGATCTGTGGTTGGGAAATTTGACGTTGGTGATAGAAATAATGCTGTAGATCGCATGATAGAATTTTACAAGGCCAACAACTTATTCATTCCAAATACCTTTTTAGGACCTCACCAGATGGAATACACAGGAATCAAATTGATTACATCTGGGAGGAGAGGTTGGAAAAGTTTCATATCATCGGCCAAAGCAAGGTCAGGGGCCAACAGTGGAACAGACCATTAATTGCTCATATGAAAGTTCATGCAATAGCTGGATAAAATGCAAACAAATCCACAAGAGCCAAATTATGACCTTGAACATATCCCACCTGAATTTAGAAGCCATCTCATGAACAGATTTGCGGCATTAGACACTAAAGACCGAAGACTAGAAGAGTTGTGGGATGATATCATAAACAATATACAGGAAGAAAGCAAAAAATCATTAAAATATAGGGAGGAAAGAAAAGAGCAAAATGAATTTCAGAAGCAATTCTGAAACTTGCTGTCCAGCATAGAGATGCTAGGGTGAACAAAGAAATGAGAAAGTCAAAGAGCTGAACAGAAAATTTCAAAGGGCAGCTCAAGAAGACATTGAAATGTTCAAAGTCCTGCAGATAGAAAACTGAAAAGAAAGAACAGGCTTAGTATTTCTCAAGCTGAAAGAACTTAAGAAAAATTTCAAACCTCGACTTGCATGGAAGAATCTTATGAGTAAAATCTTGAATGGTGCAGAAAGCATCAAAAGAAGATGGAAGGAATACACAGAGTCCCAATACCAAAAAGAAATGGTCGATGTTCAACCATTTCAAGAGATCGTATATAATCAATTATTGATGGTACTGAAAAGAAGAAGTTCAAGTTGCACTAAAAGTATTGGCAAAAAACTAGGCTCCAAGAATTGATGGAGTACAAATTAAAATCTTTCAGCACACTGATGAAGCACTGGAGGGATTTACTGATCTATGCCAAAAAGCTTAGAAGATAGCTACTTGGCCAACCAATAGGAAGAGAACCATATTTGTGTCCATTCCAAAATGTGGAGATCATCGAACAATATCATTAATATGACATGCAAGCAAAATTTTTCTGAGGACCATTGAAAAACTGCTGCAACAGTACATCCACAGAGAACTGCCAGGAAGTCAAGCTGGATTTAGAAGAGGCCATGGAATGAGAGATATCACTGCTGATGTCTTATTATCTTGGCTGAAAGCAGAGAATACCAGAAAGATGTTTATTTAGGTTTTATTGACTATGTGAATGCTTTAAACTATGTAGATTATAACAAACTGTGGGTAACATTCCAGAACTGGCAGTGTTCCATTCTGTTGTCTATAAGGTAGCTGTGAATTGGAGCCAACTTGATGGCATCTAACAACACAACAAAATATGTGTCAGCTTGTCTGGACCATGATTCTCAGTGGTTTGGCAATAATGTGATTTTCCCCCATGAGGGAATCTGATGGGCTAAACCAATAAGAGATTTAAGGGTAAGATACATTCCTCTTGGTCTCACCATCACCTTTATCTCATGTATGGGAGATTCCAAAGAGTGTGGCATGCAGCACCTTTTATTTTACAAGAGATTAAAGGATAGAGACTTTATCAGAGAAAGAGGGACCCCCTGCCATCAGGAAAGAAGAGCTAAGAGTGGGGTGTGTCCTTTGAACCTGGGGTTCCCACTGTGAAGCTCCTAGATCCAGGAAATGGTTGATCTCAAGACACATAGAGATCTCAAAGGAGTGCTGGGCTTACAGATGCTGAAAGGAGCAATGGCCCTTTCCCCAGAGTGGGTGCTCTGGCCTCCTCACCTGTGAGAGAACACAGTTCTGTTTGTTAAAGTCATTCACTTGTGCTGTGTCTGTTGTAGCAGCACCAGAGACCTAAGACAGCCTTCAGTCAACCAATGGATTGGCACATAGTGGCTGCAACAATGGGCGCCAATAACCTACCATTGTGAGGATGGCACACGACTGAGCAACATTTCATTCTGTTCACTATGAGGGGGCTTCAAAAAGAATCTGGAAAAATGGAATAAATACATAATGGGATTTTTCCATGAACTCTTTTAATCACTCTGGTACATGGGGTCACCATCACCATAAGCCAGAACCAACCCAAGAATGGCATTTAACAACATTCTGCAATCATCTTTTGTCGAAGCAAATTCAAGTAGTCAAATCATTGGCAAAGCACACAAGGCATTTGCTGTTTCCTTTATCTGCTAGGGCATTAATTTAGCCCATAGAAACAATATCAATTTCATAAAAGTAATGCCCACATAAGAAACTTGTGCCGAGCATTTTCATTCATGCCACTATCAAAATGCTTCTCCCCAGGAAGATGAAGGCTTAAGCATTAATATGTTTTCAGAGACTGAACAATGAACACTAAAGTGGCTGTTTTAAGTGTTGCCGAGTTGGTTTCGACTCATAGTGACCCTGTATAAGGTTTCCGAGGAGCAGCTGGTGAGCTTGAACTGCTGACCTTGCAGGTTCAAATGACCTTGCAGTCCAGTGCATTAACCAAAAGCATCACACCAGATTAGCAGCATCAAAAACCCTATATGTGGTTACTGTAAATCAGAATCTACTTGATGGCAGTGAGTTAGCAGAATGTTTAAGGACAGAGCAATAGTTGCAAAAATCTAGAAACATTTATTTAGGTAGGAAATAAAATTCATTGTTTGATAGTTCAAGGAGATGTTTACATATTTTTTAAAAGCACACTAAAATAAAATACATCCACTGAAATCTTATATCACCCAAAAGAAACAGTGTAAGTTTGATTAGAAAAGAAATCACCCTGATGTGATACCCTAAGTTATTTTTCTCTTTTGAGATTTATGCTGGAAGGAAAGCCTTCTTTACCTTGCTTGAACTGGTGGTGGTTATGTGCCGTGGAGTCCGTTCTGACTCATAGTGACCCTGTACAGGGTTTCTGAGGCTGTAAATCTTTAGGGGAGCAGAAAGCCTCATCTTTCTTCTGTGGAACAGCTGATAGTTTCTAACTGCTGACCTTGTGGTTTGCGGCCCGATTCGAACCACTACGCTACCAGAGCTCCTTAGCTTGAACTAGCAGTATGTAAAAACTACAATTTCCCCCCATAAGAATTCTCTATTGGTTACAAAGTTTTGAATGAGGTATTTCCCCAAATACCTAGATTGTCCCATCTCTTTATGGAAACCAGTGACCCTAGCGCTCCCTACGCCTATGAATTAATTAATCAATTAATTAATGATTCCTAAATCAATCTGCTTTATTTCTTTGACTGTCCCAGTAGTCTATCTAAACACTAGTTTCCGCCAAACCAAACAAGATGTTGTTTGTTGTTGTTAAGTGCTGTCGAGTCGTTTCCAACCCATAGCAACCCTTTATAGGGTTTCCAAGAAGCTGCTGGTGAGCTTGAACCACTGACCTTATGGTTCAAACAAGTTTGCAGTCCAGTGCATTAGGCCACACACACTCTAGGAATTGGAAAGAAGAGTGTCACTGGGCCACTAACTACTATGGGGAATCTCGGATAATAACTGGTGCCGAGATCTGGAAAGCCTTTCCTGCTGGCCACAGGAGAAGGACGAAGAAGAAAATCCCACCAGAGCTCCAACGGGGTGAGCCCCCACAGAGCCGGAGACCTGCAGAGCTGTTTCTAGGCGATCCTGTGGGCAGAGAAGTGCATTGCTCTCTCTGGCTTCCTAGCCCAGCCCTGTGTTGAGCATACCCATCACCTTTCATGCTCTCCTCCTCTTACCACCTAAAATTTCTGAATCCACAAATCAGGTTGTCTTGTGGTCCTCGCAATTGTTCCATATTTTGTTGTCACCACTTCCCCCCATCCACTTTTCCAACACCTCCTGATGTCTCTACTCTGTATGCTGTAATAATGGATTTCAGGAAAATGATGCATGATGTAAGCATGGACCCATTTGATTAATGAGCTGTCACGGCATGCCTGGCATTTACTGTTACAGGAGTAGGAAAGAGCCCCCTAAGCCATGGAGGATAAAGAAACACAAAAGGCAAAGTAACATTCCTGGCATCATTCAAAATTGAGGAAATATGATTGCCCACCCAGCATCACCCTCCCACTGGCAGAGTCAATATTTTTCTCTTGCCCTAATTTTATTGCCACAATTACTGCAGGATATTGTCACTTGGTGAGATGACCCCATGATCTCTTATAACCTGAGCTAATCCCGAGGTGTATCTCAAACCCTTTAATTTTCTCTATCTAAACATCATATAGGTAGAAAGCGAAGAGAAATTAAGAAGACACAAAAGAAGGAAAAGGTCAAAATGGATGTCAGAAGAGACACTGAAACTTGTTCTCCAGTGTAGAGATGCTAAAGCAAATAGAAGGAATGAGGACGTGCAAGAGCTGAACAGAAAATTTCAAAGATCCGCTTGAGAATATAAAGCCAAATATTACAATAAAATGTGCAAAGATCTGGAGTCAGAAAACCAAAAAGTAAGAACATGCTCAGCATTTCTCAAGCTGGGGGAAGTGAAGAAAAAATTCAAGCCTTGACTTTCGTTATTGAAGGATTCTCTGGGTAAATTATTGAATGATGCAGAAAACATATAGAGAAGATGGAAGGAATACACAGAGTCACTGTATCAAAAGGAAATGGTTGATGTTCAACCATTTCAAGAGGTAGCATATGATCAAGAGCCAACGATACTGAAGGAGCAAGTCTAAGGTGCATTGAAGGAATTGGCAAATAACAAGGCATCCGGAATTGATGGAATAAAAATTGAAATCTTTCAAGAAAGTTAGGCAGCACAGGAGGCACTCCCTCATCTATGCCAAGAAATTTGGAAGGCAACTATCTGGCCGACTGATTGGAAGAGATCTGTATTTGTGCCCATCCCGAAGAGAGGTGACCCAATGGAATGCGGAAATCATTGGACAATATCTTTGATATCCTATGGGAGTAAAGTTTCACTAAAAGTAATACAGAAATGGCTATAAGCATACATTGACAGAGAACTTCCAGAGGTTCAAGCCAGATTCAGAAAAGGCCGTAGAACGAGGGATATCATTGCTGATGTCCAATGGGTCTTTGGCTGAAAGCAGATGTTTCTCTGTGCTTTATCGAGTTGGCTGAAAGATGTTTACCTGTGCTTTATTGACTACACAAAGGCTTTCGATTGTGTGGATCATGACAAGCTATGGACAACATTGAGAAGTATGAGTATTCTGGAACACTTAATTGTGCTCATGAGGAATCTGTACATGGACCAAGAGGCAGTCGTTCGAACAGAACATGGGAACACTGAATGATTTAAAATTAAGAAAGGTGTGCAACAAAGTTGTATTCTTTCACTGTACTCATTCAACCTATATGCTGAGCAAATAATCCAAGAAGCTGGGTTATATGAAGAAAAATGTGGCATCAGAATTGGAGGAAGACTCATTAGCAACCTCCGATATGCAGATGATATAACCTTGCTTGCTGAAAGTGAAGAGGACTTAAAATATTTACTGATGAAGATCAAAGAGCACAGCCTTTGGTATGGATTGCATCTCAATGTAAAGAAAACAAAAATCCTCACCACTAGACCAATCAACAATATTCTTATCAACAGAGAAAAGATTGAAGTTGTCAAGGACTTCATTCTTCTTGGATCAACTATCAACACTCACAGAAACAGCAGTCAAGAAATCAGACAACGTATTGCATTAGGCAAATCTGCTGCAGAAGACCATTTTAAAGTGTTGAAGAGCAAAGATGTCAGCTTGAGGACTAAGGTGAGCCTGACCCAAGCCATGGTATTTTCAGAACCCTCATATGGATGCGAAAGCTGGACAGTGAATAAGGAAGACTGTATAGGAATTGATACTTTTGAGTTATGATGTTGGAGGAGAATATTGAAAGTGCCATGGGCTGCCAAAAGAACCAACAGATCTGTGTTGGAAGAAGTGCAGCCAGAGTGCTCCTTGGAGGCCAGGATGGCCAAACTTCGTCTCTCATACTTCGGTCATATTGTCAAGAGGCACTAGTCACTGGACAAGGATATCATATTTAGTAGGGTGGAGGGTCAGAGAAAAAGAGGAAGACCCCCAGCGAGATGGATTGGCAGAGTGGCAGCATCAGTGGGCTCAAGTGTGGCAACAGTAGTGAGGTTGGCCCAGGATCGCTATGGGTCGTTACCGACTCGATGGCACCTAACAACAACAGCAACCATTTTAAAGAGTTCAGTGAGAAAAAGCCAGGTGTATTAGATTTCTATTGTTGTGTGCATAAATACCACAAATTTAGTAGCATAAAACATCACCTGTTTATTAGCTTGTTTCCCCAAGTCATCACAAGTCTAGCTGAGTTGGATTCTCTGCTTAGGGCCTCATAAGTCTAAAATAAAAGTGTTGGTCAAATGTGTTCTCATCTGGAGCTTGGCGTCATCTTCTATGATCATTCCTATTTGCAATTGGTTGAATATTGCCCTCTCCCCCACCCAAAAAAAAGCTATGTTTGGGTCCTAAGCCCTGGAATCTGTGAATATGAATTTATGGGGAAAAGGGTCTTTGCGGATATAATTACATTAAAGATCTCAAGATTTTATCATCCTTGATTATCCAGCTAGACCCTAAATTGAATGATGTTATTGTTGTTAAGTGCTGTTGAGTCAGTTCTGGCTCATAGCAACCCTGTATAGTGTTTCTGAGGAGCAGCTAGTGGGTTTGGACTGTCTGCCTTGTGGTTCAGTCTAGTGCTTATCTTACAGCGCCACACTAGGAATCCAAATCAAATGGTAAGAGTCCTTATAAAAGACAGAAGAGGAGAAGACACAGCCACAGAACAGAAGACCCTCTGAAGCCACAAAGGAATGTCTGAAGTAAAGAAGGAATTTCCCCTACAGCCATTGGAGGGAGCTTGGTCCTGTCAACACTTTGATTTTGGACTTGTGGCCTCCATAACTGTTAAACTATAAATTTCTATTTCTTTAAGACCCCAACTCTGTGTCATGACAAATGAATACACAATTATTGGCAGACACCAGTTCCTTGAAGTCATAAAACTATTAACCAGGGGCATCTCCTAGCTCTGTCAGGCTGCCTACCGTTGTTTTCATGTGGCTCCCTCCACAGCTTCTAGCCACATGAACCGCCTTTGCTCTTGAAATCTCTCTGACTTCCTGTTTGTCCACCAGCCTGAGAAATCTCCTTGCTTTTGAGGGCTCACGTGATTGTATCTGGCCCACGTGTATAATCTATTTTAGGATCAACTGTGCCATGCAACATAACACAATCATGGGAGCAGGTTACTGGGAAATAGGACCTAGACTCTTGGTGGGGAGGGATATTTTTATAATTTGATCTTCCATACTAGGTCAATGGTGGTGGTGGTGGTGTATGAAGAAGCGCCCTAGGACCGCTTTTTCCTTTGAGCCTAATTATTCTCAAGAATCCTTTTGTTAAAATCCAAGGAGTAGAAAATTAAAAAACAAAACTAAACCTAGACAAAATAAAAATAATTAGTGCTTAGTGGACATGTTGAAGCAAGAAATCCAATTTGATGAAGTAGGGGGTGGAATCATGGTCAAATGAAAACCGTTGCACATTCTTATGTGAGCATTTATGGAAGGAAGCTGATCCCATGATGGCATGGAATGGCAAAGAATGTGATTCCCTTCCTGATCTACTGAATCAGCAGAGGAAAGACAGGCAGTCAGCATTGTCCTCTGTCCTCATTGCATCAAATGGCTGAGTGATCATACCTGGTTGTAGCTTGAAATGACTCTTGCCTGAAAAATTGCTTCTGACGTGCCACTGGCACATGAAAAGGAGTAGAGATGAAGACTTATTTCCGCCAGTACTAGGAAGAGCAGGTCCTCATTAGCAGAACTGCCAGGCACCCAGCCCAGGCAGATGGACTTAATGAGAAAAACAGCCCACAGCCCCCTTTGAGTGACTGGCACAGATGAGCTGCTCTTACTTGGGCAATTTCCTCCCTTGTCACATTTGACTTGCTTTCTCTGGCCACTTGGATGTCCTTGAGTCTATAACCTCTATGGGAGTGTAGTGGAGATTTTACAAAATGCTTCTTTGTGGAACTCAACTTCCCACTTTATTACAGTGCTTTTGTGTTTCAGACTGCATAGAAGGAGAGCTGCTCTTTTCTCCTTCATTTTTCCATTCCTACCCACAGCCTTACTGAACAAATCACAAGTCATGAATATTTATAATTTGGCCTGGACCCTCCTAACTCATACCCTAATGGAGCCATTAGGCATATGCTGGGCTTTCAAAGCCAAATGGACCAGAAGAATGTTTACAACAGGCATCGCTGATCATTCCAGTGGTCATTCCCCTCAGCCAGTCCTGGTGATGCAGCTTCAAACTCCCAGTCTTTGTCTGAGTGGCCCAGATCAACAGGCGTGGCTTTCCCAATTCATTGGTAATGCTCTTCTCGTGACTGAACAGACACAATGGTGGCGTAACTTGGCACTCCAAATCATATTCGCAATGGCAAATACTTATTGATTACTTGCTGTGCACTAGGCATCACTCTAAGAGATTTACATATATGAATTCCAATGATCTTCTACAACACTATGAGGTAAGTCTTGTCATGAGCCTCATTTTACACATGAGATATCTGAGGCATGGAAATACAACCATCATTTGAATTAATGTGCTAGATTGTAAAATTGCTTTGAACCACAAGGTCAATGGTTCAAGTTCACCAGTCGCTCCTCGGAAACCCTATACAGGGTCGTTATGGGTCAGAACTGATTCAATGGCATTTAACAAGGAGTCCTGGTGCGGTGCTGTAGGTTATTGCACTGAACTGCAAGGTCGATTTGAACTGCAAGGTCACTACACATTGCAATTGACTCGATGGCATTTAACAACAATCTTGGCTTCTGAGTCTATGCTCGGAACCACTAAACTATATGGGATCTTATCTTATTTCTAAGAATATATGCAGAATAAGAAGCCCACTGGGGAAAAAATGGTCATTTTGAAATCACTGATTTTGAAAACAATGCCGAGAATTTTAAAAGCCAAAAATTAGTACCCATGACAAACTTCATTAGGCTGATTCACTAAAAGCAAGTAGACCTCAACACAGAGTACTAGGATAATAAAGTTGAACATAAGATTTGTACTCAGGTAATAAAATAATGGGCAAAAACTTTAGCAAGCACTTCATGAAATAACATCATTAATGGCTATTGTTGTTGTAAAGTGCCGTGGAGTTGGTTCCAACTCATAGCAACCTTGTAAGGGTTTCTGAGGAGCAACTGGTGAACTTGAACCACTGACCTTGTGGTTCAAGCTGACCTTGCAGTCCAGTGTATTCACCTGCAGTACCACACCAGGAATCCATTAAGGTATGAAAGGATGCTCAATAGCATTAGTCATCAGAGATATGCATATTAAAACCATAATTAGCTACTGCTCTGCTTGTTTCTATGATGCTTTCAAATCCTATAAGGTATAAGTCACTATTATGCTTTCATAATACATATGCATAAATCACTCATATAAGTTTAGAAATGGAAATATGTCTATCTTTGTGAGGCTCTCTAACACTAACTATAAATTATTCAAAGCCTGTAAGTGATTAGAAAGTTACTGATAAAACTTCTGAACTTAGATATAGAAGAATGTGAAATATGTGAAGAAAAAGGGGAAAAAACAAAACCTTTAATAACTTGTCTTTGACCCAGCATGCTATGACAAAAGAAGACATAAAATTCTTACTCTTTGTAAACTATCCTTGAGCTTAAGTTTAAACAACCTCAATAATCTCTAACCTTGACGGAAAAAAATGTGCCACTTGGCTTATTTCTAACCCTGGAGAAAAGATATAACACCAGCCCTTATTGTGTAAGGCCAAGGTGAGAATATCACATGGAAATCCTGAACTTCTGCCACTATTGAAGGATTCTCTGGGCAAAATATTGAATGATACAAAAAGCATCAAAAGAAGATGGTAAACTAGAGGAAGATAAAGAAATTTGATAAAGAAAGCAAATGTAAATTGCAACAATTTGATGAACTTGACCTACAGTTATGGATGTAGTAGCTCAAAATACTAACCAAGAGGGAAGGAGTCTGCACATTAACTGTAAAGGGAAAAGTTTTGTAACAAAAAGGGGGGAGCAGTTAATCTTACAGTCCAGAAACAGAGAACCCTCGGACCATCATGGGAGAAGAGGAGTGGAATGTGGGACACTATCCAGAGAAGCAGCGACACCAGAGATGGAGGCAGAGATGAGAACATGGAGAGAGAGAGCAACTGAGGACTCTAGACTTATGGAAGGAGAAAGGCTGTGTGCTGGCAGCCAGGAGGCAGACTTGCAGAATATGCCCTTTGATTGTTTAAATGATTACGCATTCCTGAGTGTTTTTGTGTACATAAAAAAAAAAAAAAAAGAGGAAGCAGATACTGTTAAATGATGATGCATGGAGGGGATTGTAACCATTGCAGTGAAACAAAATACGATAGGATGAGTACAAAACCAATGTAAACTTTCACTCAATTCACAATAAAAGCTTAAAAAAGAAGAAGATTGTAAGAATACATACAGATCCACTGTATCAAAAAGAAATGGTCGATGTTCAACTATTTCAAGAGGTAGCATATGATCAAGAGCCAATGCTACTGAAGGAAGAAGCCCAAGGTGTATTGAAGGCATTGGCAAAATATGAGACTCCAGGAATTGATGAAATACAAATTGGAATCTTTCAACAAACTGATGAAGCACTGGAGGCACTCACGTATCTATGCCAAGAAATTTGGAAGAGAACTACCTGGCCAATTGATTGGAAGAGATCCATATTTGTGCACATTACAAAGAGCGGTGTTGCAATGGAATATGGAAATCATCGAAAAATATCATCAACATCATATGCAAGTAAAATTTTGCTAAAGATAATTCAAAAACGATTGCAACAGTACATCAACAGGGCACTGCCAGAAATCCAAACTAGGTTCAGAAGAGGACGTGAAACTAGGGATATCATTATTGATGTTACACAGACCTTGGCTGATAGCCAATAATATAAAAGTATTCAACATTTTTAAAATATTAAGAAGATGTTTGCTTGTGCTTTATTTACTATACAAAAGCTTCCAGTGTGTAGATCTTGACAAACAATGAGTGACACTGCGAAGAATGGGTAATCCAGAACATTAATTGTGCTCATGAGAGATCTGTGCACAAATCAACAGGCAGTTGTTAGAACATAACAAGGGAATACTGAGTGGTTTAAAATCAGGAAAGGTATGCACCAGGATTGTATCCTTTCACCATACTTATTCAATCTTTATGCTGAACAAATAATCTGAGATGATGGACTACATGAAGAAGGTAACATCAGGACTGGAGGAAAACTCATTAACAATCTACCATATACAAATAAATGACAGAAACTTGTTTGAGGCATATGAAAAGGCCTTAAAATCTTACTGATGTATAATATCAAATACTTGTCTTTGGATTGTGCCTCAATGTAAAAAAAAAAAAAAAAAAAAATCCTCACAACTGGACCAATAAATAACATCATGATAATAGAGAAAAGATTAAGTTGTCAAAGACTTCATTTTGCTTGGATCCACTATCAATACTCAGGGATGGGAGCAGAAATTAAACAATGGATCGCATTAGGCAAATCTGCTGCATAAGACCTCTTTAAAGTGTTCAAGAGCAACGATGTCAGTTTGAGGACTAGGGTTTGCCTGACCCAAGCCATGGTATTTTCAATAGCCTCATATGCATGTAAAAATTGGATGGAAGATGGTAAAAATTGATTTTTTTGAGTTATGGTGTTGGAGAAGAATATTAAAAGTACCATGGACTGCCAGAAGAACAAACAAATCTGTGTTGGGAGAAGCATGGACAGAATGTTCCTCAGGCACCAGGATGGTGAGACTTTGTCTGCCATATTTCAGATACATTATCAGGAGGGACCATTTCCTGGAGAAGCCCATCATGCTTAGCTTAAATTTACTTGATATGACTTTTCTATTCAAAGTCTTCTTAATTCCCACCAAGTAAATGGCTGGGATCATTCAAATAATGTATGTTGTTGTTAGGTTGCCATTGAGTTGGTACCGATTCATAGTGACCCTACAGAACAGAACGAAACACTGCCCTGTCCTGGGCCAACTTCACAATTGTTGACATGCTTGAGCCCATTGATGCTGCCACTCTGCCAAGCCATCTCGCTCGGGGTCTTCCTCTTTTTCTCTGACCCTCCACCTTAACAAGTATGATATCCTTCTCCAGTGACTGTTCCCTCCTGCCAATATGTCTGAAGTATGAGAGACGAAGTCTGTCTATCCTGGCCTCCAAGGAGCACTCTAGCTGTATTCCTTCCAACATAGATCTATTTGTTCGTTTGGCAGCTCATGGTATGTTCAATATTCTCCTCCAATACCATATCTCAAATGCATCAATTCTTCTACAATCTTCCTTATTCACTGTCCAACTTTCACATGTTTATGAGGTTCTTGAAAATACCATGGCATGGGTCAGGCACACCTTAGTCCTCAAGTTGACATCTTTGCTCTTCAACACTTTAAAAAGGTCTT
>NW_006408536.1:22068922-22070839 GCF_000296735.1 Chrysochloris asiatica
TGGAGAGGAGAGACAGAAGAGCTTCCAGCTCTAGGCCTGTGGACTGAGTAAAGCTGAGTGCCTACAGGCAGGAGAGTAGCTTGCAGAATGTACCCTTTGGGCATTCATAGCCTGGTTATAATAGCTTTGTATCACTTGCTGGAGCAGGGCAGAGGCCAAGAGGACACATGGCTGAGACTTCAAAGACAAGAGTGAGTCCTGCTTGCAATGTAGCAGACAAGAGGCATTTCTAGAGAATTGCTGTGTCCTGAATTGGTTTGGTCCTGAATTGTATCCTGTTCACTTCCCTAATAAGCCCCATGATCGTGAGTATTGTTATGAGTTCTGTGAGGCCATTGCAATGGAGTCTCGAACCCGGATGTGAAGCAGAGCGTGCTGGGGGAGGGATGGGTGAGGTCAGCATAAGGTAAAGAAGGTTGTAGAGTGGAAGCATGTCTGACCTCCATTTCATAGAAATTAGCTTAAGACTGATTTTGAGTTTGATTCTCTTCCCCCCTTTTGAAGCCAGGGGAAGTCAGACATGGATCCCACATGGTTTTTGCACTTAAGTAAAGTGGAGGGAAGGTGGAAAAGAGAAAGACTCACAAGGACGTGAATTGACACAGTGGCAACAACAATAGGCTCAAACATAACAACAGTTATGAGGATGGTGTAGCACTGGGCAGTGTTTCGTTCTGTTGTGCACAGGGTCGCTATGAGTAGGAACTCACTCTACAGTAAAACAATAACACTGAGCGAAGACAGAGGCAAAAAGATCTTTCTCTATTCTTGTACTCTTTGAAGACCAAAATCCAGTTCAGACTCTCCCCACTGCTACTGATCTTGGACCTAGCTACCAAGGATCTGCACCCAGTTGAAGCCATGGTCAACTCTTTCTTCCAAGGCCTCTCATAAAACATCAAAAGCCTTATGTCTAAAGATTTGGACTCTAAACATTGAATAGCACTGTGATTTTAAATTCTGATTATCTGGTTCTAAATGAATGTTGTGAAGTTTTGTGCACCTTGCCATGATTACTTAACAATAAACTAATTGAGTTCATGCGTGACAAACCTGAGTATCTCTCTATTAATATTCTAATATAAAATCCTACACAACAGCTACCATTAAATACCATTCAAATGGCTAAAATGAAAAAGACTGACAATAACAAGTGGTGACAAGAATACAGTACAACTGGAACTCTGGAACTTTCTCATACATTGAAAGTTTCCCTTTATTTACATTACATACATTTCCAGCTAAGGTCAGCCATAAAATGTGTATTCACAAATTGTGGTTTGGTTTGGGTGTAAGTATTCTGTGGCTATGCAAAGAGGAAGAAATCATGCAACAGTATAGAAATAACAGTTCAAAATATTCTTCCAATTAGGAACTAATATTGAATTTAAAAATTAAAATACTGATTTGATCATCATTTATGTGAAATTCACATAGGAACTTTGCTTGTTCTATATGCTATGCAGAAACAAATTTTTGCTATGAATAGTTGTCATCTGCTGTTCTTTTTATCAATATGAATATTCTGCACAGTAATACAAATTTTTAAAAAGCTATATAGAAAATGTTCACATTAAAGACAGAACAAGCAAATTTAGCAAACAAATAAATAAATGGGCATTTATTTAAATAGGATTAAACTCTCCAACATCCTCAGGTTGAGACAGATTTTAGTCTATTTTGTGGCGTCCTCAGGCAATTATAAAAATCTGGAATCTGACAATGGTCACAGCAAATTTCAGAATTGCTAGTGACAGGCAGCATTTGAAAGCAGAGGGGCACAGGGGCCCAGAGCTGAAGAGTTGGCTGTGACAGTTGCCCCTGGGTTTCCCACACTGACAATGAATTAGAGAACCATTGTCACTGAATAGAGAAAAAGAAAGAATTGCCGTGCAGGAGGGACTTTTTTTTTTTTTT
>NW_006408536.1:22071384-22083146 GCF_000296735.1 Chrysochloris asiatica
CCACTTTGGGTAGCCAATGTCCAAGTTGCCCATCCCTGTCTACTCTGTGTATGGAGGGGGTGGTAATGATCCTTGCTGTAAAGATTTGTTAGGAGGGACATTTTTTATAAGAGTGTTAAATCGCCTAACTTAGCTAATTAAATGTTTAGGGTTTCCTGTCTCTGATGGGGATTTCCTCCAATGGGAAGTTTTTGAACTGCCTCTAGTTACTCATTTGGCACATACAAATTGAGCACATGCTTCATACCAAGCTCTGTACTATGCTGGTTACATAATGGATACCTCCCACAAGGAAACTACAATGTCACATTTCTCAGCATCGAGGATGTGATTCTCATTAAGTGGGAAGGAAAGTTTGAGTGACTCTCTGACCTATCAGAAAGACAGGAATTTGAAGGAGGACAGGGAGATGGAATGACCTTTTATAGAATACACCATGTAAGACTTTACTTAGGGAACATACCATGAAAGACCCCATAACAGACTCTGTTGTTGTTTCTGTTGAGTGCCATCGAGTCGGTTCCAACCCATAGCGACCCTGTATAGGGTTTCTGAGGAGCAGCTGGTGAGCTTGAACCACAGCTCTTGTAGTTCAAAAAGACTTTGCAGTACAGCGCATCAATCCACAGTGCCACACCAGGACTCCATAACAGACGTAAGAGGTAACTGTTATAACTAGCTTGATCCATGTCACTTATAACTAATAAAGAATTTATATCCAAGGAAGTCTAAACCATGAATGCTTTATCCTACTGAATAAGAGTGCCTCATCAAGAGCTTCAGTATCTATTCAGTCTACAAATGTTTGTTGCGTATCTACTATGTGACAGGGTATTACAATGAAATTTGCAAAGATCTGGAGTTAGAAGACCAAAAGGGAAGAACACACACAACATTTCTCAAGATGAAAGAATTGAGAAAAAAAATCCAAACCTCGACTTGTAATACTGAAGGAATGTTGAATGATGCAGAAAGCATTAAAAAAAACATGGAAGGAATACACAGATCCACTGTATCAAAAAGAAATGGTTTATGTTCAGCTGTTTCAAGGGTAACATATGATCAAGGAAGAAATCCAAGGGGCACTGAAGGCATTGGCAAAGAATAAGGCTCCGGGAATTGATGGAATACAAATTGAAATCTTCCAACAAACTCAGGCAGCATTAGAGTCACTAACTCAGTTATGCCAAGAAATTTAGAAGAAGCTACCTGGCCAATTGACTGTGCCCATTCCAAAGAGAGGTGACCCAACAGAATGTGGAAACTATTGGACCATATCATTAATATCACATGCAAGTAAAATTTTGTTAAAGATGCTTCAAGTTAAAGATGCTTCAAAACCAACTGCAACAGTACATTCACAGGAAATTCCAGAAGTTCAAGCTGAATTCAGATGAGGACTTGGAATGAGGAATGTTGTTGCTGACGTCAGAAAATACCAGAAAGATGTTCACCTGCGCTTTATTGGCTATGCAAAGACTTTTCACTGTGTGGATCTTGACAAGCTATGGACAACATTGCAGGGAATTAGTATTCTGAAACATTTAATTGTGCTCACTTAAATTGTGTATGTAGGCCAAGAGACAGTCTTTCAAACAGAATAAGGAGACACAGAATGGTTTAAAATTAGGAAAGGTGTGTGCCAGGGTTGTATTCTTTCACCATACTTGTTCAATCTGTATGCTGAGCAAATAATCTGAGAAGCTGGATTATATGAAGAAGAACGTGGCATCAGGATTGGAGGAAGGCACATTAACAACCTGAGCTATGCAGAGGATACAAACTTGCTTGCTGAAAGTGAAGAGGACTTAAAATACTTACTGATGAAGATCAAAGATCCCAGCCGTTGGTATGGGTTGCACCTCAATGTATAGAAAACAAAAATCCTCACCACTGGACCAATAAATAACATAATGATAAATGGAAAAAAGATTGACGTTGTCAAAGATTTGATTTTGCTTGGATCTACCATTAACACTTATGGAAGCAGTAGTCAAGAAATCAAATGATGTATTCCATTAGGCAAATCTGCTGCACAAGACCTCTTTAAAGTGTTCAAGAGCAAAGATATCAGTTGGGAACTACAGTGCTCCTGACCCAATCTATAGTATTTTCAATAGCCCCATATACATGTGAAAGTTGGACAGTGAATAAGGAAAACCATAGAAGTGATGCATTTGAGTTATGGTGTTGGAGACGATTGTTAAAGATACAATGGTCTGCTAGAAGAACAAATAAATCTGTGTTGGAAGAAGTACAACCACAATGCTCCTAAGATGTCAAGATGGCCAGACTTCATCTCTCATACTTCAGACAGACTATCAGGAAGGACCAGTCCCTGGAGGACATCATACTTGGTAAAGTGAAGGGAGAGCAAAAAAGAAGGAGGCCCCCAACAAGATGGATTGGCATAGTGGTAACAACAATGAGTTCAAGCGTAGCCACAATTGTGAGGGTGGCACAAGACCGGGTGGTGTTTCGTTCTGTTGTACGATCTGGGTCGGAACTGACTCCATGGCCCCTAAGAACAACAATGTGATAGGCACTATTCTAAGTGCATTCTTGCTTTGCTAGTTGTTTGTCACTGAGTTGATTCTAACCCTTAGCCACCTTATGGACCAATACAGCAAAATCAAATGTTGCCTGATCCTATACCATATTCATGATAACCCAACAGGAGGCCTATAAGGTGACTGATAACACCAAAGAACAATCAGCCATAGATCAAAAGGGCAGCGCTTACCCAGGGATAGGAAAGAAGGAAGAATGGGTGTGGTAAACACTGGGGACAAGCAGACAGAGTGTTGTTACATAGTGGGGATTGCAATCAATAACACAAAACAAAATGTATACGAACTGTTGAATGGAAAACTAATTGGCTCTGTAAACTTTCCCCAAAATCACAATAAAAGGTGATTTTTTAAAAAATTAGAATTATAGGTTTTGAAACTACATTGCACAGTTTCCTCTTCAATTTACTCCGTCTTCCCAGGACTACCTTCCCCAAGAATCCTTGGCAAATACTTTCTCTCTCACAGTCTTTCAAGCATCAAAGTTAAGTAGCTTTGTTATGTTTTTTGCCTACACGCAGAAAATGCCAATCCAATACCTCTCTTCCATCTGAGATACAGAGGGCAGAGTTCAAGGGCATTGGACTTAGTGGTGAGGAGATCTGGGGCTAAAACTCTACTCTTTCTCTAGTAAAACCCTTTCTAGGCACTCTTCCCTTTAGCTACAAAAAGTGATAATAGTTTGTATACTACTTACGTCTGAGGTTTATTTTGACGATTTAAAAAGGAAAGAACAGAAAAGATATTTGAAGATTATAAACACTATGTAAAATATTCTTATGAATAAAAGTAGCTTATTGTCTAAAAATGACTATAGATATCATGTATTTTCCTTTCAATGTGTTAAAGGTTGTTTGTCTTTCTGTTGGTTTTCTGATATGGTTTTATTTCCATGGTTCTTGTTTTCATAGCTACATACAAGTTGACATTTATGTACTTCTCTATATGTGCTAGTCTATAGAGGTAGCCCTTACAGGAAACCCATGGGAGCAATTAGGTGCTGTAATATAGAGTTTTTCAGATTATATTAAGGTAATAATGTAATATATAGAATTTGTTACATATTACTCCTAGTGGGTCTTGGGGAAGACCCTGTAATCAAGGACATTAATATTTCTTTGGCAAACAGTATGAATATTCACACTAAATGGGATACTTAGAGACTATAATTGGCCTCTCATCAGTTTAGGGCAGGATTTGCTGCCAAATGAGCTATAGAAAGTCTTTTGGTTTTCAGAGCTTCGGGGATTTAGGAAGTGTAGATAAGGGATTTTGGAGTTGTACATTTTCAGAAGTGTAAAATACTTATTTTTCATATTAAGTCTGCTTTTTCTGCTCAATCTCAGAGACTCTCTGTTTACTCCTGTACCTTTAATTAGGTGGAACCTTCCCTTCCCTCTCCACCACCCTCCCACCAGGGAGAAACTCTTTCTCCTCCCCTCCCCCACTCTTTTTCCCTAGAACTTCTTCCATTCACTGGGGTGGAGCCTGGACAGCCCAGTCCATACACAGGACTCTACCCCCAGGATGGCAATCAGATGGTCCAGGTGAACAAGGGATGTAAGTCCCTTCCCTGCTCCTGCCGTCTATCACAGCTGATGAAAACAGCGAGGGGGCCCTGCCCTAAAATGGGCAATACCTTCCTCTGGAAATGCGGAATTAGGACAGAAATAAAGAGGGAAGCACAGAGAGAGAACAATCTTCCTCCAGGTTACTGTGACGGTGTGGCATGTCACTTCCTGACACAGCCCATAGCCTGCTTTCTGTGGGTGAAAGATGAGGAAGACTCGGAGGGAACAGAACAAATCAAGTCTCTTATTTTGAGACAGAAAAAAGTGCTTCTCAATCTTCCAGCCCATTTTGGAAGCCTGGGCACACACACAGCAACTTTTAGATTCTATGAGACATTTCAGTTGCTTTGAAATAGATATTGCTTTTGAAAATAGACTTCCTTTTTATGGAACTGGAATCCTGGTGTGGCACTGTAAGGATCAGCACTGGACTCCTAATCACAAGGTCGGCAGAAACCCTATACGGGGGGGTCACTCTGAGTCAGAACCAGCTCGATGGACCTTAACAACAACATCATAGAATTGTTTGTTGTTGTTAAGTACCATCGTGGCAGTTCCAACTCATAGCAACCCTGTAAAGCTATAGGTTTATAGCAGAGTTGCAAAGGTACGTTGGAATGGTATATTTGTCACAGTTAATGAACCAATACTGATACCTTCATTTGTACCTGATTTTGTTTGTTTGTTCAAGGACTCCCCCCATCAGGATAGTATGCACATTACATTTAGTGGTCATGTCTCCTGGGGCTCCCTTTGGCTGTGACAGATTCTCAGAAGGCCCTTGTTTTTATGATAGCGCCGACAGTTTTGAGGAGGACTGGTTAACTGGGGTCTGTCTGCTATTTTTTTCAAATGCTTACTCTGGGGTTATGGGTTTGAGGAGGAAGACCTCAGAGATGAAATATCCTTCTCATCTTATCAGCACGAGGTCACATGTAACATTTTTTGATCACCTGGCTGGGGTATGATTTTTTAAGGCTTCCCCACTGTAAAGCTGCTACACCAACTTTACACTACCACCACCAAATACTGTACTCTTTGGAAGGATCTCAAGAAGAGACTCTGCATCAATTATTTGGAATTCTTCTGTCTAGTTCTCCTCAATTCTTTATTCAATCATTTTTTTATATCAGTATGGACTCAGATATTTATTTTTTAATTTGGGTTATAATCCAACAGTACTTCATTTATTTTGTTGATCCAATTATTGTTACTTTGACCACTGGGAGCTCTTTCCGTTGGCTCCTGGGTCCCATTAGCATGTACCTATCAAGACTGTTTTTTGGAACCCTGTCTCAGTAAAGCCAGGATCACGCAGGAGTCGTGACTGTACTTGGACACAAGGGGAAGCATCTCTTTGTTCTTAATTCAAACTGCAGTGATTGGTCCTTTAACTCTTAGGTGGGAAGATGTACTCAAAACTCCTCCCTGGGAATTGTTTCTTGTAAAGCTAACACAAGAGACATGCATTTTGCATGACTTAATTAAATTCATATAAAAAGCAAATCAATAGTTCATCAGAGGTACTTAGAGACCATGACAAAAATTTGCCTTGTTTGCTCACATTTCCAAGTGTACATTATATCCATATACAATCCATTTTCTTCTAAATGGTGACACAGACTTTTGTCCTCATATTTCTCTTAACTTACTTGCTTATTTGGTGACATTTACTAACAAAAGAATGTTCCTACTCATAAGCTACTGCCTACGTGTTTTCACAGACACACAGGTGTTACATACACAGATCCTGCTGATGAATGGTGTCACTATTTGCTTCTAGAAAATCTCCATTACATGGGTCTGGGCCTCCTTTCATTCCAGCCACATGTGTGTAGTCAGATTCCATTTTGGCTGCCTAACTTCATTTTCTCAATGGACCTGACAAAGCTGATTTATAATTCTGCAGTTATTTACTTTCATTGCAATTCAGAAGGCTCATTTAAATGCTAACCACTCAGTGTTTTTCTTTGAAGAGCTGCTCAAAAACAATGTCCTTGTGAAACACTATACGTGGTACAAAATGATTTCTATGGAGACACTAGTGATTCCAGGAGGATGTGAGAATCTTTATCAGTTTTGCTGTCTTTTCCAGTTAAACTTGCCATAGGCACTTGTATCTGCTGCTGCATAATTAATAGAACACAGAGGCTTTTTATTCATTCCTTAAGCTTTAATGTTCATTTTCATATTGCACTGATTTTACTTTAACCCATTTAAATTATTTATTCCAAATTCTATGTAAAATGTATTCAAACATAAAGATCAATTCACTTAATTAACCTTCTGATTAAAAAAATGAAAACCCTGTACTTATCTATATGGATTGCCTTCCTTGAAAGAGATTGTAGAGAATTGCAACTTAGAAGCTGTATTTTAAGTGGCTACAGATTAGGGACAAATCTACACATCGGGAAATTCAAGACAGTAACCCAGGCACAGTTGTATGGACATTGATGCTCACCCTACGAGATTTCTTACCAAAGCTGCTAACATTCTACTGCTTGTCAATAAGATATCTTGAAATGATTTCTGCAGGGCCTCTGTGCCTATTTAGTGAGCCCACATGCTTTGGGCTGAAATGGCTGGTTTCATGTATTGATATCCTCTGCTCTTGGGTCCCACCTCTGTGCTAGAAACAGTGAAGACTCACAGATGAGTGACAGATGTCGTTGTTGTTGTTGTTAAGTGCCGTCGAGCCGATTCCAACCCATAGCGACCCTGTATAGGGTTTCCAAGGAGCAGTGACTGACAGATAGTCACTCCCTAAAAGTGAGGATTGTCTAGTAGAGGAACAAAGAGAAGTGTAAAAATAACCATAGTGTAAGGCAGAATGTGGTACAGGATCCAAAAAAAGGAGCTTAACGGAACTAAAAGAGGGAGAAATTATTTCTGTTTGGCCGACTGCAAAGACCTTACATTTCCTTATTTTTCTACTTCACTCCTGAGTGTAACTAACAATCTGGCTAAACAGGACTACTTCCTTCGGAATATCTTCAGTGCTTACTCATTTATATGATTTATTTTAGGCTTTCCCCTGTCATTTCGGCATATCCCAATTGTAGCTAATCTTAATATATCAAATATTGCTACCTGCATTCAATCATCCTTTGTTTTTACAGTCCAGGTTCTCAGATATGAATCTCCTTTCTTTGACATCTTATACCAGCTATTGCTAGTCACCTTTTAATACATACATTACTCTCTGTCTGTATTTCCCTGCTTCTTCCTGTTAGATCAGCAGTTTTATTACAACATCAACATGCCCATTTGTGTATGCATTGTCTGTGACTGCCTTGGTACTACACTGTAGAGTTGAGGAGTGGCGAGAGAGACCTTTTGGCTTGCAAGCCTAAAATATTTACTGTCTGGTCCTTTGCAGAAAATGTTTGCCGACTATTGTACTAGATCATACATTCTTCAAAGGCATTTAAGACCTACTTAATCCCTAACCTAGTAGGTGCCCCTCAAAGATTTATTGAACTGAACTGAGTATGTGATTAAACTGATGTATGTGATTTAGTGACTACATCTCCAGGAACAGGGAGAGCTGTTAAGAGAAACTGATAGAGAAGTCACTTGATGGGTTATAAGCTCCCTCCTACCAAAGTATATCTGAGTGTGTTATACAAAATGGGTTAATTATTATAAGGCCTAAATATCTTGGAACATGTCACTTTGAAACAAAATTTTTAATGAAACATTTTGTAGAGCAAAACTGATTTCCTTGTTAGGAAATTAATATCTGTGCCCATACATACCAATGATTAATTCCTTTAGAAAACATTTGTTCTTAGTCTCAGAGTTCATAAATGCCATCTTCCTTGGCTAGAACAACTATCCTCTTAGTACTTACAAGCTAATGCTAGTTCTGATAATATTATCTGAATTATTAAATTGTCACATTCGATTTAGTTACATTCATGGAAATTTTCGAAAATGTATCAAAGATCCAAAAACATGGCAGTGATTTCTGCTGAAAAGGGCAGGATGGAGAAGCAGGGACCTGGTTTGCCTTCCCTCCTGAATCAAATTAAAAACAAAAACACAACAGGACAAAAGACTTGGAGAAAATATTGTTTAAGGCATTAGACATCAGGCAAAAATGAATGGTGGTTCCTCAGAGGTGGGAAGGAAAATGAGATAAACGTTTATTGTTCCAGCTTACTGCCTTGAAAGCGCGTGCAGGCCAGGTTGCACAGAGGAGAAAGCAAAACCTAGCCCAACATCCCCTGAAATTGAAAATATGGAGCTGAGGGTCTGGGGAGTACACAGAATCAGAGTTCACAGAATCAGAGTACCTGAAATGAGAGAATTTGCAGAGAGAGAATCCAGAGGTCTACAGAGGATTACCCTGGAGGAGTCAGCACAGTACTGATTGTTACATGCAAGTGAAGGAAAGTAACTGAAGCCATGGAAGGAAACAGCCAAAAGGAATTCAATGAAATAGCACTTGAAGTTCCCATGGGATGAGAATAGTGCTTGTGTCCGTAAACCAGATAGGAAAACCGGAGCATTTATGGGGCATTAAATAGAGTACTTAGAAGGATCTTGCCTCAAAGCCTGTCTAAGAAACCTTAATAGCAAGACACAAAAAGATCAAACTGTTTCCAAGTAATTTAACTCAGTACAATTTATACACATAATACATATATCCAATACCCAACAAGGTAAAAGTTCATAATGCCTGGCATCTAGAAAATAAGACAATTAGCTTAAACAATTAACCCATTGGAACCAACCCAGAACCGACTCTGATGTGAGAATTGGCAGACGAGGACATTAAAATAGTCATTACTGTCTGTTACAAAAACTAGTGAAAAGACTGAACATGTTACGGAGTGACAGGGAACCACATTAAACATTTAGAGATGAAAACTATAATGTTTGAGATGAAAAATACACTATGTTGGGATTAGATCTTACAGTAGAAAAGATGAATGAATCTGGAACGATGATAATAAAAATGACCTAAAATGAAATACACAGAAAAACACCCCCCAAAAACCAGTCTTAGTAAACTGTGAAACAATGCAAAGTAGCCTTATATATGTGTAATTTTTAAGTCTATGAAAAAGAGGAGACAGAAGAGGGAGATACAGAAAAATTATTGGAAAAATTGTATACAAAAATTTTCCAAATTATATCAAAACTATACATCCACAAATCCTAACCCCAACACAAGAAACTTGAAAAATAAACTGTATTTAGACATACTTAGATCATAATCAAATTACTCAAAACCAAATCACTCAAAACTTTCTTCTTAATTATCAGAGAAGAAAGACACATTATGTGAACATGAAGAAAAATAACAATGGGAGCTGAGTTTTCATTAGAAACAGTGCACGTAACAAAACAATGGAGCAGTATCTTTAAAGTACTGGTTGGAAAAAACAAAACCTGTCAATCTAGTGTTTTGTAATAAATAAAAACATCTATCCAAAATATCTATGACTTTTTTTCAGACATACAATAGCCAGAAGAATTTATCAGCAGCAACCAATACCTTACCCATCCCATATCTCCCTTGTTATTTCTATAGCTCCTCTCTCTGCATCCACACTACGCCCCCCAAACAAACACACTGCCATCAAGTCACTTCTGATTCAGTGTCATTAGGTACAATCGAGTCAGTTATGACTCACAGCGACCCTATACACATCAGAAGAAAACATTGCCCAGTCCTGTGTCAGCCTCACAATCGTGATATTTGAGCACATTGCTGCTGCCACTGTGTGTCAATGTATCTCATTGGGGGTTCTCCAGGGACTGGTCCCTCCTGATAACATGTCTGAAGTAGGAGAGACAAAGTTTTGCTATCCTCACCTCTAAAGGAGCATCCTAGCTGTACTTCTTCCAACGCAGATTTGTTTGTTCTTTTGGTCATCCATGGCATTTTTAATATTCTTCCCCATCACCATATTTCAAATGCGTCGATTCTTCCTTAATGATTGTTCAACTTTCACATGCATATGATGCAACTGAAAATAGCCTGATTTGGGTCATAGCTACCCTATACAGGGTCTCCAAGACTGTAAATCTTTACGGGAACAGACAGCCTCATCGTTCTCCTGTGGAGTGACTGGTGGGTTTGAACCACTAATGAATCTTAGGCCACCCGGGGGTCTGCATGATACCTTTGAAAAGATAAATCCAATCACCTCACATGCCTATGGAAAGAATGCTCAAACTCCTTACAATGTTCCTCTGTGACCTGGGTCTGCCCTTTCATTTATTCTTTCATTATCAACCTCCAGTCCTGTTATCTTTCTAATTCCATGAAGTTTCCTGGGTCATTCCAACCTCAGCTCTTACTACTCCCCCTTCCTCTAGACACCTCTTATTCATCCTTCAAATCCCATTCAGACTTTACGTCCTCGGGAAATGCATTCTCTGACTCATGGACAAGCACCTGTTTTCTTGTTACATGTTGAATGGCACCTAGGATTGCTTCTTAATTAACACTATCTGCTAATTATGTGTTCAATGTTTGCCTCTCAGGAGTCTTGGTACAGCATTGTAAGATAAGCACTTGACTGCTCTGTAGGATAAGCACTTGACTGCTAACCACAAGGTCATCAGTTCCAACCCACCAGCCACTCATTGGAAAACTATACAAGGTCATTATGAGTTAAAACTGACGCGATGCCACTTAACAACAACTTTTGTCTCTCCAGTGGAGTGTGAGTGCATTTTACTCACTTCACTGTGGCTGGCTCTCAAGTGTGTTCAGCATAGTAAATAGCTCATTCATTGGAAGGTGTCAGTGATTGTAAAATACGCCATTATTTGACATACTGAGAGAAAGAAAACATCTTTAATCAAAATCTGATTTTTCTTTTGTTTTCTATGTTTACACCCAGAGTTGTATATATATATATTTTTTTTTTTTAAAAAGTGTGCTGGAGTCTAAGATATGTTGAAAATATAAAATGAATTGAATGGATGAGGGAAAGGAGTCTTCTTTGGCTCATGTAAATAAACATCCTCAACAGGCCCTCAATCTGTCAGTTTGTTGTATTGTGCTGGCTTCCATAGTGCTGTGATGCTGGAAGCTATGCCACCAGGATTTCAAACACCAGCAGGGTCACCCATAGTGGGCAGATTTCAGTGGAGCTTCCAGACTAAGACAGACTAGGAAGAAGGCGAGGTGGACCACTTCTGAATGGTTAGCCACCGAAAACCTTAGGAATAGCAGCAGAGCGTTGTCAGACTTAGTGCTGAGAGATGAGCCCTTCAGGTTGAAAGGCACTCAAAATGTGCCTGCGGAAGAGCTACTTCCTCAAAATATAGTTGACCATGATGATGTGAATAGAGGAAACCTTTCAGTACATTCATTGACTGATGGGGCCCAACTCAAAATGGTGAGAAACAGCTGCAAGCATTAATTAATAATAGGAACGTGGAATGGAAAAAACATCAATCTAGGAAAATTTGAAATGATCAAAAATGCATAAAGATTGATATCCTAGGCACTAATGAGCAGGTGTTCTAAGGGAGAAAAATGAGTTGAAATGGACTGGTATTGTTGTTGTTGTTAGGTGCCATAAAGTCAGTACCGACTCATAGCGATCTTATGCACAGCAGAACAAAACACTGCCCGATCTTGGGCCAACCT
>NW_006408536.1:22085024-22117744 GCF_000296735.1 Chrysochloris asiatica
GTTCTTGATGTCATCCCACAGCTCTTCTGGTCTTCGATCTTTAGTGTTTAATGTATCAAATATGTTCTTCAGATGATTTCTAAATTCAGGTGGGATATATTCAAGGTCATATTATGGGTCTCATGGACTTGTTTTCATTTTCTTCAGGTTCAGTTTAAATTTGCATATGAACAATTGATGGTCTGTTCCACAATCTGCCCCTGGCCTTGTTTTGACCAATGATATGGAGCTTTTCCATTGTCTCTTTCTGCAGATGTAATCAATTTGATTTCTATGTATTCCATCTGGCGAAGTCCATATGTATAGTCGTCTCTTATGCTGTCTAAAGAAGGCATTTGAAATGAACAAATCATTGATTTGGCAGAATTCTATCATGCGATCTCCAGCATCATTTCTATCTCCAAAGCCATATTTTCCAACTACTGATCCTTGCTCTTTGCTCCCAACCTTTGCATTCCAATCACCGGTAATGATCAATACATCTTGATTGCATGTGTGATCAATTTCAGATTGAAAACGTTGGTAGAATTCTTCTATTTCATTCTCACTTACTTTAGTGGATGGTGTGTAAATTTGAATAATAGTGGTATTCACAGATCTTCCCTGTAGGCACATGGATATTATCCTATCACAGACAGCATTGTGATAGCATAATATCACAATAATAATATCATTACTGATCTGGATATGTTCTTTTTCACAATAAATGCAACACCATTCCTCTTCAATTTGTCATTCCCAGAATAGTAAATCATGTGGTTGTCAGATTCAAAATGGCCAATACCAATCCATTTCAGCTCACTAATGCCTAAGATATCAGTGTTTATCCGTTGCATTTCATTTTTGACAATTTCCAATTGCCCTAGATTCATACTTCATACATGCTATGTTCTGATTATTAATGAATGTTTACAGCTGTTTCTCATCATTTTGAGTTGTGCCCATCAGTAAATGAAGGTCCCGAGGGCTTTACTCCATTTGCGACATCATGGTCAACTCTACTTTGAGCAGGCAGCTCTTCCCCAGTCGCATTTTGAGTGCCTTCCAAACTGAGAGGCTCATTTTCCAGCACTGTATCTGACAGTGTTTCTCTGCTATTCATAAGATTTTCAGTGACTAAATATTCGGAAGTAGTTCGTCACTCTTACTTCCTAGTCTGTCTTCGTCTGGAAGCTCATCTGAAATCTGTCCACCATGGGTGACCCTGCTGGTATTTAAAATACCAGTGGAATAACTTCCAAAATCACAGCAACTCACAACCCACCACAATATGAAAAACTGACAGACGTGTGGTATTTGCCAATTTGAATTTGGTGATCGTATGATTTATTATGCCAGGAACAACAAACTCAAGAGGAATGGCATTATATTCATCATCAGAAAGAACATTTCAAGATCTATCTTCAAGTATAATGTTGTTTGTGCTAGAATACTATCCATATGCCTATAAGGAAGATCAAAGACCTGTTAATACCATTGTTATCCAAATTTATAAACCAACCACTAGGGCCAGTGAACATGAAATTGAAGAATTCTACCAACTTCTTAATTCTGAAATTGATCAAATATGAAATCAAGGTATATTAATCATTACTGGTGATCAGAATGTGAAGGTTGGAAACAGAAAGGAAAGATCAGTAGTTGGAAAATATGGCCTTGGTGACAGAAATGATGCTGGAGATCACAGGGAAGACTTCTGCAAGACCAATGACTTATGCATTGCAAATGCATTTTTTTCAATATACACATGGACCTCACCAGATGGAATATACAGAAAGCAAATTGATTACATCTGTGGAAAAGCTCTATATCATCAGCCATAGCAAGGCCAGAGGCAGACTGTGAAACAGACCATCAGATGCAAGTTCAGGCTGAGGCTGAAGAAAATGAAAACAAGTCCACAAGAACCAAAATATGGCTTTGAATATGCCCCACCTGAATTTAGAGACCATCTCAAAATTCACCTCAAGAACGGATCTGATGCATTAGATATTAAAGACTGAAGACCAGAAGAGTTGTAGGATGACATCAAGAACATCATACAGGAAGAAAGCAAAAAGTCATTTAAAATACAGGAATGAAAGAAAAGACCAAAGTGGATGCCAGAAGAGACTCTGAAACTTGCTTTTCAGCATAAAGATGTTAAAGCAAATGGAAGAAAGGAGGAATGCAAAGAGAACAGACAATTTCAAAGGGCAGCTCAAGCAGACACAGTAAAGTATCATAATAAAATGTGCAAAGACCTGGAGTTAGAAAATCAAAAGCATTTCTCAAGATGAAAGAACTGAAGAAAAACTTCAAGCCTTGACTTGCAACATTGAAGGATTCTATGGGGAGTCCTAAGGAGCTCTGATAGCGTAGTGGTTATGAATCGGGCTGCGAACCTTAAGGTCAGCGGTTCGAAACTACCAGCCGCTCCGCGGGAGAAAGATGAGGCTTTCTACTCCCGTAAGGATTTACACCCTCGGAAACCCTGTACAGGGTCGCTATGGGTCGGAACCGACTCGACGGCACTTAACAACAACAACAACATGGGGAGTCCTGGTTTGGCGCTGTGGGATAAGCACTGGACTGCTCACTGCAAGGTTGGCAGTTCAGACCCACCAGGTCGCTGCTCAGAAACCCCAACCAGGGTTGCTATGAAACAGAATTCACTCGACAGCACTTAACAACAAGAACAAATGGCAAAACATTGAATGATGCAGAAAGCATCCAAAGAAGATGGAAGAAATACAAAAAGTACTAAAAAAGTACTACAAAAAGTACCAAAAAGAAATGGTCGATGTTCAAGCATTTTAAGAACCAGTGATGCTTGGAAGTCCAAGCTACACTGAAGCATTGGTACAGCACAAGACTCCAGGAATTGACGGATTACAAATCGAAATCTTTCAACAAACTGGCAGTGCCCACTCATCTATGCCAATACATTTGGAAGACAGCTACCTGGCCAACTGATTGATTTGTGCCCATTGCAAAGAGAATTGTCCCAACAGAATGTAGAGATCATCAAACAATGTCATTAATATCACTTGCAAGTAAAATTTGTTTAAAGATAATTAAGGAAACAGCCTGTAACAGCATATCAACAAGGAACTGCCAGAGGTTCAAGCCAGATTCAGAAGAGGATATGGAATGAAGAGTATCATTACTGACGTAAACTAGAAGTTGGTTGAAAGCAAAAAATACCAGAAAGATGTTTACTTGTACTTGATTGACTATGCAAAGGTTTTCAACTGTGTGGATCATGGCAAGCTATGGATAACATTATGAAGAATGGGAATTCCAGGACACTTAACTGTGCTTATGTGGAAACTATATGTAGATAAATAGGCAGTTCAAACAGAACAGGGGCTTAGAATCAGGAAAGCTATGTGCCAGGGTTTTGTCCTTTTACCATACTTATTCAATCCGTATGCTGAACCAATAATTTGGGATAGTAGAATATTTGAAGAAGAAAGCAACATCAGGACTGGAAGAAGACTCATTAACAACCTGCGATATGCAGATTATACAACCTTGCTTGCTGGAAGTGAAGAGGACTTTAAACACTTACTGACTGATGAAGATCAACAACAGCCTTCAGTATGGATTCCACCTCAATATAAAGAAAACAAAAAGCCTCACGACTGGACCAAAAAATATTATTATTATAAATAGAGAAAGGATTGAAATTGTCAAACACTTCATTTTTTTTTTTTTGGTTCTACCATCAACACTCATGGAAGCAGCAGTCAAGAAATCAAATGACGTATTGCATTAGGCAAATCAGCACAAGACCTCTTTAAAGTGTTCAAAAGCAAAGATGTCACTTTAAGGACTAAGGTGTGCCTGACCCAAGCTATGATACTTTCAATCACCTCATATGCACATGAAAACTGGCCAGTGAATAAGGAGGAACATAGAAGAATTTATGCATTTGAGATATGGTGTTGGAGAAAAATATTAAAAATAGCTTGGACTTCCAGAAAAACAAAAGATCTGTGTTGCAAGAGGTATACCCAGAATGCTCCTTAGAAGCCAGGATGATGGCGAGTCTTTGTCTCTCATACTTCAGACATGATATCAGGAAAGGCCAGTGCTTGGTAAAGTAGAAGGTCAGTGAAAAAGAGGCAGACCCTCAATGAGATGGATTGACACAGTGGCAGCAGCAATCGGTTCAAATGTCACAACAATTGTGAGGATGGTCCAGGACCAGGCAGTATTTTGTGTGTTGCTGAGTCGGAACTGACTGGATGGCACTTAACAATAACAACAACAAAGTAACAGGAGACCCATCTAGCAATCCCTTGATGGGCCTGGACATTACTACATCCTATGATAAATGTATGGCAATGCAGTGGCTCTGTAGGATAAGCACTGGATTGTGAACCACAAAGCGAGTAGCTGCTTGGAGGGAGAAAGATAAGGCTTTCTGCTTCCACAAAAATTTACAGCTTTGGAAACCCTATATAGGTTTACTATGAGTCAGAACTGACTCGATGGCACTTAACAACATAAAAACAACATGATAAATGTATGTTTGATGGCATAGTGGTACACACATTAGACTGTTTTGATCCACAAGCCGCTCGCTTCTGGGAGACTGATGAGGTTTTCTGCTCCTGTAAAGGTGTACAGGCTCCGAAGCCCTATACAGTGTCCATATGAGTCGGAACCAACTCCACAGCGTACAACATGATAAATGTATAGCTTAGGGTGTCAAACTGGAATGCCCTCACTAGAAAGGCTGAACATTTACGACTATTAACTAATTCTTATCTGTGGAAATTATATTAGGCTAATCTTATAACCCATATTATGTTCATATTTGTAGAGCTTGTTTTCGATGAAGTCCCATAAAAAGAGAAATCCATGTATATGGTTTGCAACCAATAATGAAATGTATGGTGAAAGAGAAGCCAATTATAAAATGTTAATTCCTTTTTTTTAAGGGCTCTTTTAATTAAAGTTGCACAAGGAAAACACATTATTAGGTACTGATTTCTTTTTAATCTCTTGTATCTTCCGATTCTTTTCAATGATAGAGAGCTGTTAATCTTCATTTTTTTCTGCAGAGAGGGCTGTTCAGGCAGTGAGAAGGAAACAATAGTGAGGTAAAGATAAAGGGCGGGCGGGCCCACTCACAAGTGGATGGAAGAGTCACTGTGCTTATTCAGAATTGTGGACCTTAATTTAAGAGGGTGACTGAATCTCTCTAGGTTACCAAATCCCTCCAGTATCATCAATCAACCCTCAGGCGTATAAGCGGCATCAAGGACATCCATTTTAAAGGTTTAAGGGACATAGTTAACTATTAAATAAGATGGAGCATAGCGTAGTGAGAAAGGAATCAATTTTAGAGTCCAATTAAGTTTGAATTTTGACTTTGGCATTAGCTAGTGGAGTCCTTGTGTGACTCTGTGGGTTAATATGCTGGACTGCAGAGTCAGTTTGAACCGCAAGGTGGGTGGTTCCAGCTCCTCGGAAACCCTCTACAGGGTCGCTACCAGTCGGAACCGACTCGATGGTGTTTAACAGCAACAGTTATATAATGCAGAGTCACGATGTCCTCATCTAGAAAATGGGACCCATGAAATCTATTTCAGGGTCACTATGAGTTGGAACTGACTCTACCACCACAACTAACAGAATCTCTAAGGCTCTTTTTACTGTTAACCACACAAAAGTCTAAGATTTTATGAGCTCAGTTTATGTTTAGTTTGGAAAATTTTTGAATATTCCAATTTCATTGGGGTGTGGTAATTTTTCGGGCTGCGAACCTTAAGGTGAGCGGTTCAAAACTACCAGCCGCTCCGCAGGAGATCAATGAGGCTTTCTACTCCCGTAAAGATTTACACCCTCGGAAACCCTGAACAGGGTCGCTATGGGTCGGAACTGACTCGACGGCACTTAACAACAACAACAACAACAACAACAATGAGTTCCCTGAGGTCTTTGTGTGTGTATTGGAAACAGCTTTGCTCCTGGTTTATCAGGCAGTTTCCTCTAGATTGGCACTCATGACTTCTGTAGTCCTAAACACAGTTCAAAGCAATCCTTAGGTTCAATTGCACAGATGGTCTTTGATGACACCTCAAAATCCGAGTAAAATGAAGAACCCACTCATTTGTTGCTGTTGTTGTTGTTAGGTAAAGACAAAGGTGGCATTTCTGACACATGGGCCTTCATGGAATGGTATGGGACTGCATCTCTGGCCTGGAGCTGCTGTAAAGAGCCCAGATGAGGCGCCCTCTCCAAGTTTTTAACAGAATTCAAAGAATATGCTTGTGTCCAAACCAACTAGAGAAGCAGGGATAAATGAGTACTTTCACCGGCACAGTGAGCGACCTCTAAATCGGTCACAGCAGTGTTGAGAAAGCAAAGCTGAGCTACAAATAGCCTGGCTAGATGCCCTCTCACCTAAAGCATTGCTGTCTTCTTCTTATTATTTCTTTTGTGAGATTACTCTACAAAAATGATCTGTTAAAGAGAAATGATTCTCACACTACTGAGGAGTATCAGTCAGAGAAAGGAAACACTATAAGGACGCTACTCTGTTAGGCTAATGTACTGTAGGCAGCCACCATTCCCCATGGTAAAGAACATGCCTTAGACTGTGTGGATAGACCTTTGGTTACATGGTCTTCCTTTTATCTGTTGTATATCCTAAAGAAAGTTTAGATGGAGTTTTTCAATGACTATAAAGATGTATGTGTTCATCCATTCATTCAGCAAATATTTATTGAACATCTGCTCTGGGTTAGGTATAAACCAGATCAAGATCCCTGCCCTCACTGTGTTTATAGGCTGGTCAAGGGAAGCAGACAATAAACATAATAATAGAGTTTGCTATAAATCGTACAGTGTGCTTGTTGTTGTTCTGTGTTGTGGATGCGAACTTCCAACCTTTTGGCTAGCAGTCTAATAGGTAACCCACTCTGCTGTCAGAAAAGTTGAGCTGGGTTAAGATGATGACGAAGGTCTGGGTAGAAGGGTAATGTTTAGGGTAGGCCTCATTGAGAAGGTAAAGATGTAAAGACTTAGAGAAGGTGAAGAAATGTGTCATGTAGCTATCCTGGTGCATTCAGGTGCAGAGAATAACCAATGCAAAAGTCTTGAGGTAGGGACACGTGCCTAATTTGGGAAACAGTAGCTGTAATAGGGTTAGCAATGGGCAGGTTGCTAGGAGATGGTGTCAAGAGGAAATGGGGCATAGGTCATGAGTGACCACACTGAGGGGACTGTACTGGCCTTTATTCCGATTGTCACAGGAAGCTGTAGGAAGATTTTCAACAAAGAGGTGCTAAATAGGATTCTTCTGACTGCTCTATTGAGAACAGAATATAGAGGGGCAAAGTGAAACAGGGAGACCACCAGAAGAGCGTCACAGTAGCCATGTGTAGTATGCAGAATTCTACATTGGCCTCCCAAGATTCCCAGCCCGTCACGTATACATTCCTTTTACCAATTATTTAATGAAGCATGGATGTAAGGACTACTGTGAAGGGAGTTTACAAATCTAATTAATGTTCAAAATCAGTTGACCTTAAGATAGGAAGATTATGTGAAACCCTATCCAGAGAAGCAGCGACACCAGAGATGGAGGCAGAGATGAGGACATGGAGAGCGGGAGCAGCTGAGGCCTCTAGACTCGTGGAAAGAGAGGGACTGAGTGCTGGTGGCCAGGAAGCAGGTTTGCAGAATGTGTCCTTTGGTGGTTTAAATGATTATATATTCCTGAGTGTTTTTGTGTACATACCACCTCCCTGAAAAAATTAGAGGAAATAGAAGCAAATACTGTTGAATGATGATGCGCAGAAGAGAGTGTAATCATTGCAATGAAATGATGGTGTAAAACCGATGTTCTCCTGTGTAAACTATCACTCAATTCACAATATAAACTTAAAAAAAAAAAAAAGATAGGGAGCTCAAAGGATAGGCCTGCGCTAAGTACTCCAGCCCTTTAAATTTGGGTTTAGAGGTTAGAGACAGAGGCGATTAGAGATTTAAAGCATGAGAAAGATTTGACACACCTATTGCTTGGGGTTCTGGTGTGGTGCTGTAGAACAAAGCACTAGACCGCATGGTTGGTTTGAATCACAAGGTTGCCAGTTCAAACCCACCAGCCACTTCTCAGAAACCCTATACAGGGTCACCATGAGTTGGAATTGACTCGATGGCACGTAACAACAAAAACATTGCTTGCAGCCAGAATGTTCCTTAGAAGAGAGGATAGGGAGACTTCATCTCACTCTCATATTTTGGACACAGTGTCAGGATAGACCAGTCCCTAGATAAGGACATCATGGTTGGTAAGGTGGAAGGTCAGCGAAAAAGAGGACTCTCCCTGCCCCCCCCCCATGAGATGGAATTGCATAATGGCAGCAGCCATAGATAACTTCAAGTGTAACAACAATTGTGAGGCTGGCGTAGGACTGGGCAGGGCTTCATTCTGTTGTGTGCAGGGTCACTATGAGTTGGAATTAAGTCGATGACACCTATCAACAACAATAACATTGCTTGCTTGAAGATGGTAGAGGATACATGTCAAGGAATGTGGTTGACCTAGCCACTAGGAACTAGGAGCACCTCCCAGCTGACAGTCAGCAAGGAAATGGGGACCTGCACCCTAAAGCTTCAGGGAACCAAATACTATTGACAAGAAAAGTGATCTTGGAAACAGATTTTTGCCCAGAACTCCCAGATGAGAACTTAACCCAACTGACACCTTGATTTCAACTTGTAAGACCCTGAACAGAGAGCCTGCCTATATGATGCCAGACTTCTGACCTAGAGAACTATGGCCTAATAAAGGGGTGTATGTCACAAAGCTTGTTACACAACAGAAAACTGACAAGATATGAATATTTCTTATTATGCCACCGATATCTATATACATGTACATATATATATTTAAACTCATAAACACCTTAAATATATGAGGATGAGTTAAGAAACAGGATGGCTACTAGAGTTACAGTTTGTACACTCATAGGTTTATTCTAAACACAACAAGTTTAAACATGTTTCTGTGATCAATGAAGGCTGCAGACTAGTTCTCCCAGTATACATAGACTAGTTCTCCCAGTATACATAGACTAATTCTCCCAGTATACATAGACTAATTCTCCCAGTATACATAGACTAGTTCTCCCAGTAATACACCTGTCTTAATCTCGTGAAGCTGCCTTCAAATACAAGAATATCTTTTGTGCCATGGAAAAAAATGATTTTAAGGTCAGGGCTCATATCAAATTTTTAACAAAATTCAAGTGAGCATCTTTCTAAATCATTAAAGCTTTGCAACAAGTCCCGGGCACTGCTGCACTACAGAAAACAACAGTTTTAAATGGATCACACATTTTAAGGCAAGTTGGGAAGAACTCATAGATGAATTCAAGACCAACAGGTCAGCTCAGAAGGTTATGGCGACTGTTGTTTTTTTTCAAAGGGGTAATTTTGGTAGATTTTCTCGAAGGACACAGGATGAGCACGGGGGCTTACTATGAAATTTTGAGAAAATCGAAAGTAGCGTTGGTAAGAAACATGCCAGGAAAGTTGCACTGAGGAATTTTTCCCATCATTCCCATCTATTAAGACCATGCATCTGCTCATTCTTTGAGGGCAGCAAGGGCTGTCTTAGGAGAATTTCATTGGGAAACTGTCTCCCATGTGTCCTATAGCCTTGAGCTTGCCCCTTCAGACTTCTTTTTGTTTCTCAAGCTTAAAGAACATTTAAAAGGAAGATAGTTTGAGTCCCTCGAGGATGCCAAACCTGCTGTTTTGACATGGTGTCAAGTGAAGAATGCAGAATTCTTCAGAGAAAGGTTAAAGAAATGGAAACAGCACCTTCATAAGGCTCTAGAACTAGATGGAGGTTACAACAAAAAAATAATTTCACATTTTGACATTTTTGTTCAATAATATTCAAGTTTCTATGATTTTATAGCAATACTTTTTTACTCACCCTGGTATAAATACATTAAGATGCATACGTTATTGTTGCTACTAAGTGCCATCGAGTTGGTTCCAACTCATAGTGACCCTGTATAGGGTTCCTGAGGAGCAGCTGGTGAGCTTGAACTGCCGACCTTGCGGTTCAAACTGACTTTGCAGTCCAGCACACTGACCCACAGCGCCACACCAGGACTTCAAGATGCATATAGATAGACACTTTTCTCTGAAGAAACAAGCATATTTAGTATGATGGTGATGGTGGTGGTCATTGTGTGCCACTGAGTCGGTTCCGACTCACAGTGACCCTGTAGGGTTTCTGAGGCTTTATGTAAGTATAAAGCCTCATCTTCCTCCTGTGGAGCAACTGGTAGATTTGAACTACTGACCTTGCGGTTAGCAGCCCAGTTTATAACCCTCTACACTACCATATAAGGAGCTCTGGTAGCGTAGCGGTTTACAAATCAGGCTGTGAACCTTAAGGTCAGCAGTTCGAAACTACCAGCTGCTCTGTGGGAGAAAGATGAGGCTTTCTGCTCCCATAAAGATGTATAGCCTCGGAAACCCTGTACAGAGTGGCTATGGGTTGGCACCAACTCGACGGCACTTAATAACAACAACAACACACTACCATACACATTCCTTATATTTAGTGTAAAAATGTGTAACAATAAAGGAAAACCTGTCTTATAAAGAGAGGCAGGTGATTCAACAATCAAATAACTTGGGTTACATGCTTCTTTTTGTGATGGCTCTAAAGAAACCTTTCCAAAGAATTTCAGAAATCATCTAGAAGGGGTGGGGTTTTAAAGTGGTTTGACACTTAGGAAGAAAGAATCTTGACAGATAGATCTGTCTATTTCTATAAATATATTGACTGGCTCCCCAGAAATTAAAGTTGCTGTCATTTTCTTTAAAATGATGACAATAGTGGGGAAATTGTGTTTGAAGACAAACCCTATTTATTTTCAAGAAAATTTAGATGAGGTGCTGCTTCTTCCTGTCCCTTCTTCCAGGAAATTCCTAGACAGGGTCAAGGATCTTCCTTCATCCTATATCCAGCTCTATCACTACTTGTATCAGTTAGCTTTTGCTGTGTAACAAACCATCCTGAAACTTAGTGGTTTAAAGTAATAGCCATTTATTTGTTCACAATTCTATGGGTCAGCAATTTGAGCTGGGCTCAGCTGGGATGGCTCATTTTTGCTCCACGTGGGGTTGACTGGGCTCACTCATGTGTTGGCAGTCTGTTTGTCAGTTGATGGCCTCATCTATTTGGCAGTTGATTGTCACCTGGGTGGTAGAGAGTGAACTGAGCTGTTGTCTCTGATTCATTCAGCAGGACAGCTTGGACATATTCATACGATCCCGAGAAGGAGAGAGCTAGCTCCAATATGCAAATATTTTCCAAGGTTTTTTTTACATCACATCTGCTTATGTCTCATTGGCCAAAGCAAGTCATATGGCCAAGTTTACAGTGAATGTGGAAGGGAAATACTAACCAAGGGTACAAATATAGGAAGGGGGATTATTATAGCCTGCTTTGTAAAATCTCTATCATTACAGTCTATTCTTAAAAAATCCCACTGTAATAAATGACAAATAGATTGTAATAAATTATAATCTCTTATTTATGAAGTACAACATTGTCTGCAATCGGATATTATACACCTACAAGGAAGTTAATACCATTGTTATCCAAATTTATAAACCAACCACTAAGGCCAGTGAACATGAAATTGAAGATTTCTACCAACTTCTTCACTCTGAAATTGATCAAACATGCAAAAAATATGTCTTGATAATTACTGGAGATTGGAATGCAAAGGTTGGAAACAAAGAGGAAGGACCAGTAGTTGGAAAATATGGCCTTGGTGATAGAACTGATGCAGGAGATCGCATGATAGAATTCTGTAAAATCAATGACTTCTTCACTGCAAATACCTCTTTAGACAACATAAAAGATGACTATCCACATGGACCTCACCAGATGGAATGCACAGAAACCAAACTGACTACATCTGTAGAAAGAGATGATTGAAGAGCTCCATATCACCAGCCAAAACAAGGACAGGGGCAGACTGTGGAACAGACCATTAATTGGTCATATGCAAGTTGAGGCTGAAACTGAAAAAATTAAAGCAAGTCTACAAGAACTATAATATGACCTTGAACACACCCCACATGAATTTAGAGATCATTTCAAGAACAGATATGATGCATTACACACTAATGACCGAAGACCAGAAGAGTTGTGGGATGGCATCAAGAACATCACGCAGGAAGAAATCAAAAGCTCATTAAGAAGACAAGAAAGAAGGAAAAGACCAAAATGGACAATAGAAGAGACTCTGAAACTTGCTCTCCAGCTTAGAGATGCTAAAGCAAATGGAAGAAATGAGAAGGTAAAAGAGCAGAACAGAAAGTTTCAAAGGGCAGCTCGAGAAGACAAAGTCAAATATTATAACAAAATGTGCAAAGACCTGGCGTTAGAAAACCAAAAGACAGAAACATGCTCACCATTTCTCAAGCTTAAGGAACTGAAGAAAGATTCAAACCTCGACTTGCAATATTGAAGAATTCTATGGGCAAAATATTGAATGATGCAGAAAGCATCAAAAGAAGATGGAAGCAATACACAGAGTCACTGTACAAAAAGAAATGGTCAATGTTCTACCATTTCAAGAGGTAATATCTGATCAAGGGCCAACGGTACTGAAGGAAGAAGTCCAAGGTGCACTGAAGGCATTGACAAAGAACAAGGGTCCAAGAATTGATGGAATACAAATTGAAATCTTTGAACAAACTGAGGCAACACTAGAGACACTCACTCATCTATGCCAAGAAAATTGGAAGAGATCTCTATTTGTGCCCCTTCCAAGAGAGGTGATCCAACTGAATTGGGAAATCATTGGGCAATATCATCAATATCACATGCAAGTAAAATTTTGCTAAAGGTAATTTAAATAGGCTTCAGCAGTATATTGACAAGTAGCTGCCTGAGGTTGAGGCCAGATTCAGACAGGGACATGGAAGAAAGGACATCATTACTGATTTCAGATGGATCTTGGCTGAAAGCAGAGACTACCAGAAAGATGTTTATCTGTGCTTTATTGACTACGCAAAGGCTTTCTACTGGGTGGACCATGACAAACTATGGACAATATTGCACAGAATGAGTATTCTGGAACACTTTATTATTCTCATGAGGAACCTGTACATAGACCAACAGGCAGTCGTTAGAACAGAAGAAGGGGACACTGGATGGTTTAATATCAGAAAAGGAGTGTGGCAGGGTTGTGTTTTTTCACCATATTTATTCAGATTGTATGCTGAGCAAATGATCTAAGAAGTTTGATTATATGATGAAAAATGTGGCATCAGGATTGGTGGAAGACTCACTAAAAACCTGTGATATGCAGATGATACAATCTTGCTTGCTGAAAACGAAGAGGACTTAAAGTACTTACTGAAGATTAAAGACTGCAGTCTTCACAATGGATTGCACCTCAGTGTAAAGAAAATAAAAATCCTCACAACTGGACCAATAAATAACATCAAGATAAACGGAGAAAAGATAGAAGTTGTCTAACACATCATTTTGCTTGGATCAACTATCAACACTTATGGAAGCAACAGTCAAGAAATTGAATGACGTATTGCATTCAGCAAATCTGCTGCACAAGACCTCTTTTAAGTGTTCAACAGCAAAGATGTCAGTTTGAGGACTAAGGTGCATGTGAAAGTTGGGCAATGAAAAAAGAAGACCATAGAAGAATTGATGCGTTTGAGCTACGGTGTTGGAGGAGAATATTAAAAGTATCAAGGACTGCCAGAAGAACAAACAAATCTGTGTTGGAAGAAGCACAGCCAGAGTGCACCTTAGAAGCCAGAGTGGCCAGATTTCATCTTTCTACATTGGACATATTTTCAGGAAGGACATGATGCTTGGTAAAGTGGAGGGTCAGTAAAAAAAAAAGGAAGACCCCCAATGAGATGGATTGGCACAGTGGCAGCAGCAGTGGGTTCTAACATAGCAACGATTGTGCGATTGGCGCAGGACAGGGCAGTGTTTCGTTCTGTTGTTTATAGAGTTGCTATGAGTTGGTACCAACTCAAAGGCACCTAACAACAACAACAATTTGCATATATGTCTGTCTTCTTAAGGACAGAAGTTCTGTCTGCTTGTCTATATCCCAGGCAGAAGAGCATTCTGGTGATCTATTTCCAAAAAATCAGCCAGTGCGTATGGATCGTGCCTCTGATCTATACCTGATTGTGGAGATGGCAAAGGATCAGGTAGCATTTTGTTCCATTTACCTGGGGTTGCCTTAAGTCAGGGGCTGACTTGATGGTGGCTAACAGCAACATATCCTGAGCATGTAGCACTATGTTACCTGCCCCGCAGTAGTTCTGTGTCTTCTTTGTGTGGCATCTCTGAAAACTGAAGGCTGCTGGCCCGTATGACTCCCTCAGAGTTACCCATTGAGTGAAATGGGCAGAGAGCCTCAAATCATCCTGAACCTCAAAAATGCTATCCCCTGGGACTCGAGCAGAAATACAGACAGGGTGGCTTCCTCCTGTGTGAGCTAAGGTGCCAGTGGCACGCCAGCGCTGTCCCAAGAGGATTCACACACATCATCTCCTTGCATATTTTTAATCACACACTCACTACAACACTGGCTCTTCAATTTTCTGCGGCTTGGGAAATGTCAGAAGGGAATGCTTATGAAGTCTCCTGCATCTGCAGTACCTGGCTTAAGCAAGCAAGCCTATAGATGAATTTGCCAGCACTCAACTTTCTTCCTTGGCAATCGTTTCTCCAAGAACATCCTAAATCCCTGATTACATACAATACAAAATTGTTCCCAGTACTTTTGTGTGTGTGTTCCCACCTTTTTTCAGAAATGCTAGTGTGACCTAGGAAAGTCATTCCAAATAGCTGGGGATGTCCTTCATCTAAGGAGCCACCATCTTTATTCTTCATAGCTACAACAGACACATCCTTTATCCAAACAAATTCTTCTTACAAAACTCTTCTAGGAATTGATCTTACAAGTCTTGTTGTTTCTCTTACTGCTGTTTCTAGATAGACGCATCCTAGTGGGGAAAGCAAGAGCAACTGTGGTAGGATCATGACCTCTTTTTGTTTTCAATTCTGAGCGGTCCTGGGTTTGAGAGCTACTTGAAATGGTCCAGCTGGTGTTAGTTGACCAGATGGTTGAAAAGTAAGGGAATTTTTTCTTCTGGAGGAAATAGGGAACCTTGATTAATGGTGGTTAAAGACAGTGTTTTCGGATCCTTGTTTTAAGAGGAAAATTCTGAACCTGATAGCTCTGGATCCCTGCTTTAAGGAGACGGTTATGAACCTGAGAGCTGTCAGAGCTACCTGCACACCTTGGTTCTCCCAGCTGTTGCTATCATTGCCTACTCTCACCTCTGTGAGCTTTGGGCTACAGACACAAATGAGGAGGATTCAAGAGATGTGTGGCATGGCTGCAAATCATGCAGGTATAATCACAAACACAGAGTAGCAAAATCATTGTTGAACTCTACTTGGCCACACTCAAAGTCTAATCCTCATGTTTCCCTGCAAGTCAGATAGGCAATGATACATCTTGCCCTGAGTCTACTACGAGGGGGTTCAGACTCCAAAGTTTGAGCCATTACCAACAGAACTGCTTCTTAGAGGTTGACAGAGATGAAGATTTTAAAACCAACTTTATAGCTTCAAATGGAAAAGGACTTATGGAATAGATAACACCCTGCTATTTGCTTTTCCTGTCTTTAGGTAAGGGGCTGAACTTCTGAGAAGCAAAAAAGGCAAACACACACACAAAGCTTTGGTTGGCAGGAAGGCAGGAAATGAACTTGGAATCAATAAAAACAAGTTCCTTACTTGAAGTGTGTTAAAACTTTGTGAAGCATGTTGGAAACCTGTCAAGACTGTCTTTTGGAGAACCTTATTTTTTAAGTGCAGCCAGAATATTCTGAGCAGGAACTCCTTCCTCACTGCCTGGCAGGACCTTAACTTCTTTCCATCTCGCCTACTTCATCTGTTCAGAAATTCCACTCTGGCCACTCCTTTAGGCTGTTCCTCTAGGCATCCTCCTTGGCATGTCTTTATAGTCTATATTGTCTCGTAATCCCCACTCCAAATGTCTGTTTCTGGCCTACCAGGTTACAAGTCCCTGAGGCTAGCTAGGCACTGTGTTTCATTGATCTTTTATATTCCCAGCCCCTGGCCTAAAGAATACAGTTGAATAAATGAATGGATGAATGAACTGCCAATTGAATTATACCTGGAATAGTACTTGACAAGTCTTCATTCATCTGTTAACCAGTTATACATTGAATACCTACTATGAGCCAGGTGTTGTGTGAAACGGTGGCTATATTTCAAAGTTTACTCTTTTTTTGCATAAATTCCGAACTCCCCAAAGTCTACTTGAGCACTTCTGCAAAACAGGGTAAGTCCAGTCCTTTACAGTACACCTAATATTGTACACCCTAATATTCTTCCATATATGAAAACTAATATTTTTCTGTACAACTTTACCCTTCCATTCCGCTTCAGAGCTATCTGCTAAATGGTCTCATGGGTAGTCATTCTATGTCAATCTATTGCTCATCTAATCTAAGCCAGATACCGTTTTTGGTGTTGAATTTAACATGATGCACAAGACCAAGACCCTGCCTGTATGGACTATAGTCCCCCTTTGTATGTTCACACTGGGCTTTCTTCATTCATTCTAACCACCCTCAGTTCCTTCTATGTTAGATTCCTATTGCAAATTTAAAACAAATTAAAAACCTATAATGTGTATTCTAGAGCACAGTGAGACACAAACATTCATATACAAATATGTTTATAGTGGTCATTCCTATAAAGGCAAAAAAAAAAAAAACCACCCACAAAAAACCCAAAGTGTCCAAGATAGTAAAATAAATGATGACTAACACATCAGGTAGGCTACTATTCAAGCATTTAAAAATAAGTTCCTGACAGATTTTTCATGCCATGGGAAACGACACATGCTATTAAGCTATATGAAAGTTTGATTCCCACTTTCTGTGTGTATGTGTGTGTGCATGGGTTTGCCCACAAATATGCACAGAAAAAAGACTGGAAGGAAATACATCTGTCTTACTGACAGTTATTTATCATATGGTTAACATTATTGATGCTGTTAAGTGCCGTCGAGTTGATTTCAATTCATAGCCACCCTATATAGGGTTTCTGAGACTGTACGTCTTTGAGCCTCATCTTTCTCCCATGGAGTGGCTGGTGGGGTCAGACCACTGACCTTGTGATTTGCAGTCCAGTGTTTATGGTACAGAATCAAAATTTGCAGTCCAGTGTTTATGGTACAGAATCACTGTGCTGTTAACATTAATGATACTTTTTATATTTTCAATAACATGTTTACTTTGCAAATGCAACCTGCATGCATACTCTGCATTAGGCATTGCTGTAGAGCTCAGAGTCACTGTACAATCAGTACAATGGAATATCTGCTTAGGAGCAGGGTAAGCACTGGACTACTAACCACAAATCCAGCAGTTCAAACCCACCAGCTGATCCTCGGAAACCCTATACAGGGAGGGTTGCTATCAGGCGGACCAAATTCGACGACACTTAACAACATCAACAATATCATTAAAAATATGGAAGTAAGGGTTCGGTCAATACTTTCTTTTCCATGACTCACTTTTTATCCCATTTTGGTTTTACTCTTTAATCTATATGAGTCACATCTCCCCATGGTCAGTGGAGAGCAAACTGTGTTTATTAATAGCCTAAGGAAAGCACATGTAGGAAGATAAACATGCTGATGGACAAAGGGTAGCCACTATGAGTTCCAAAGCAAGTATAAAATGAGTTTTCAATTATACCCTTTGTTGGTTTCTCTAAGGTTCACACTGCCTCTAAATACAAAGATCAGTGATCGCTGACGATTTATTTAGCAATCATTTTGACCATTGATGTAGAATCATAATAGCTAATACAGATGAATAACAAATTTGCAAAAATTTGAGCTCCTCTTTTGAAAATAAATGACTACTCTTTTCATAGCAATGAGTGGTTGGAGGCTAAATGTCTTCTTATGTTTTGAAATGATCTGCTCATAATTTGTCATCAGTAGTTTAACTGTCTATAAATTGTAAAATACATGTTTGTGCACCCTGTGATTTACTGCCATGGCATGTAGTAATGGTAATAACTAATAACTTAATGACAAATAAGCCAATGAACCTGTTTGGGAGGGGGCACAGAGTGGATTAGAATTGATATGAGATACAATGATCTCTGACTATGTAGCCGGAGACAAAACCCCAAAACATTAGCATTTCTGACATCTGTAGTCTGATTAGACCAAACCAAGAGTCTGATGCCATTGAGTCATTTATGGCTCATAGAAACCCCACATCTTTCAGAGTAGAACTGCACTTCATAGGATTTCCAAAGAGTGTGATCTTACAGAGGACAGTGGTGTGGTCCTGTAGGATAAGTACTGGACTGCTAACCAGAAGGTCAGCAGTTCAAACCCACCAACTGCTCCTTGGAAACCTTATACAGGGCACTTAGCAACAACAATCTTAGGTAGATTGCCAGGCCTTTCCTTCACTGTGGTGCTGGTGGATTCAAACCATCAAACTTTCAGTTGGTTGTTGTTGTTGTTAAGTGACATTGAGTCACTTCTGATCCATAGCAACCCTGCATAGGGTTTCCGAGGAGCGGCTGGTGAGCCTGAACTGCCGTCCTTGCAGTTCAAGCTGTCTTTGTAGTCTAGTGCATTAACCCACAGCGCCACAGCAGAACTCCAGTTGGGCACAAATCATGTGCACTACCCAGAGACCTTAGAAATAAGACACAGGGACATTGTACCATTTGTTATTCTAGAAAATAAAAAACCATATTGGAGACAGCTCTATTTCTTTCTCTATTAGCATACAAAACTGAATATTTATCTTTGAAGCATGCAACTTAATAACGTTGTATAATTATTGCCCCAGTCTTCAAAATAGTCCATCTCCATTGTACTCACAGACCTCTTCCATATGTCATCTTATCTTCCAAACAGGAGATAATGTGGAGTATGGGCTAACATTTTTCATCATATCAAATGCAGCACAACCGAACATGAGCTTAAGCCAGCAAAGATATGAGATTACATCTCAATTACTTTCCGGAACTGGGTTTTAGAGAGATTACTCAACCTGTATGAGACATGTATGCTGAATGCTCAACTGAAGGTAGACTCCAGGGAGAATGAAGTCAGTGGCTCCGTGCACTAAGCCAAGGAGAGGAAGCACACTTTAGGGTGGCTGGGTCAGTTCACAAGCAGAGTGTTTACCATGATTTGCTTAAACAATATTTACAAACACAAAGTTCCTCTCCTACATAAAAGTAGAGTCCTATGAATTGTTCCTTGGGGTCTACAAAATGTTGGTGTGTCCTTGATAACAACCCCACACTTCTCTGTCAATGTGATCCACTTCCAGGAAGTCTCAACCACTTTGCGTGACTCTACAGCTCCTTCTCTAGGTAATTTTACCACTTGACATTAGTATTATATACAGCTATTAAGGAAAATTAAGATGGAACAAATAATTATGTATATGATTTGTTTCATCCTAAAATGGTACATTCATTTCTTTTCTTCATAGAAAAATCTTAGTGAAAACATACCCAGAAGATCATACGTGCATTCCATAATTTCTACAGATAAATCTCAGTGACACTGGTTACATTCTTTATTTGTGTTACCATTCTCGCTGTCTCTCCCCAGACTGTTTCACCACTATTGACACGGTGCCATCAACTATTCACCTGTAATTTAGAGTTACTGGTACCGATTTGATATCATATAGATAATTCTTTAAAAGGGTACAATGTTCAAGGCAACATTCTTGACTAATTCAGCTAAACTCTGTTTGAAAAGGACTTCAAGAGATAGTTTGAGTTCAAAATTTTTCTCAGGGTAATACACTCATGTCTTGTACATACTCATTGATATGACTTTTCTGTGTGCATTTCCAGGGACTTAATTCATACTTTTATGACTTAATTGAGCACATGAATTATAGTAGTCCTACCAGGAAATATTTGACAATACAGCATAGGTCACATCAATCCTACTCCAATTCCTGCAAGCTTCATGAGTCATCAAAAACATGAGGTCAAAACACGCAAGGCTTCTTAACCAGAATTCCTTAGCCTTGTCTCTCTCTGCCTCCATTCATTCTTCTTCCCTCTTAACTGATTCCACTTTTCCCCAACGAATCCGATTTTAAGGATCCCCAATGTCACAGAACCCCAATTCTCTCAAAGCATTTTTTATCTCCAACATTGCTGCAGGATGGTAGAGTTTTCTGTGCTCATAGAATACTCCATCCCACAAGACCTTTGGTGAACCTCTTTGTTCACTTGTTGTGGAGCAAGATTTCTTACCTTTGGAAGAGATGCCCTCGAACCTGAACTCTGAGTGGTCATTGTTAAGACCGTGGTGATGCCCAGTGCGACTCTGGCAGGGGCTGCATCCATATTTATCCAAAAGGAGACCCAGGACAAAATGACGATCAATAGGCTGGGTATGTACATCTGGATCAAATAATATCCCATCTGGCGTTCCAGGTGAAACTTGACCTCAATGCAGGTAAACTTCCCTGGAAGCAGGAAATGATCATTTAAAGTCCAACTTGAATTTCTCTTTCCCACTTCAGAATTCCATTTTATTTAAAAAACAAAGGACTAAAACATTCACTCTATATAACCAACCTAACTCTTCTACAACTCAATCAATAAGGTAAATGATACTGTAAGAATAAGGGACCTAAAGAGTCATTTAACAAAAAACCATGTGACATATTAACATTATTAAAATCTGTGCTTATTGAAGATTGACTATTTTAGACAGAACTTACATATGATTATAAACTGATCATCAAGCACAAGCTATTCAAATTTTGTAGGGTTATAGTATGCATTATGTAACATGTAACATATATATGCATATATATATCACTGCATAACATAAATTATCTGTATGATATACAATAAATTATATAACTAAATGTATATAGTTATATAACTATATATCTAATATTATATTAGCTATAATTATACTATATTTGTATAATTATATTATCTAATAGTTGACACTATTCCTCTAAGTAGTAAAGTTCACACAGGAGTCTCAAAGTCTTTGGGTAACTTTGCATCTATCTTGTGTTATCCACAGCAAGAAGAAAAATATACATTTGGATAAATCATATGTATAATCTTGTCATTAAAAATTTTCCTAGCCTTTTAAATAACTGCTTGAGGACATTTAGAATATTCCTAGACACATTTTACAGTGTAACTTTGTCTATAAAATAGAGTGTATAGAAATATATTAAAACTTTCAGCATACTATCAAGAGAGAGATTTCAAAGGGGCTGAATTCTTCTAGGTCAGGAAGTTCACCTTGAGATCAAGTCTCAGTCACATTATAGGCAGTGATTATTGACCGCTGGAATAAATGTTCATGGACCATTTGACCCAGTACGTTACCTGGCTCTCTGGACAGGACTTGATTGTGTCTCTATGATCAGCTTGGGTGGTACCAGAGACTAGAAACAGCTATCAACTTTATTGAGCAGGTATACTTTTCCAGGCGACAATAGATGCTCACTTGCTGCTACAACCTCAAATTCTCCACCTCCTTATCCACCCCATGTGTGTATCAGCACTAATGAGAAAGCACACCTTTAGAGCCAGCTGACTTACCCTCCAGGAAAATTCCATCCCTATTGCTATTAATGTCCATGACTAGAGAGCACAGCAGTGCTCTTTTGGGGTTTACAAGAACATTTACAATGTTATTTTTCCTCTCTTCTACTAAGGCAGAGTACAAATTGACCCGAGGGACAAATGTCAAGAGTAGATGCCAGAAATGAGCCAGAATGCTTGCATTTCCTCTACCACTAACAAGGTGCCCCACACCATTTCCTAGGCTCATTTGGGCAGTAGATGGTCAACTAGAGAACAGCAAAAGATTCCCAATGCCCTCTCCTCTCTCTTCTGGAGAAATTGTCTGTTTTGCTCACTGACCTATCCCAGAAATGGTTTTGAGTCAAGCCAAGGTTCATGCCATATTTGTTTGGCAAATATGCGGCAATTCGGGTGATGGGATATATACCTCCAGCTGCAGAGGAAGTCTTCTGGGTTCCGTGGCTGAAAGACAACTTACCGGTGTTATAGTGCTTTGTGCAGTAACCAAGTTCTTTCTCTTCCTTCAGAATAAACTGGGGTAGGGTCAATCCTTCAGCAACTTGCACTGGCCCATCACTTAGCCACTCAAATATCAGGTCGTTCATCGTGTACCCAACTGGAGTAAACAAAGTATAGTGAACAAGTGAATGCCTCTTTCCAAGAAAGCTTGAAAGTCCAGCCATGTGAAACACACAGGGAAATCAGCTAAAGCAGACCCAGGCTCAATCAATTAAAGAATTTTCTTTGTCAAAGAACTGCAATCTTCATGACAAGTGTGTGTCACTGGAGCTGAAGGAATTGAAGACATCAGGCTATTTCTAGGTGAATTTTTTCTGTATTATGAAGAAAAGGAATCTATAAGGTCTATTTTCTTCTGCCTCTTTATTCATGAAAATTTCTGAAGAACAAACAAGCCAACAAACACAAAGTCTCTTGAAGACTGCCTTTTATTTGCAAGAACTTTGTGTGTGGCAATTCAATTGATGGTACTAGTCTTAGCATTTCTAATGAAAAGCATTCTATTTTTTTTTTTTAAATGAGAATGAATTCATCATGGGCCTGCCTAAAATGTTCCCCTCTCAAACTTGACCCCTCTCCTAGGGTCTGTTAGCATTACTTTCAGAAAGCTTATGTTAAAAGCCTGTATGGCCAACTCCCAATTACTCTAACAAGTGTAATTACTTGTTACTCTAAGCAAGTAAGCTAAAAGGAAGTTATGAAGTATGTATGTAAAGCATATTCATTTGTGCTAATATCTTGCTAAATAGGCCCACTCATCACAGATCAGAAGGCACTGGGAGAGACTTCTAAAAGAAAAAATGAGCATCGCAGAACATCTGGTGTGACTGGACTTCTTGAGAAGAGATTGAGGCAGTTGCCAAAAAAGGTAGAAATTACTTAATATTTAATGCTGAATACATAGAAAACCAATTTTGTGGTCTGGCACTGTAAGATAAGCAAGACAAGGTCAGCAGTCAGATGCACCAGCCACGGCTTGGAAACCTTATACAGGGTCTCTGTGAGTCAGAACCAGCTCGACAGCACTTAATAACAACATCACCATTATTAATATGAAGGAAAACAGATTCTCTGTTATGTAAAGTCATATCGCTCTACAACTGCTGAGCCATTCAGAGTAAGATTGCTCTCAGTTTAGCAAGCAAAAGTAGCTCTTAGTCTTCCTGTTCCTGCTAACTCTGTCAAGTGTTTCTGGATCCTTTTGTACCCCAGAATGAAGGCTATTCTCTCACGCATCATTTCTGCACCACTTTGTGATATTTGAACTCTAAAATGAGGATGAGAAAAACAAGGCATATTACATGTAGTGTTGGCTGCTCAATACCGCAGCATGTTCATTATGTTTTTAGATTAGAACTCTTGTTTACTGAAAGATACTGACTCACCTAAGTTAGCCAGAAGTCAATGGCAAAGTTAACTGGAGCCCACTTTCCTCTTTCTTTAGGGTACTTTTTTCATTCAAAGCCAAAACCAGAAACATGGAAAGTGAGGAAATACATAGTGGACTCTGTACAAACATTGGTGTTTCACCAAGAGAGGAGCCAATCCCAACTCTATGATGACTTCCTTCCTACTCAAAATCACTAAACACCCCCCAGCCTTGTCTGGCCACCACAGTAATTCTCCTTGTCAGCTACCCTGAAACCCCAGGCTGGGGCAGGCAGAAAGGAAGGGAGGAGGTAATATTGGGGGGTAAAATAGGGACTAATTTCCACTCTACACATCCAAAGTTAGTGATAAATACATTGCTGCTTTTTTACTTAATAATTTTCAGGTCCTGGAAGGAGCAAGTTTCTTTACTAATTCGAGTGAAAACAAAACACATATTGGGTTGAGACAGTGGTGAATTGGAGTCCGTAGAGAAGATACAAAGAAGGAATCCACATGTAAGACAATGTGTTGCTCAACTATCTTCACAAGAAAAGGGACAGTGGGGGGAAGGTCACTACATAAAGCCCATAGTAAGTCAGAAACTCTCATTTTATCCCTGACAACTTCTTAAAACAAAGACATTTCAGTGTTTTATTTTGTACAATGTTTCCAGGGAAAGCTACAGTGATTTGAAATGATCAGAAGAAAACCTCTTTTAAATCATAGTCAATGGCTCTTTTTACACTTACGAGTATTATTTTTCAAAACCAAGAAGTTGAAGGTGTTTTGTTGCCTCATTAAATCTTGTAACATCCCTGTAGGTCAGGAGCACGTCTTAGTCTCTGAATTTTACAAACAGAGAAACTGACAGAGCAAGCCAGAAAAAAAAGGCATGTTTCTTCCTGAAAATCCCATTCTCTTGGAAGCATCAACAATGTCAGGCATGTGTTAAAGATTGCGGTGGCATCAGGACTAGGTCACAGGGAGACAATGTGGATGACAGTTCTTTTGCCTTCCCCATGTAAACTCACCAGCTGCTCCTTGGAAACCCCATACAGGGTTTCTATGAATTGGGACCTACTTAACAACAACAACAACAACATGCCTTATTGTCTCCATTGTCCATTCAAGGGAGATGCCTTTTATGCCATCTCTTCTCATGCCCCTGTTCTCACCTCGCTCTCCGCTAAGGCCTTTGTGTCTTGGTCTCAAAAGCACTTGTATTTGTATAACTACCCCTTCCTGCCAAAATTCCTTTGGGAGTCATGGTCTCTATGGGCATGGTGGTGGTGGTGGTGTGCCATGGAGACGGTTCTGACTCATAGCAAGAAGCATAAATGCAATTTTATGATTAAAGAGTGACTCATTATAGAGGTTGAACAACCAATAGTCTTAATTTGCTCAGTAGCTGTTTTTATTTTCAAAGAAAAGCTTACTAAATCAGGCAAATGGTTTGAGGAAGGGCAAGCTGTTTGGCATTATACTGGGAAAGGCTGTCTGTGTGCTGTGGATGAGGAGTTTCTAGTATGAGACACACACGAGAATGATTGCTTGTCTACTCGGGCCTTGGTGGCAGGGAAGGAGGTATGGAAGGAGTCTCATGGGTCTCTTCTCCCTAATATCTAAAAGAACCAGGTCATTGGTTCAAACAGGAAGGCAATTATTTCAACAGTGGTTACTTACAACTCTCCAGCTGCATCGTACAGGTCTGGACATCCATTGGAAAGTTCTTCAAGTCCATGGGGCAGGATAAGGTTAAGGTGAGTCTTAACAAAGAAAACCAAAAATTAGTTTTAAATCTGTGAGGTCTGGTTCATGAGGAACAGGCTAACCAAAAATAAATTGCTCATTAAGCAAAGTGACATGGATACAAGCAATGACATCTAGGCCCTCACTCAGGGCAATGCTTTCTGTTTCCAAATCAGCAGTTGTCACTGGTAAATTGTAAAAGTAATGCACAATTTCCCACAACCTCTTACTCTCCATTTCACATCTGCCAGCCTTCAGTCCCTACCTCCGATCCCTAACTGCACGGGTTTCAGGTTTTTTTCTAGAATCCACCAGACCACTGAGAAATAATGTAATGAGAATGTTATTGTTGTTAAGTGCCATTGAGCTAGTTCCAACTCATAGCGACACTATATTGGGTTTTGAAGAATGTCTGGTGGGTTTGAACTGCCAACCTTGAGGTTAATAGTCCAGTGTTGATACTACAGAGCCACACCAGGACTCCACAATGAGAATGCTGTTGTTGTGGTTAAGTGCCACCAAATCAGTTCTGACTCATAGCAGCCCTGTTTCTGAGGAGCCGCTGGTGGGTTTGAACCACTGACCTTGTGGTTCGCATTCCAGTGCTTATCCTACAGAGCTACACCAGGAGTCCCCATAATGAGAATTTTGCTGTTAATTGCTGTCAAGTCAGTTCTGACTCATGGATACCCTGTATTGCGTTTAAGAGGAGGAGCAGCTGATGGGTTTGAACCACCGACCTTGAGGAGGTTCCATAGCAGTGCTCCAGTGGACCCTTATTCACACTGATGTTTAAAAGATACACAGTTCTTACTGTTCTGAATTATACCACGGATGTTGCTGTGTTGTTAAGTGCTGTCGAGTTGGTTCCGACCCATAGCAACCCTGCATAGGGTTTCTGAGGAGCGGCTGGTGAGCTTGAACCACCAACCTTGAAGTTCAAATGGCCTTGCAGTCTGGTGCATTAACCCACAGCGCCACACCAGGCTTTAAGGAGCTGGATGGTGTAATGTTTTAAGTGTTCGACTGCTAACCAAATGGTCAGCTGTTCAAACCCACCAGCAGCTCTACAAGAGAAAAGACCTAGCAATTTAATCTTCTTGGGTCACTATGAGATGGAATCAACTCAAAGGCACACAACAACAACAGATGGACTTTGCTTGGAGGACAATAAACGATATGATAAATATAATTGGTTGTGATAAGCATTGATTTTCCTTCCATCAAACGGACAAATTCTTAACTCCGCAGTCTCTTTATTTGCTATTCTGTATGGATGAGTTAACAATAAATGTGCAGTATTTCACCTGCTGTGCTAAATAAGTTCATGTCTGTGGCTAATCTAAGAATTCAAGTACCATGTTTCCAAAAGGGCAGTTTTGAGTTCCAACAACTGACTTAAAACATAATTTTTTAGACTGAGAGACTTTGATTGTTGCTAACCTAACAACAACAATTGTAGAGTATACACACATACAAACACATTGATTTTTTTTTTCCTCCAGCATGAAGACTTTCTTTTGGAAAGCAAGTTTAATTGATATGAATGTCATGAACTCTTTAAAGTCAGAACAGAGTAAAAGAACCATCGTCGGCATTATCATCGTCTGACATTTTGATAAGTGGAAAAGCCTTAAGAAAACTCGTGAGTTTAACACCGTATTAGCATGATGGGTAGCGATTTAGTCTTCCTAATTTTTAAAGAGGGGATAGTTTCATGCTAAAAAAAACTAACCAGAGGGCATGTGAATAAGTTGTTTAAGTGAATCAAAACCCCAAATCTGGACATTTCATCATGAGTTTTAACAGTTTACTTTTTAAAATAAACTTATTGGCTCAATAAGTTAGAATATAATAAATAATATTGGACATGAATACAGTTTAAAAGAACATACAACACAGAATTCAATTGCATTATTGTTTGCGATTGGAAACAGCACAAGTTTAATATCCTTAATCATAGGTTTGCCGAACTCAATTCTTTTGTGAAGTGAAGCTTTCACATTTATTCAGAGAGAAGAGGACTCATATACAATGATTTCTGCCTTCCAGGCAGATTTAACAAGCCCACTAGCCTGGAGTCCTGGTGTGGTGCTGTAGGATAAGCACTGGACTGCTAAACGCAAGGTCAGTTGTTCAAACCCACCAGCTGCCCTTGGAAATACTAGGGTGGTGGTGGTAGTGGGCCATGGAGCTGATTCCAACTCATAGCTACCCGGTATAGGGTTGCTGAGTTTGTAAATCTTTATGGATGCAGAAAGCCTCTTCATTCTTCTGCGGAGCAGTTGGTAGATACGAACAACTGACCTTGTGGTTAGCAGCCTGAATCGTAACCCACTATGCTCCCAGGGCTTGTGGAAACCCTACACAGGTTCACTATGAGTCGGAGCCAACTCGGTAGCATTTAACACCACCACGCTATAAAGTCAATTCTGGCCTACATAGAACACAGTAGAACTGCCCCAAAGCATTCCTAAGGCTGTGATCTTTAGGAAACTGATTACCTCATCTTTCTCCCATGGAGATTCAAACCAGTGACCTTTCAGTTAGCAGCTGAGCACTGTAGCCACTGTATCATCAGGGTTCACTACCAGTCCTATGCACACCCAGAATGTGGGGCTAAAAGTATTAACATCAGAGAAGGTCCCACTGAAAGAAACTGCCGACAAGTGAGAAATATTCTCCAAAGTTTGTCTCCTCAGCTGGTACCTTGGTGGGCTTTTTCTTTCTTGCTTAGTTGTTTTTCGAATTTCCTTTCTGGATAGGTTTTGCATTGGAACCTGATGGGTGCTAATAATAAGCAGGGAAGTTAACAGCATGGCAGATTATTCAATCATGTCATCAGTCAAGCAAATAGGAAATGATTAGAAAGCTCTAATCAGCCCCTGCATGCTCTGTGGAGTCCCTCGTATATGACATCTAGTATAGCATGCACCTGCAGGCCTTTGCCTACCTTTTTCCTTTTTGTGTTGAAGGATATATTAAATACATAAAAACTGCACAGATCTTAAGTGTCAATGTGATTATTGTTTACATCTGTACTTACCCATGTAACAAGCCCCTGATCGAGATGCAGAATATTGTCACCACCCAAGAATATTCCCTTGTACTCTCTTCCCAGTCAAGCCCTCTATAAAAGTGGTGTGGGTGCAGCACCTGACTGCCTCTGACTACACAAAGGACAAGGAGGAGAATCACCCTCAGCATCAGCTCTGGCCGATTCTTATGAAGCGGAGGTCAGATATGTCTCCTCCTCCTTCCCAGTCCTGATACCAACCATCCTTCCAGCAGCACGTTGTACTTCTCTGCTGGGTTTGCACTATGTTACAGTGGCCACACAGAATTCACAGACAATACTCATATTATGGGGTTTACTAGGGATGTTAACAGGATCAGAAATGTTCAGGATACAGTTCTGCTCAGGAACACCTCTCCTTGGTCCTCAGCCTTTCAGACACATTGCCCCTTGGCCTCTGCCCTGCTCAGGCAAGTGTTACAAAGCTACTTTAGCACTGCTGATAAATGCCCACAGGACATGTCACTCCACCCTAACCCTCAGCCTGAAGGCAAACAACTCTAACTCCATGGATCAGTAAACCTAGTTTTCCCTATTAAAAGCTTAGAGGCACCTCACTCCACAAGCAAGTCTCCTGCTCAAAGGGACTCAGCTATACTTGCTCTTTGGACCAAGAAATTCTCTGCTCTGTCTCTTGCTCTTTGTTCTACTGCCTCTGCTGTTGCTGCTTCTGTGCCATTTTACTGCTGCTCCTCAGGTGCCGCGGCCCTCTGTCTTGGATTGAAGAGGTTCAGTGCAAGAATCTCAGAGTCATAGGGCCATGCTCTAGTCCTGGTTCTCTTTTCTTTTGTGGGGCAGGGAATGTGGTGAAGGGTAGGTAGGAGTAAGGCGTGAAGGTTAGGGTTGGGATTATGACTAGGTCTAAGCTATGCATAGGACTTCATTTACTGTTAGGGTGATGGTTAGGATTAAGATTACTTTTAAGGTTAAGGGCTGGGAATCAGGCTGTGAACTTTAAGGTCAGCAGTTCAAAACTACCAGCTGCTCTGTGGGAGAAAGATGAGGCTTTCTGCTCCCGTAAAGATTTACAGCCTTGGAAACCTTGTGCAGGGTCACTATGAGTCGGAATCGACTCCACAGTACTTAACAACAACAACAAGGGCTCACAGTAGGACTTGGTCTAGTTTTTAGGGTTACAGTTATTTTTATTTATTTATTTTATTTTTCTGGAAATCTGTTTGATTTCCGTTTCTTTGGGAGGTTCTATAACTACGTTGTGGCAGCAGCAATGGGTTCAGGCATAGCAACAATTGTGAAGTTGGCCCAGGACCTGGCAGTGCTTTGTTCTGTTGTGCATTGGGTCTGTATGAGTCAGTACCAACTCAATGGCACCTAACAACAACTATGTTATTTCCTCTTTTTACTTTATGTTTTTGTTTTGTTTTGTTGTTGTTGTTGTTGTTGTTTTTGCAACTGTACCTCTGGTTCTCTCTTTTCAGGCTTATAGATCTGTTTTACTTTGCATACTTCTATATTTGGGTTGGATCTAGGTGATATTGTCATATATGTTAGTATCAGGTTGTCTGCTATTGTTGGTTCTGTGAACTCCCTTCAGCACGTTTTGTAAGGTTATTCTGTTTTTTTCATAAATACTTTCAATTTCTGTTTGTCTGTATGTGATTTATATATGTCATTCCATTGTCTTCTTCCTGCATCATTTCTGTTAAGAAATCAGAGTTTAGTCTATTAGTTCTTCTTTATAGGTAACTTGTTTCCTGAACTGTTCCCACAATTCTCTCCTTGTCTTTGGTTTTGAAAAGTTTGATTACAATTTATCTGGGTGCTTTTCTTATAGGGTCTATCCTGTTTGGCGTTCATTCAACTTCTTGAATGGCTATCTTCTATCCTTTCTGATGTTAGGGAAGTTTTCTTCCAACAACTTTTGGACAATACCCTCTAGGTTTGTTTTTTTTTAATTTTTTCTTTTCTTTTTCCTGATTTGGAATTCCTATTACATTTAAATTATTCCTCTTGATTGTGTACCACATAAATCTTAGGCTTTCTTCAGATTGTTTTGCCCTTCCTTTCTAATTGTTCCTCTAGCCGATGAATATTGAGAGATTTTTTTCTTCTGGCTCAGTAATTTGTTTTTCATTGATCCAATTCCATTTCTTTGCCCTTTCAGTGTATGATCTATTTCTGAAGTCTTAGGGTTAATCTTCTAACTCTAATTGCTGTTTTGTATGGTTTCCATTTTTCCAATTATTTTGTCAGGTTGTTTTTGCCACACTTTCATCTATATTTTCCTTGATTTCATCTGTAGTTTTTAAAATCTTTCTTTCAAATGGTTGAAGTTGCCAAACTAGCATTCTTTTAAATTCCTTATCAGGTAGTACCAACACCATTTCTGGTGTTATATTTTTGACTCTGTATTTTGGTCACTTGTTTGGGGCACTGTGTATGTTTCTCTGTGTAAGCTGAAATTGTCTGTTTTATCTGAGATATTTTGGTGTCATTGCATTTATATTTAACTGATAATTGTATATTGATGTGTTCTCAGCACTCACCATCTGTTTCTTGGTGAATGTGGTGGAGAATGGAAGTGTGAATGAATTTAGTTCTCTGTTCACTGTTTGTGGAGCCTAGTTCAGTGTGAGTTCATGGGCCTCCAGAAGCAGAGGTGCTATGCCAGATGCCCAGCCCCAGGCAGAGCAGAGGTGGTACAGGAGGGGATGCCACTGGTCATTGGGTTGATGAGGGTCTGGACTGGCCACATCTCTGGCTACCAGCAGAGCATGAGGACAAGGAGAAAATGGACCCCTTTCCACCAACATCCAGTGCTTGCAAAAGCTCAAGATGACCATGCTGCACCACTTCATCCCACAGTCTACTCATTTTTCTTTTTCTCTGACTGCTCCTGTTCAGCTTCCTCCTCCCATCAGTACTTAGTCCACATCTCTGTCCTTTCCTCTGATGCTATGGGTTCCAGAATCACCATTTAAATCAGCTTCAATCAGTATCTCATGTCGTTGTCGCAGAGGGTCAGCTCAGTGCATCTACTTACTCCGCCGTATTACCTCCGATACTGGCTCTTCTTTCTTGGTGATTTCCTGCTTCAGAGATGGCTCATTATAAACCTGGCACGATGGCAAAACTGAGCAATCCATGTGTTAGAGTATCATACCCCCAGTCATTTGGTGGGAGTTACAAAGACTATGGCTAGAAAAGCCACATCAAGTAAATTCACTTAATCATATACCTCAAAAAAGTAACCACTGTTTCCATTTAATTAGTTTAAAAAATGATTTTGCAATGATAAAAGCAAGAGTTTGGGGCTAAAAGAACTGAATATTATTTTATACAGAAATGCAGAAATTGTACCAAATAAGGCAGGCACGGACACCGATACACTAACATGGGAACAGTGTTGGTCTCCTTTACTCTGGCTTTCTACTGACTTTTGTGAGTCTTGCAGTGTTAGGTAGAGTTATGGACCACAAGGTCGGAATTTCAAACCCACGAGTAGCTCCTTAGAAACCCTTCACAGGATCACTATGACTCCATGGTGCTTATCAAACATTATACCTGAAGGCAGTGAGCTTAGGCCTCCCATCTTCCTTCTGATAGTTGTGAAAGAACTTATTTCCTGTATCCTGTTAGCACCCCCCCACACACACACACACACACCCAGCACATCACTTTGGTCAGGTCCCTGCTCCTGTTAACTCAGGAGGAATCAAGTTCCTTTGCAAAGGTGCTGTTCCTTCTCAACAGGAGACCAAGTGAGCTGAATAAACGTTTCCATTTGAAAAGCCAAAGAACAAATCAAACCACCTTCCCTACTACTCTTCTCTGCAGTTCATTTCATTCATCAAGCCATATCTTGGGTTTATCCCTCACTCAAAGTATCAATGACTAATAAATGCAAAGCATGAAAATTGTTTCAGCTATGTCGACAGTTCTTTTAATCAAATCATAAATCGGTCTATTAGTTTTTCTCTTTTTTGTTGCATCTTTCTCCTCTACTGCAATACCAGACCCATGAAGGCTGGGATTTTATGTTTTGTCATCTAAAACTGTGCTTGGAACACAGCAGGTAGTCAGTAACTAACAGGGGGCTTCAAAAAGATCATGGGAAAATGAGATAGAAAGATAACAAAATTTTTCCATGAACTTTCTGAAGCTCCCTCATATGTGCTGAACACATGAATAAATCTGTGTCCTAACCTTAGCTTAAAACTTTATGAGAGAATTTCAGACTTTTATTCTATAAAAAAAATGAGGGCATCCAAATTGGCAAAGAGGAAGTAAAACTCTCTCTATTTGCAGACAATATGATCCTATACGTAGAAAACCCCAAAGACTCAGTAA
>NW_006408536.1:22121178-22130300 GCF_000296735.1 Chrysochloris asiatica
TGTGTGCTGACGACCGGGGGGGTGGGGGTGGGTGAGCAGACTTGTAGGATATACCCTTTGGTTGGTTGATGCTGCATGGAGGGGATTGTAACCATGGCAATGAAACGATATACAATAGGATGAATGTAAAACTAATGTTTTTCCATGTAAACCATCACATAATTCACAATAAAACATTAAAAAATAATACATTTTTAAAAAATGAAGGCAGTGGTGATTCAGAGGTAGAATGCTTGCTTTGCCTGAGGAAAACCCAGGTTTGACTCCTGGGCCATGTGAGTCATACACAGCCACCACCTGTCTGTCAATGTGCATCATTCACAGCCACCTGTGTGGTACTCTAATGCTGAAAAGGCTTCAGAAGAGCTTCCTGACTAAAGCAGAGGAGGAAGAAAGACCTGGTGATATTAATCAACCAATGAAATCCCAATGGATTACAGTGATCTGCTCTTCAGCCCATCATTGGGCTGACCCAGGACCAGGCAGTGTTTCCTTCTGTTGTGCATGTGGTCACCATGAGTAGACAGCAGCTAATAACAACAACGTTCTGTGCAGAGAAGTGGAAAGGATGAAGGATTAGAAGGGTGGAAGCTGGTGATCAGGGCCCATACGTTGTTGCCACATTACAAGACTGGTGATGGGGGTCAGCAAAGCTTGCCTGGCCCCCTGCGCAAGTTACTCGCCAATTTGCACCCAAAATAAGGTGAATCAAGCTGAAGGAAAGGCACAGCGCTCAGCCCACCTGTCACTGGGCCTTGATCAGACAGCTGGGTCCACAGCCTGGCTGCTCTTTAGTTGCTGGAAGGATGTAAATGGATCATTTAACATTATGATGTTACAGTGGACAGAAGGCATCCACAGATTCATCACACACTCATAATTTTGGGAGTCCATTCCTAGTGAACTATCCTTAAATGGGGAATGCTCTTGATGAGAAAACCAACTTTCAGGTAGAAATACAAATTTTAATAAGTGATCTGTTTGCCTAAAGCAAAGATTGCCAGTGTTAATTTGAGTGTTAATTCTAAGAGTTCAAATAGTCTATCTTGTTCAGAAACAAAGTGTTTTTCAGAAGGAGCAAGGGAGTCCTTGATATGTTGCTGTTGCTTTTGTGTTGTGGGCCACCATAGCACACTCTGTGTTGCACGCTACAAACAGTGGTATGCAGATACAACAGAGTCAAGCACTCTCATTCTTTGACAATCTTGAGGACTATCACACAAGGCAGATTCCATTCTTTCCTTTGTTGAAATAAACAAATTAAACTGCCAAGAAGGTTAAGCTAGTTACCCAAAGTCACAAACTGGTAAATGCTAAATTACCAATGTTAGGTTTGATCTAACCTTTACCTGACCTATTGTCTATGCTTCCACATTTTCTCCTCAGAAAAATAATCTGTGGCTCGTTTGTCTGGGAAACCAGCCAAGTTGGTATTAGACATGTCAGTTGCGACCCTATGCACAGCAGAATGAAACACCAACTTCACAATTGTTGCTCCGTTTGATCCCATTACTGCTGCCCCTGTGCCAGTCCATCTCATTGGGGGGCCTTCTTCTTTTTCTCTGACCATCCACTTCACCAAGCATGGTGTCCTTCTCCAAGGACTGTTCCCTCTTAATAATATGCCCGAAGTATGAGAGATGAAACTGGCCATCCTGGCTTCCAAAGAGCATTCTGGCTTTACTTCCTCTGACACAGATCTGCTTGTTCTTCATGCAGTCCATGGTACTTTTAACATTTTCCTCGAACACCATAACTCAGATGCATCAGTTCATCTATGGTTTTCCTTATTCACTGTCCAGCTTTCACATGCATATGAGGTGATTGAAAATACCATGGCTTGCATCAGGTGCACCTTAGTCCTCAAACTGTCATCTTTACTTTTGAACACTTTAAAGAGATCTTCTGTAGCACATTTGTCCAATGCAATACAACATTTGATTTCTTGACTACTGCTTCCATGAGTGTTGTTTGATCTGAGCAAAATGAAGTCGTTGACAACTTCAATCTTTTCTCCATTTATATGGATGTTGTTTATTGGTCATGTGGTGAGGACTTTTGTTTTCTTTACATTGAGATGCAACCTATACTGAAGGCTGTGCTCTTTGATCTTCATCAGTAAGTACGTTAAGTCCTCTTGGTTTTCAGGAAGCAAGGTTGTCACATCTGCATATGGCAGGTTATTAATGAGTCTTCCTCCATTCCTGATGCCCCGTTCTTCATCACATAATCCAGCTTCTCGGTACCTCTTCTTTAGTACCTCTTTCATTTTTCTTCAGGCATCCAGACCCCCTTTTTTTTTCAAAATCAGATCAGATAAAAGGAGGAAAGGCCTTCAGGTTCCCTGGCAGAATGAAAGCATCATTGACTAAGGACCCAGGGGCCTGGGTAGTAGAACCGGCATATCCATAATGAATTATTTGATCTTGACTGCTAACTGCAAGGTTGGCAGGTCAAACCCTCCTAGGAAACCTTATACAAGGTCGCCATGAATCAGAACCGACTCAGTGGCACTTAACAACAACAAATCTGTGAGCCTCATCCACCACCTCACCACCACCCTACACTAAATTTCTATCATTCCAAACAGAAGGTGAAGGCTACCAGCTTGAAGGATTGCCTTTTATATATAGGTGGATTTTCTCTCTTGGATATGATGAAGCCTTGAGCAGCAGCAATAAAGCATTAACACTTCAACTAAGAACTTTCTAGCAATCCGGGCATATAGGTGAGATACTTACTGCCCCCATAGGGCTTTCTCACAGTGACGTCTTGAAACACAAATCACTGTTTCCCAGTGAACAGAAGGACAGCCTTGCTCCCAATTATATCTTGACATTTCTGAACCATGTGATATTCTAACGTCAGTGAAATTTAACAGGATGCGTCAAGTATCGACCAAGAGTGTCATCTTAACCCAGCTAGACCTTAAGTGAAATTAGCCTGGGGCCAAGTTAGAATTCAAGTTAAAAGTGCATCATTAATATAGCCCACACATGGAGAGAAAGGGAAGAGTTAGGAATCAGTGGATTAAAGACACAGCCAGGCTGGTTCTCTGATCAAGACATCCATTAGCAATGTGGTTTTCAGACTCTGGTGGGCATAGCTGTCAGATGACGGGCTTGGTAAGAATGCAGATTCTCTGGCCCTCTTGATACAAAGTCTAGCCATATTGATACTAATCTTCTAAAGCACAATTTAAGAAGTGGAATTTCAGCATGTGGAGGCCTGGGGTGGAGCTGTGGGCTAATGCGTCAGACTGCAAAGTCGTTTAAACTGCAAGATTGGTGGTTCAAACTCACCAGCTGCTCCTTGGAAACCCTATACAGGGTCGCTATGAGTCAGAATCGACTCAACGGCACTTAACAACAACATTTCAGCATGTGCCAAGGGATGACTTTAAGTACAGTCAATGTTATAGACTAAAAGAAGCTAGTTTTGGAAGGGGCATAGGAAAGAGGATTCAGGAAGGAATCTGTTATTTTTCAGTAGCAGTAATAGTCTCAGGGTAATATTAGTTCTCAATCAAAACCAAGGCAGAACAAGTAACCCCAATTAGGCTGCTAAATGAATAGACCAGAGTGTCAGTGATGTTATTAGGGTACGTGGCACCACCCACCCCACCCCACCATGAAGTTCCTACCATCCCAGACCAGACAGAATCTTTAGTCATGTTCAGTGTCAACTCTCATCACAGAATAATATGTGAGAAATAGAGGTGTAAATTGCTTAAATTTAATATTTTTTGTTGCTATTGTTGTCAAGTTGGTTCCGACTCATAGCAACCCTGTATAGGGTTTCCAAGGAGCAGCTGGTAGCTTTATCCTGCCAACCTGGTGGTTCACAGTCCAGTGCTAATCCTACAGGGCCACATTTTTTGATGGTATGAATACTGACAACAAAATTGTTCTGTAAAATCTTTCTACATTGAATTACATTATTACTTAGAAGATTGTTAGTAACTAAGTCAAAGCCTATTTTTATTTTTCTCCTTCTTTTCCTTTAATTGCCACTTCACTGTCAAAAACATTACTGATATAGCTTCACAAATACTACTTACCATAATATTGTAACTAAAACACAAGAAATTTGACAAAAATCAGCAACTATGAAAACAAGCAATAGCGATGGAAACAGCATTTGATGCTTGTAGTGCGTGCAGATGAAACCATGTGATTCAAAACATCATCGTGATTGGGTAATAATGACACCTCGGATTGGAGTGCATTCCAGGGTTCAAAAAGTAAGTTAACAGACTTTTGGCTTTGTAGGCATATTAATACATGTGAGCTGGGCTTCTGGAAAATGTGCTTATTGGTATAACTACATTTCTGCTGAAACACTGCACACAAATTTTATAGACAGTCATGTTAGTCTCACCCCCTCTGAGATTCCTTGCCATGCCACTGCCAAATGGAGAGTCAAATGGGTAAAGTCAGGGCAATGAAGCTAAGCCTAGTAAATACGTCTAACCAGGAATATGGCAGGTATCGCTAGGAGACTGGAAGAGATACTAAGAGAGATGGGAGGACAGTTGACAGGTGTAGTCAAGAAGAATGTAAGACTAGCATACCTATTCAACATGCACTGTGCAAAGACCAAGAGTAGACAATGGAACTACACTCAAGATGGTAGCTCGGTACTAGGGCATGGTCTCTAGCTAGTCTTTTGCTGGAAAATCAACCACTGAGACATTTTAGAGGAAGTTGGTGAGATAGTTGCAGCATGCACTGGAAGAATCTCAACTTGAAATTTATGAAAACTCAAGCAACTGTGATCAAGGGGAAGAATGGAGTACAGGAGAGGACTGGCTCTGGTGTTTAGTGAAGAGGGATTGGTGTTAGTAGGTTTCCACCTGATTGATAACCTAGTACAATGATTCAGCAAGCTATTGGCAGACATTAATGAGCACCTAAGGAGCTCTGGTAGCGTAGTGGTTATGAATCGGGCTGTGAACAGCAGGTAAGTAGTTCGAAACTACCAGCTGTTCCATGGGAGAAAGATGAAGCTTTCTGCTCCTGTAAAGATTTACAGCCTCGGAAACCCTGTACAGGGTCGCTATGAGTCGGAATCGACTCCACGGCACATAACAACAACAACAACCATACATCAGAGGCTCGATATAAGACCACTTCTTCTTTGAAGGGTATACCAGTTTAATGTCAGAATTAAATATGTTTCTAAGTTGCTGAAATATATCCCAATAATGAACTTATTCTTCAAAATTTTAGTTATTTCCAACAGCACATTTAAATAATATTTTCAAATAGTGTAAATCAGACATACCTGAACTGAATCAAGTAAAGGGGTTTTAATTCCTCCCTTGGGGCCTAGAAGAGCATGAACACTGATTGGGCTGATCAGCTAAACTATTCTTACAGACCTAGATCTTAAGAACTTTGGGGCTATCAGGGAACTTCATCTTGTACTAACCATTTGATATTCCTGCATCAAAACCCAAGGCACCCACACAAAAGTCTTGCTTCACATAAAAGAAAAATAATTGGTTCAAGTCTAGCTAGGCAGGAAAGGATTGAAATGTTTTAAATTCATGATTTCTGAAAACCTCATAATGAAAATAGCTGCTCTGAACTCACTAATCTCACAAAGCATAGAGGAGATCCTGTGCACCCCAACCCTGGGTGAACCTGGGAAGGCTTTCCACATAAAGAAAGATTGAGAAAATCATACAATACAAACTTTTGGAAGTTCCAGAATGATCCCAATGCTCTGATTTGTTAAAACACCTTCCAACCCTTAGCTACTTAATGTGCTCAACTATTAGAGCTTTAGCTAAAGGCTCCCATGATTTTTCAGATGCAACATTTCTCTTCTAGAATTTTCTAGAGAGAACAATACTTCAATACCAGTCATTTGCTCCTTTGTGTAATAAGTTGATAAATTTATTTATCAGGTTCCCCACTCATGTTCCCTGCTCCCAGCCCCAAAAGCAGGCTTTTATACTGAAAGTATCAAAGGATAGGTTGAAGTCAGGACCCACAGTGTGTCTCAGACCCAGAGATAAATATATGCTTTCCAATATGGTCTAAGGTTGAATCTAAATCCCAGGTTGGTCCTAGGCCCCAGTTTTTCCTGTTTAACGTAGGACTCTGAAGGAGAATAGCCACACTGCTCGGCTTATCAACAGCTCTGCTCCTCTCCCTGATTAAAATCCCAGTGGCTGACTAGGAAGGTCTATGTTTACCAAACATAAAGACATCACAGAAAATACCCATATGCATTGAGCAATACTAGCTGGGAAGGACAAAAATACGATATCTGCTCCCATCTGTGTCTGGTGCCTTTAGAAAATGTGCACGCATATGGTTGGCCCATGTTAATTAAGTCTAAATATGGATTGGATTCAATTTGGAGAGCAATGGATAAATCTGGAGTTAAAAATTGTCCAAATGCTTTGATATTTCCTGAATGAAATTATTATGAAGGTGTTGAATAGGAGAGGGTAAATTGGATACCACTAGGAAGAAGAGCTAAAATTCCCAAAGATACAAATAATCAATAATACCTACATTTTAGTTACATTTTGAATTTCAAAGTCATTTTAAATCTAGTATTTATTTATACACTCAAACATTCTAGAGTCCTGGTGTGGCACTGTAGGATAAACACTGGACTGCTAACTTCAAGGTCGGCAGTTCAAACCCACCAGCTGCTTCTCTGGAAGCCTATAGCAGGTTGCTATGAATTGGAACTGACCTGATGGCACTTAGCAATAGCAACAATATTCATGAAGAAAAATTATTGTTGTTGTTGTTGTTAGATGCTGTTGAGTCAGTTCTGACTCATAGCAACTCTCTGCACAACAGAACAAACTAGTGCCCGGTCCTATGCCATCCTCACCATTACTGGTTTGCTTGAGCCCATTGCTGCTGCCACTGTGCCAATCCATCTCATTGGGGGTCTTCCTTATTTTCACTGACCCTCCACTTTACCAAGCATGATGTCCTTCTCCAAGGACTAGTCCCTCCTGATAGCATGTTGGAAGTTGTTGTTGTTGTTGTCAGGTGCCATCGAGTCGGAACCGACTCATAGTGACCCCATGCACAGCAGAACGAAACAATGTCCGATCCTGGGCCAACCTCACTACCGCTGCCACACTTGAGTCCATCAATGATGCCACCTGGCTGATCCATCTCGTTGGGGGGTCTTCCTCTTTTTCTCTGACCCTCGACCCTACCCAGCATGACATCCTTCTCCAACGACTGTTTCCTCCGGACAATATGTCCAAAGTTGGAAGTAGGAGAGACTAAGTCTCACTATCTTGGGTTGACTGTACTTCTTCCAACACAGACTTGTTTGTTCTTCTGCCAGTCCATGGGACTTTTCATATTCTTCTCTAATATCATGACGCAAATGCATCAATTCTTTTATGATCTTCTTTATTAACTGTCCAGATTTCACATGCAGATGAGGCTACTGAAAAGACCATGGCTTGGATCAGGTGCACCTTAATCCTCATACTAACATCTTTGCTCTTGACCACTTGAAGAGTCTTGTTCAACAGATTTGCCTAACGCAATACGTCATTAGATTTCTTAACTGTTGATAGTGGATCCAAGCAAAATTAGCCTGTGTATTAAATTTATGAGGGCCAATTTGTCCATTGTTACTATGTGTCTAAGCTCACAGCTATTTAGCAGTAATAGTGTAGTGAAGAAAGACAGAAAGTCACTGTATAACAATTTTCTTAGCGTTCTGTTTGGGATTACCTTACTCTTGACAAAGTGTTCCCATTTTGCCTGCTTGTGAACAGTAGATATGATTTTAAGAAAGCCAAAATAATTGTGTACCTACCAATAACTAAGAACAAAATTGTATTATTCTGTTGGTCATTGAATCTTCCACTGAGGTAACACTGGGAGAGAGTAGCTTTAGCCACTCTTTTTAGTGGCAAAGACTGGGGAGAGAACCAAGTCCTAGTCAGATGGGAAGATGGTTCAATCTTCATGGGATAGCACTTTGAAACCAATTACAATTCCTTAGTAAGTCCTCAAAGGGGAAGCCCAGCATCAACCAAGCCATTATCTGAAAGGAGTTGCAACCATCACCGCTGTTTTGATCTCTGTGCCTCCCAAAGGGAGGAAATCTAAGATCAGGAGAGTAAGAAAATGTCCATGTGGGAGTTTGGGGAGAACTGTCTTTCTCCATATCCTCTCCTTTACCTTACCATCAAGGATGATTAAAAATATTGGTACTCTTTGAACACTCAGTATGAATCTGGAACTGAGAAAAACTGTGGATACAAGTTAAATAAAAGTTCCAGAATTTCTGATGGTGACTTAATAAGATTAGGTTTGAACTCAAATCTTCCTGACCCTCAGACCTGACATCTGCTCACCCCATAGTAATCTGTTTTTAACCCATCTCTTAGCTCATTTATTGTTTCCACCTCATTTCAGTCACCTCATATGCATGCAAAGGCTGAATGCATGAATAAGAAAGACCAAAGAAGAATTGAGGCCTTTGAATTATGGTGTTGGTGAAGAATATTGAATATACAATGGACCACCAGAAGAATAATAAATCTGTATTGGAAGAAGTACAGTCATAATTCTTTGAAGTGTGGATGGTGAGGTTTCATCTCATGCACTTTAGATATATTATCAGGAGGGACCAATCCTTAGAGAAGCACATCATGCTCGGTAAGGCAGAGGGTCAGTGAAAAAGAGGAAGACCTTCAACAAGACAGATCGACACAGTGGCTGTAACAATGGGCTCACACATGGCAATGGTTATGAGGATGGTTCAAGAGTGGGAAGTCGTTTGTTCTGTTGTACATTTGTTGTTAAGTTCTGTGTACATAAGGTTGCTATAAAACAGAAACCAACTCAATGGCACATAAAACATCTTTTGCCTGACTGCTCAAATTAAAATTAAATGCTAGTAAAATGTCTATTCTACTGTCCATTGATCAATTTGATAAGTTGATGGTCTTGCTCTGAGAGTTTGTCACATGTGGTTGTTGTTGTTGTCTGGTGCCATCGAGTTGGAACGAACTCATAGGGACCCCATGCACTGCAGAACGAAACAATGTCTGATCCTGGGCCAACCTCACTACCGCTGCCACACTTGAGTCCATCAATGATGCCACCTGGCTGATC
>NW_006408536.1:22131085-22141341 GCF_000296735.1 Chrysochloris asiatica
GTACAGATTTCTCAGAAGTACAATTAAGTGTTCTGGAATACTCATACTTCTCAATGTTGTCCATAGCTTGTCATGATTCACACAATCGAAAGCCTTTGCATAGTCAATAAAGCACAGGTAAACATCCTTCTGGTATTCTCTGCTTTCAGCCAAGATCCATCGGACAGCAGCAATGATATCTCTCGTTCCATGGCTTCTTCTGAATCCAGCTTGAACCTCTGGAAGTTCTCTGTCAATGTATGATTGTAGCCGTTGTCACATGTGGAGCTGCATGTAATTATGTACCTCCTTTAACATCTTTCAATGACTGCCCAATGTAAATGCTACATTTTCTTCAGTACAGACGTTGGTTAGTAATTAATGCCTCAAACAAGGAAGAAGAGACTTGTTGGAGAGACTTCTGAGCTTTGCAGATAAACATATTATTCCAATTTTAAAATGGGATTGCTTTCCTTCAAATTATATGCTATGGGAACACACTAAAGTAATTCATGTGTCTCATAAGAGCTCTGGTGACATTATGTGTGTTTGTTTGGGAATGAATGCCATTTAGGGAGCTTTTCAAAAGCAGCACCATGGATCAAATAGAAGTCAATGCCAACATAAGGGCCCATGACTTTCCTCTGGCTTCCTGCCACCAGATAATTCAGGAAATGAGTAATAGTACACTAACCCTTCAACTCTGCTGGCTCAATTTTTCCATGTGATTTCCTGTAACTTATATATGCAGTCCATTATTGTGTCCACCAACCATCTTTATATAATTATCTACAAGTCTATAAACCCATAGTTCATGAACATATCTAAAATTATATTTCACGGCTACTCCTGCAGATTGTGTTAGAAGGTACAAATGTTTTACTTTGCTATTGAGACATTTTCCAATAGGGTGTTGAGACTTTTTGGCCCACATTGTATACTTGTCATTGTGTGAAATACATGCTGAATATTTTAAGAATGTTCTTAAACTTTGGGTTGTCCAGTCTATTGTCCCTGATCCCACTCCAAAATTAGGAACATCTCCTTAGTAGTTGGATATTTTGTTTTGGACAGAAGGGTTCAAAGATCCCAAAATAGTTGAAATTCAGAATCTCCTCTTACTGAGGCCCAAGCCTTTAGGAACTAGGAGGACCTACCTTTACTTACTCATCTGGAATGAGTTTTTTTGGTTTGAGAAGGAGAGGGAGGTAATTAAAACAACAAAAAACCTTTTTTATTGTGATGTGAATTGAGTGAAAGATCATCAGTTTTACATTAAGCAAACCATACACTTTGTTTCACTTCAATGGTTTCAATCCCCTCCATATAACATCAGTTATCTTGTGTTTCTTGTTTCCATCCCGCCCTCCTTCTAGCCTTCCTAAACTTTGTCTTGAGATAATGTGCCCTTTTGATCTTGAGTGGTTGACCATTCCTTTGGTGAACATACCTTATTAGTGGTATTGCCCCCAACCCCCGCCCCATATATCTGCCTGCTCTTTGGCTGAAAATTGAGTCACAAGATTGAGTTCAGTACCAAACTTGAAGGGTGAACAAGGCTGAGGAAAGTCATTTTGAGTTCTAGACTTATGAAAGAACTAGAAGGAAATCCAGACTTCATTTAATCTCCTGGTTCAATATCATTTTATAAACAAGGAAACTGAGATTCAGAATGATGAACTAATAGAACTAGAGAGAATGTTCTCTGAACCTGGAGGATACAGTAGATGATGGAAGGAAGCATGGCGCTCACGATGCTCTGAGCCACCTTCTTGTTATTCCCTTCTCTATGAGTTGAAACTGACTCAGTGGCACTTAATAACAACAGCGTTTTTTTCCGAACCAAATGAAGAGTTTAACAGACTTTTCCAGATCTTCATGAGTCTGTCATATACAGAACACACTTTCTGTGTCTAAATGTTTCTACCCTCAGCCACACCACACCCTTTTTTTTTTGAGGGGGGAGGCGGCTTTCTACAATAGCTCCCTTGTGATATAGTTAAGGTTTGTGTCAACTTGACTGGGCCATGATTCTCTGTGGTTTGGCAATTGAGATGTAGCTATCCTCATAATGAGATCTAATATAATGTAATTAACTCTATGATGAGGTCTTCTATGAGCAGTTAATCATTTGAAAGAATGTTTCCTGGGAGTGTAGCCTGCTTGCAACATATTAGACACCCAGATTCTACTGGTTCTGGATCTGGCATCTAACTCATCCTCCAAATTCCAGTTCTTTGAATTTGAGCAGTGACCTGCTGATCCTGGGAGTCCTCAGCAGCCTGCCTCCTTACTTGCTGGACCTGCCTGCCTGCCTGCCAAACTTGGTTCATCTGACCCAGGCTTGGGATTCTCCCACCTCTAAATGTGTGAGTCATTTCTTTGATATATATATATATATAGTTTTGCTTCTTTAGAGAACCCAGACTAAGACAACCCTCTACCCTACTTGTCAGCTCAGTTTCTGCAGAATCCACCACCGTCAGATGTGCATGCCAACAACCCTTACCTTTACAACTTTGTTTGCCTCTAGGAAAAATAGAATCATTGTGGTTTCCCTGGAATTTCTTAGCATGTCTCTGAAGCCTCACTGTTTAATTCTGATGTGGGTGCTCATGTTATGGCTATTAATTATTGCATTAAGTCAACTCACAAAACTAATGAAGAGTTGGACATGAGAATGCACTTTTGTATTTTTATAAACTTGGATTTTATAATCCTGGATTCTAGGATATAAAGATAAATATGGTCCAACTATACTCAGAAAGAAAAAAAAAAAATGCAGCTTTTCATTGCTACCTTCTAACAGAAAATATGGACTTCTATATCTCATTAAAACTGCATGTAAAATAATGAAAACATCACCACTGGTGACATTTAGGTAGGTCTTAATTCACTGCAGGTTTTATTTTCAGCTCTGACATCTATATAGAGAACGTTATTTTTTTTCTATGCCTTCAAAATCATTCTATAACTAAAATTAGAATCTTTTGAAGTTCTTACATCAGCCATAGGATGAGTCAAGGATGCAAGACTGTGAGAAAGGTTGGCCTTTTATGTGTATGGGTAGATTTAGTCATTAGACAGGATCGTTACGTGAGCACTGTTGGGTGCCTAACTAGAACACTCACTCAATTCCCAATATTTCTCTATTACAATTCAAATACTAGTGGAAGACAGAACACTGAATCATCAACACCTGAAATCGTGAATTGAATCAAGTGGGATTAACATGTAAACCACCTCCAAACGCTTAAAGGAGTAAGTTTCAGGTCAGATAAAGCTTGATGGTGAGGCAAGGGAAAAGTACAATCATTATTCATGGTTTGAAGGCCTATCTGCAGTTGGGCTCCTTATGGTTCGTCAAATGAGAAGACAATGAAAGTAACCAATAGTTAGCAGTTTGACAGTGTGGTGCTATGGGTAAAATGCGCTGGACTGCAAAGTCAGTTTGAAATTCAAGGTCGGCAGTTCAAGCTCACGCGTCACTCCTTGGAAACCCTATACAGGGTCGCTATGGGTTATAACTGACTTGATGGCACTTAACAACAACAACACCTTCTGTAACTACCACTCATCTGTCAGTTTCTCACACTATGGTGGCTTGTGAGTTGCTGTGATGCTGGAAGCTATGCCACCGGTATTTTAAATACCAGCAGGGTCACCCATGGTGGACCGGTTTCAGATGAGCTTCCAGATGAAGACAGACTAGGAAGAAGGAGTGACGAACCACTTTCCAATATTTAGTCACTGAAAACCTTATGAATAGCAGTGGAATATTATTAGGTATAGTACCAGAAGATTATGAATAGCAGCCGAGTATTATCAGATATAGTGCCAAAAGATGAGCCCCTCAGGTTGGAAGGTGCTCAAAACATGACTGGGAAAGAGCTACCTCCTTAAAGCAGAGTTGACCATGATGATGCAAATATAGTCATGATGCATGGCTCCACAATCAACACGCACGGAAGCAGCAGTCAAGAAATCAAACAATGGATTGCATTAGGCAAATCTGCTGTACAAGACCTTTTTAAAGTATTAAAGAGCAAAGATATTAGTTTGAGGCTAAGGTGAGTCTGACCCAAGCCACGGTATTTTTAATTGCTTCATACACATGTGAAAGTTGCACAATAAATAAGGAAGACCATAGAAGAATTGATGCATTTGAATTATGGTGATGGAGAAGAACATTAAAAGTACCATGGACTGCCAGAAGAACAAACAGATCTATGTTAGAGGACGTACAGCTAGAATGCTCCTTAAAAGCCAGGATGGCACAACTTTGTCTCTCATATTTTAGACATGTTAGCACAAGGGACCAGGCCCTAGAGAAGGGCATCATGCTTGGTAGCATGGAGGGTCAGAAAAGAAGAGGAAGACGTCCAACAAGATGGACTGGCACAGTGGCAGCAGGAATGGGCTCAAGCGCAACAATAATTGTGAGGATGGCACGGGACCGGGCAGTGTTTTGTTCTGTTGTACGTAGGGTTGCTATGAGTTGGAGTTAACTCGGAGGTATATAATAACAACAACCTTCTTTAGGAAGCTAAGGACGATTTCTTCTAAACAAACAAAAAATAGCTTAAATGCATATAGACACAAAATATGCTTACACTTTCAGAGATGGCCAAGGATTCCTTGAAGTTTTCACATAGCCCTCAGGTTAAGAACCTCTGCTCTATAGGGTCACATGCAAAAAGTGGGCCTATAGTTAATTGGTTTCCATCTTGGCCAGTTCACTCTTTGTCTTAAAAGATGAAACATAAAGCATAATCATTGCATTTCCGGAAAATATCAAGAGTCCTAGAATATGTGGCAGTAGCATTTTTTGAGTACCTATGTATGTAAGACTGTATTCATACACAATAATGCCCTAGCTGTATGTTTTACCCCATTGCCAGTAGTTTCCTATGCACACTATGGGTGTTATGTGTGCTATTTATGTTGTTATGTTATTTGCGAAATATGATGTTATCTTCTCCTAACACTCAAATTAGGACCTCTGGTAGTGTAGTGGTTACGAGTTGGGCTGCCAATCTTGAGGTCAGCAGTTCATAACTACCAGCCATTCTGTGGGAGAAAGATGAGGCTTTTTGCTCCTGTAAAGATTTACAGCCTCAGAAACCCTATGCAGGATTGCTATGGGTCAGAACTGACTCCACGGCACACCACCACCACCACTCAAATATGATCTCTTCTGAGAACATAGATAACAAATTCATCTACGTCACATGGCTACTACTGATGCTTGAGAGTCAAACCCAATGGCGTTTGAATGAGAACAAAAAGTAGTGAAGTAATCCATCATTTCAGAAATGACTGTCATGTGTTTATCATGTTAGCAAATGGAAGAAAAGGCAAATGAGTTCAGTTGCAACAAAGGTGATTTAAGTCATAGCAGGAAGAATTTCTGCACATTGTGAGCATAACTTATTACAGGACTGCAGCAGAGAATATAAAATCTCCTTTTCTGAAGGTCTTTAAAAGTAGAATGGGTTCTCAATCTGTTCCTAGAAGGCAGGAAGTTGACCTAGTGATTTTAATGGGTCTCTTTGACCCTTTAATTCTTGTGACAGTAAACATGGTTTAGAATGTAGATATGAGCTATAAACTATATGTGCTATATAAAACTATCAAGTAGATCTCATTGAAAGCAATTGTTTTACCTTGAATTTAAGCAAGTCTTCAAACATTTGCAAAATTTGAAGACAATTTATGTTCTGATCTGAATCTTACAATTTTTTTTCCCAACAGCCCTTTCAAAAGAAAGTTCCAAAAAAGTTGATTCCAAAATCAGATGTCTTTGAAACTGTATTTGATTGTGTTTTTGAACTTCGGTTGGAGTAAATGAGGAATTAATATGGGGTATGAGACGAGGTCCACATTCATGGAAGCAGCAGTCAAGAAATCAAATAATATATGCCTTAGACAAATGCGCTGCAAAAGAACTCTTTAAAGTGGTAAAGAGTAACGATGTCATTTTGAGGACTAAGATTCACTTCCCCTAAGCTATGATATTTTTCATCCCCTCATATGTATGCAAAACCTGGACAGTGAGTAAGGAAGAAGGTAGAAGAATCAATGCATTAAATTATGGTGTTGACAAAGAATAGTGAAAGCACGACCATAGACTGCCAGAAGAACAAACCAATCTGTGTTGGTAGAAGTACAGCCAGAATGCTCCTTAGACGTGAGGACAGTGAGATTTTGTCTCTTGCACTTTGGACATGTTTTCTGCAGGGACCAATTCCTGGGCAAACATATAATGCTTGATAAAGTGGAAAGTCAATGAAAAACAGGAAGGCCCCCAACAAGATGGGTTGGCACAGTTCTACAAAAATGGCCTCAAATATAACAATTGTGGGGATGGTGTAGGACCAGGCAGTGTTTCATTCTATCATGAATAGGGTCACTATGAGTTGGAACCAACTGGAAGACACTTAACAACAGCAACAACAATGAGACGAGGGCACTGAACTAGAAGTCTCATGCATGCTTTCCTATTAATTGTTGTTAAGTGTTGTCGAGTCGGTTCCAACTCTGTATAGGGTTTCCAAGGAATGGCTGGTGTATTTGAACTGCTGACCTTGTGGTTCAAACCTATCTCGTAGTCCAGTGCTTATCCTACAATGCCACAGATCACCTAACTTCTAAAAGTCATTTTCATATCTATAAAACATTTTACAAGGTGTTGGATAAAACATTTTACAAGGTACTTTAAATGTCTTTTTTTAAATCATTCATTTCTGTAAGAGTAAGAATTCTGGCAGAAAATCTCCAAAACAATGGGAAATAAAGATGGAAACCAAATATCAGCAAAGACATCATGAACAGGTGAAACAAGCTGCTCACTTGCTCCTTTTTCTTTCCTCTCGTCCACAATATCCCATGGTGTCCTGACTTTAAATTAATTCCGTCCATCAAATCCTGCTTGTACAAACAATATGTGCCAGATTCAAGGCTCACTTCATTATTTCACTATAGATTCAGACCATTTAAAATAACATGGATTTAGAATTGGATTCTTGAAAGCAAGATTTGTATCCTTGCTTATACTTTGGTCAGGGATAGCCAGTAATTCATGTAAAACATTTTTAAAAATCTAAGATAAAACATATTAGAAAAGTGAATATTAGATAAAAATCAGAAGAGACATGAACAGAAATAGATTCGGCACTTACAAACAAACAAAGATGGTGCTGGGCAGCAACAGGTAGAAAATTTGCTACCACTGAACTAGGCTTTGACTTCCAACAGTTGTCTGACTTTTACTACAGTACCACAGTGTCTGACTCAGGAGAACACTAACGGCATTCTTTCTCTTGGCCCCTTATTTTCAGACTCCCACCTATTTGGAAATACATATTTAAAACCTTGGGAAGTGTGATGTGCTTGTTATTCAGTCAATAGATTGCACAGTTCTGTTTGGGTTTGACTTGGCTCTCAAAGCCTTGAGCTCTGAATTCCTTGCAGAGTTAATTCTACCTCTGCTCCCACAAAGCTAACACAAGCATGGGATTCCTGGATACAATGCTGTCAGCATTTGCTCTAGGTTTCAGAAAAATGCAAATACAAACCAACACCACGGAACATAATTATTACTGTTTTATCATGGACCAATGCTCAAGTGATTATCAAGTGAATTTGCAAGTTCACCTTGGTCCTTTTAGATCTTTCCCATCTGTCTATCTCCTACCCCATTTCTCCTTTCCAGTATCTGATAATCTCTTTCTCACTACTAGTCTTCAGTGCCACCAAACCCACTCTCAGAAATCAATCTCACATCAGCTCTTTACAACCGTAGGAATTGAGGCCAATGGGGTCTATCTCTTGGAAGTATTTGCACTGTAAACCTGAATGTGCAGGCAAATTTCTCCCTGAGGAATTTCCGTAGGGATGTCCCAGCTCCTTTAAGACAACTGTTGTTAAGTGCCGTGGAGTCGGTGCCAACTCTTAACAACCTTGTATAGGGTTTCCAAGGAGCAGCTGATGAGTTTGAATCACTGACCTTGTGGTTAGCAGTTCAGTGCTTATCCTACAGCACCACACCAGGACTCCCCAACAACTGTAGCAGGCAGGGCCTTAAACTTGAGTCAGACCTTGTTGTTGGGCTTGTGTTATTTGTTGTTGTTAAGTGTCTTCGTGTCAGTTCTGATTCACAACAATCTTCTAACAGAACAAAGCACTGCTCATTGTTGCAGCCACTATGGCAATCCAACTCCAAGAAAGGCTTCCTAGTAGTGTAGTGGTTATGAGTTGGGCTGCTAATCTCAAAGTCAGCAGTTCGAAACTACCAGCCATTCCACAGGAGAGAGATGAGGCTTTCTGCTCCCATAAAGATTTACAGCCTCAGACACCCTATACAGGGTCGCTATGAGTTGGAACCGACTCCACGGCCCACAGCTGCCACCACCACTTTATCAATCACTTTACCAGGGACTGATCCTTCCTTATAACATTTCCAAAGCATGCAAATTGAAGCCCTGCTATCCTCCCTTATAAGGAACATTTTAGTTGTACTTTTTTCAAGACAGATTTGTTCCTTCTTTTGGTAGTCCTTAGTATATTCAATATTCTTTACCAGCCCCATAATTCAAAGAAATCAATTCTTCTTCAGTCTTCCTTATTCATTATCCAGCTTTCTCACGCATATGAGTCAATCGAAAATACCACGGTTTGGGTCAGGCACACTTTAGTCCTCAAAGAGACATCTTTGCTCCTTTACACTTTAAAGAGTTCTTTTACTGCACATTTGCCCAATGCAATATGTCATTTGATTCCTTGACTGCTTCTTACATTAGTGTCGATTGTAGGTTCAAGTAAAATTAAATACTTTGCAACTTCAGTCTTTTCTCTGTTTACCATGATGTTGTTTATTGGACCAGTTTTCAGTTTTGTTTCATGTTGAGGTTATAGTGTTTTATCTTCATCCATATCGAATGCTCTGGTAGCGTAGTGGCTACGAATCGGGCTGCGAACCTTAAGGTCAGTGGTTCGAAACTACCAGCTGCTCCACGGGAGAAAGATGAGGCTTTCTACTCCCGTAAAGATTTACACCCTCGGAAACCCTGTACAGGGTCGCTATGGGTCGGAACCGACTCGACGGCACTTAACAACAACATATCGAATGCTAAGGAGCTCTGGTAGCGTAGTGGTTACTAGTCGGGCTGCGCACTGCAAGGTCAGCAGTTGGAAACTACCAGCTGCTCCACGGGAGAAAGATGAGGCTTTCTGCTCCCGTAAGGATTTACAGCCTCGGAAACCCTGTACAGGGTTGCTATGGGTCGGAACCGACTCCACGGCACATAACAACAACAACAACAAAAGATTTACAGCCTTGGAAACCCTGTACAGGGTCGCTGTGAATCGGAACTGACTCCACAGCACTTAACAACAACAATATCAAATGCTTTGATCTTCATCCGTATGTGCTTCAGGTCCTTTCTGCTTTCAGCAAACAAAGTTGTGTCATCTGCTTATTGCACAAGTTGTTAATGAGGCTTCCTCTGATCCTGATGCCATGTTCTTCTTCAAATAGTCCACCTTCTTCAATTATTAGCTCAGCATACACAGAGAATAAGTATTGTGAAAAGATACAACCCAGATGCACACCATTCCTAATTTTAAACCACTCAACGACTGCTTCCTAGCCTATTTATGGGCTTTGCAGGAGCAAAATTAGGTATTCTATACTATCCATTCTTGAAATGTTATCCATAATTTGTTTTAATACACACAGTCAAATAAAACACAAGTAAACACCTCTCTGGTATTCTCTGCTTTCAATCAACATCCATTAGACATCAGCAATGATAGCTCTCATTCCATGTCCTCTTCTGAATCCAGCTTGAATTTCAGGCAGCTGCCAGTTGATGTACTGCTACAACTATTTTTAAAATTATCTTAAGCAAAATTTCACTTGCATGTGATATTAATGGCATTCTTTGATGATTTCTTCATTCCATTGAATTACCTTTCTTTGACATGGGCAAAGATATGGATCTCTTCCAATCAGTTGGCCGGGTAGCAATCTTTTAAATTTCTTGGCACAGAAGACTAAGCGCTTTCAGAGTTGTACCAGTTTTTGAAACATTTCAATTGATACTCCATCCATTCCTTGAGCCTTGTTTAACACCAGTGCCTTCAGTGCAGTTTGTATCTTCAATACCATTGGTTCTTGATCATATGCTACCGCTAAAAGTGGTTGAACGTTGACCATTTCTTTTTGGTACAGTAACTCTGTATAATACTTCAATCTTCTTTTTTTTTTGACAGAT
>NW_006408536.1:22141776-22143155 GCF_000296735.1 Chrysochloris asiatica
CCTCCTGACCGGGTCTGCACGGTCTGCATCAGATTCTCCCTTATTTATTGTTTGTTCCCATCTTCTTTTGAATGATGCATCATTCAATAATTTGCTCATAGAAGCCTTCAATATTTCAACTCGAGGCTTGATTTTTTTCTTCATTCTTTCAGCTTGAGAAATGCTAAGTCTGTTTATGTTGTTTAAAAAAAAAGGTATTTGCAATGAATAAGTTGCTGGTCTTGCAAAATTCTATCATGTGATCTCTAACGTTGTTTCTATCACCCAGGCCATATTTTCCAACTAAAATATTTCTACTTACTTTCCAACTTTTGTATTCCAAACCCCAGTAATTACCAATGCATCTTGATTGCATGTTTGATTAATTTCAGAATGAAGAAGCTGGTAGAATTGTTCATTTCTTTATCATTGGTTTTAATTGTTGATCTGCAAATTTGAGGAATAGTGGAATTAACTAGTCTTCCTTGTTATTGTTGTTGTTAAGTGCCATGGAGTTGGTTCTGATTCATAGTGCCCCTGTATAGAGCATCTGAACTGCCAACCTTGAGGTTCAAACCGACCTTGAGGTTGAGAACTTATCCTACGGTGTCACACCAGAGCTACAAGGTCTTCCTTGTAGGCCTATGGATATTATCCTATTACTTGATGGCATTTACTTCAAGATAAATCTTGAAATGCTCTTTTTGAAGATGAATGTGATGCCATTCCACTTATTCCCAGAATAGTAAACCATGTGATTTTCTTATTCAAAAAGGCTAGTTCTTGTCCATTTCAGTTCACTGATGCCTATGGAATCCTGGCGTGGTGCTGCTTTGGTGGTTCAAACCCACCAGCCACTCATTGGAAACCCTATACAGGGTCTATCTGAGTCAGAACATATTCAACTGCACTTAACAACAAGAATGCCTGTATCAATCTTAATGTGTTCCATTTCATTTTTGATGACTTCCAACTTTCCTAGATTCATACTTTGTACATACCATATTCTGATTATTAATGGATGTTTACAGCTGTTTCTTCTCATTTTGAGTTGTGCCCCATCAGCAAATGAAGTTCCCAAAAGTTTGGTTCCATCCACATCATTAAGGGAGACTCTATTTTGATGTTCAACCATGTTGCAGACTGTGAAGGCCCGGTCAGAGGTTCGAGGACCTATAGGCCCAAGTGTAACAGATCTAGCCACCTGGCAGTTTAATAACAAATTATTTTTCATCTTAATATCCAGTTATGTTTTATTAATTGCATACATGGAGCCCTTGATATCCACAGATAAATGTAATATTTTCCTAAAAGCCAAGACTGTAAAATTCCAAACAGGCAAAGTTCTTCCCTCAGAGAATTCATTCAAGGTAAATTGGGTGGCTCCCTGGTCTGTTCCA
>NW_006408536.1:22143725-22147610 GCF_000296735.1 Chrysochloris asiatica
TGGCTGAGATGTTTGCAATGCAGGATCTGCCTGATGCCAGTCCAGCATTCACTCTGGTTTTGGAGTGTCTCTTTGTCTCTCTCTTTGTGTCTCTGTGTCTCTTTTGCTATCTCTATCACCGTCAGGTATCTCCACCTCGTGAACCGAACCCCTATGTCAAGGCCAGTCCCCAGCACAACCGTTTAAAGAGGAAGCATATGATCAAAAGCCAATGATACTGAAGGAAGAAGTCCAAGGTGCAATGAAGGAATTGGCAAAGAACAAGGCTCCAGGAATTGATGGAATGAAAATTGAAATCTTTCAAGAAAGTGAGGCAGCACTGGAGACACTCATTCATTTATGCCAAGAAATTTGGAAGACAACTATCTGGCTGACTGATTGGAAGAGATCCATATTTGTGCCCATTCCAAAGAGAGGGGACCCAACGGAATGCAGAAATCATCAGACAATCGCTTTGATATTCCATGTGAGTAAAGTTTTACTAAAGGTAATACAGAAACGGCTGCAAGCATACACTGACAGAGAACATCCAGAGGTTCAAGCTGGATTCAGAAGACGCCGTGGAACGAGGGATATCATTGCTGATGTCTCATGGATCTTGGCTGAAAGCAGAGAATACCAGAAAGATGTTTATCTGTGCTTTACTGACTACGCAAAGGCTTTCGATGGTATGGATTACGACAATCTATGAACAACATTGCGAAGTACGAGTATTCCGGAACACTTAATTGTGCTCATGAGAAATCTGTACATAGACAAAGAAGCAGTTGTTAGAACAGAGCATGGGAACACTGAATGGTTTAAAATTAAGAAAGGTGTGTGACAAGGTTGTATTATTTCACCATACGTATGCAACCTGCATGCTGAGCAAATTATCCGAGAAGCTGGGTTATATGAAGAAAAACGTGGCATCAGGATTGGAGGAAGACTCATTAACAACCTTTGATATGCAGATGATACAACTTTGCTTGCTGAAAGTGAAAAGAACTTAAAATATTTACTGACGAAGATCAAAGAGCACAGCCTTTGGTATGGATTGCATCTCAATGTAAAGAAAACAAAAATCCTCACTGCTGGACCAATAAACAACATTCTTATCAATGGAGAAAAGATTGAAGTTGTCAAGGACTTCATTCTCCTTGGATCAACTATCAACACTCATGGAAGCAGCAGTCAAGAAATCAAACGACGTATTGCATTAGGCAAATCTGCTGCACAAGAACTTTTTAAAGTATTGAAGAGCAAAGATGTCAGCTTGAGGACTAAGGTGTGCCTGACACAAGCCATGGTATTTTCAATAACCTCATATGCATGCGAAAACTGGACAGTGAATAAGGACGACCATAAAATAATTGACGCATTTGAGTTATGGTGTTGGAGGAGAATATTGTAAGTGCTATGGGCTGCCAAGAGAACAAACAGATCTGTGCTGGAAGAAGTGCAGCCAGAGTGCTCCCTGGAGGCCAGGATGGCCAGACTTCGTCTCTCATACTTTGGACATATTGTCAGGCGGGACCAGTCTCTGGAGAAGGATATCGTGTTTGGTAAGGTGGAGGGTCAGAGAAAAATAGGAAAACCCCCAGAGAGATGGATTGGCAGAGTGGCAGCATCAATGGGCTTAAGTGTGGCAACAATTGTGAGGTTGGTCCAGGACTGGGCAGTGTTTGGTTCTGTTGTACCTAGGGTCGCTATGAGTCGGCACCTACCTGATGGCGCCTAACAACAACAACAACCACAACTATTTTGAAGAGGCAGCTCTTCCCTAGTGGTATTTTGAGTGCCTTCCACCCTGAGAGGTCATCTTCTGATACTGTATTAGACAATGTTCCACTGCTATTCGAAGGGTTTCAGGGATCTAATCCCTCAGAAGTAGACAGCCTATCACTTCTTCCTAGTCAGTTCTTAGTCTGTAAGCTCCACTGAAATCTGCCCACCATGGGTGACTCTGCTGACATTTGAAATACTGGTGGCTAGTTTCCAATATCACAGCAACACACAGTCACCACTGATGACAAACTGACAGATGAGTGATGGCTTGGCCTTATGGTGGTGGTTAGGTGCCGTGGAGTTGGTTCCGACTCATAGCGACCCTGTACAGGGTTTCCGAGGCTGTAAGTCTTTACAGGAGTAGAAAGCCTCATTTTTTTCCCACAGAACAGCTGGGAGTTTCGAACTGCTGACCCTGAGGTTAGCAGCCCGATTCGTAACCACTACGCTACCTAGAACTAATTACTCTTGACCTCTGGTCCAGTGACTCAAATTAACAGGGGTGTCAGGTACCGGCCCCAAAATTCTAACCATCTGGGTCACACAGTTCATTTGCTGTTATGTAGCTCCTCTTGTACCTTCCTGCCTTGTTAGACTTGAGTCTCCCCAGGGCAGGGACCATGTCTTTTCAACTCTGGATCTCCAGGCCCAGGTCGGCCTCACTGAAAATGCTTCCAGGCAAATAATTCGATTCTTGCAGTTCAAACAAGAGCTTGTGTTTTCCCCAAGTGGCGTGCTCCATTCTCCATCACCACGGATCTTTCCTCTGGTTTCAGAGAACACTTCCAATGGCAGAAGAATCTAACCCAACCTGCTGTAGGACAGATCCCACCAATCCAAAGCTAAAGAGTACTTTAAGGTCATCAATATGTTACATTTGGGAGCCCTGTATTCTTTATGCAGACTCCTAGTGTGGTATATAGGATTAGCACTGGACAGCAAACCACACGACCGGCAGTTCAAACTCACCAGTCACTATGAGTCAGAACTGACTCGACGTCACTTAACAACAAAAACAATAACAATAGCATATTCTTAACAGTTCTAGAATGGAAAGACTTTCAGAGAGTAGGAAACAAAAAAACCGAAAACAACCCTGGGTTTTTTTCAGCCTTGCAAAATGCCAAGTACGTACTAATGCAAATGCCACCCAAGGTCTTGAGGGTTAGCTGGAGCAGCTGATACCCCAAGCTGCTTTTTGCAATTCTCCTTCCCAGCACCATGCTCTACATATGTTCCATCTCATCAGCTCGTGCAAAGGTATATTGTGTCCAATACCGCATCTTGCACCAAATAAAAACCTCATCATCACAATATTCAGTCTCCCTTAAAATGAAAATAGGTGTTGAAGGAAGTTTTGTGACTCTTCACAAAAGTAGTGACCTGGCCACATTTTACAAATGAGCAGCCTCTTTCCTTCCACTAGATTTTGGGGTTGTCGGCCATCAGCAAGCTGTAAAATTACTAGGTGTAAGATTGGAATTCACAATACAGAGCAAAATTGTCTGCAGAGTTTTGAAATGATGTTGTAATGGCAACGAGGCTGCAAAGTTGTGAACAAATTATTTTCAAGGAACTAGCTCACAACTTTTTTTTTTTTTTTTTTTCAGAGAGAGAGAGAGAGAAAGGGAATTCTGTTCAGCACATTTAGTTTAAAATGTCATTAATTAAATGTACTAAGAATCTCTCATGAAGTACACTATCCTTAGCCCTTTAGAAAGAATTATAAAAGAAGTAAAATCCAAGTACCTTGGCCTCAAAGAGCTGATGATTTAAAAAGAACATTGACTTTCAAATATTGATAGTCATCATTTCATTTACAGAGAATATACTCTGGGTCAGATTCTCTGTCAAATATTTTAGATACTCTATATTGGTGTTGTTGTATCATCTGCATATCGCAGGTTGTTAATGAGTCTTCCACCAATCCTGACGCCATGTTTTTCTTCATAGAACCCAGCTTTTCATATTATTTGCTCAGCATACAGGTTGAATAAGTATGGTGAAAGAACACAACCTGTCGCACACCTTTCCCAATTTTAAAACATTCAGTGTTCCCATGCTGTGAACAACTGCCTCTTGGTCCAGGTACAGATTTCTCAGAAGTACAATTAAGTG
>NW_006408536.1:22147945-22168079 GCF_000296735.1 Chrysochloris asiatica
GGAGAGAACAGTCGCTGGAGAAGGATGTCATGCTGGGTAAGGTGGAAGGTCAGAGAAAAAGAGGAAGACCCCCAACGAGATGGATCAGCCAGGTGACATCATTGATGGCGTCAAGTGTGGCAGCGGTAGTGAGGTTGGCCCAGGATCAGACATTGTTTCGTTCTGCTGTGCATGGGGTCGCTATGAGTGGGTTCCAACTTGATGGCACCTGACAACAACAACATATTGGTGTTGTTAGGCGCCATTGAGTCTGTTCCAACTCATAAAGACCCTGTGTACAACAGAATGAAACGATGCCATCTTCATAATTGTTGTTATGTTTGAGACCTTTGTGCCAAGCGTCTTCCTGTTTTTCACTGACCCTCCACTTTTTGAAGCATGATGTTCTTCTTCATGGACTGGTCCATCCTGACAACATGTCAAAAGTACTAGAAATGAAGTCTCATCATTCTCGCTTTAAGGAACATTCTAGCTGTACTTCTTCCAAGACAGATTTGTTAGGGTTTATGGCAGTCACAGTACTTTCAGTGTTCTTTGCCAACACCATAATTGAAATGCATAGATTCTTCTATGGTTCTTTTTATTCATTGTCCAGCTTTCACATGCATATGAGGGGATTGAAAATGCTATGGCTTGGGTCAGGCAAGGTTGTATCATCTGCATATTGCAGGTTGTTAATGAGTCTGCCGCCAATCCTGATGCCACATTCTTCTTCATATAATCTAGCTTCTCAGATTATTTGCTCAGCATACAGATTGAATAAGTATGGTAAAGGATTAAAAACGCAGGCATACACTTTTCCTGATTTTAAACCATTCAGTATCCCTTTGTCTTTTCTAATGACTGCCTCTTGGTATGTGTACAGTTTCCTCAGTAGCACAATTAAATGCTTTGCAATACCCACTCTTCACAATGTTATCCATAGTTTGTTATGATCCTTTGCACACATTCAGTTGCCTTTGCACAGTCAATAAAGCACAAGTAAACATCTTTCTGGTATTCTCTGTTTTCAGATAGGATACATTTGATATCAGCAGTAGTGTCCATCATTCCCTGTCCTCTTCTGAGTCAGGCTTGGATTTCTGGCAGCTCTGTGTCAATGGGCTGCTACATCATTTTTAAATGATCTTCAGCAAAATTTTACTTGCGTGTGATCTTAATGATACTGTTAGAAAATTTCTGCATTCTGTTGGGTCATCTTTCTTTGGAATGAGCACAAATATTGATTCTTTTCCAATTGGTAGTCCAGGTAGTTGTCTTCTAAATTTCTTGGCATAGGTGAGTGAACACTTCCAGCGCTGTATCAGGTTGTTAAAACATTTTAATTTGTATTTCATAAATTCCTGGACCCTTGTTTTTCACCGATGTCTTCAGTGCAGCTTGGACCTCTTCCCTCAATACCGCCAGTTCTTGATCATATGCTACCTCCTGAAATTGTTCAATAGCGGCCAGTTCTTTTTGGTACAACAACTCTGTGCATTCCCGCTTTATGGGAGCAGGAAGCCTCATCTTTCTCCCACAGAGCTTTCAAACTGCTGACCCTGCAGTTCGCAGCCCAATTCGTAACCACTGCACTACCAGAGCTCCTTCATAGAATACTTCAATATTTCAAGTTGAGACTTGATTTTTTTTTTCTTTTCAGTTCTTTCAGTTTGGTTTTCTAACTTCATTTTTTTGTACATTTCATTATAATACTTGATTTTGCCTTCTCAAGCTACCCTTTGAAATTTTCTGTTCGGTTCTTTTACTTCATCAATTCTTCCAGTTGCTTTAGCTTCTCTATGTGTAAAGGTAAGTTTCAGCCTCTCTTCCGGCATTCATTTTGGTGTTTTGTGTTTTTTTTTCTTTTCTGTCTTCTTCTTCTGTGTGTCATCCCACAACTCCTCTGGTCTTCGGTCATTAGTATCTAAGGCATCAAAAATGTTATTGCAATGATTTCTGAATTTAGGTGGGCTATACTCCAGGACATATTTTGGCTCTCTTGGACTTGTTTTCATTTTGTTAAGAATCAACCTGAACTTGGATATGAGCAATTGATGGTCTACTCCATAGTCAGCTGATAAGACTGAGCTTCTCACAGATGTAATCAATTTGATTTCTATAATTCCGTCTGTCGATGTCCACATGTGTGTTGTTCTTGTTGTTGTTAGGTGCCATCGAATCGGTACTGACTCATAGTGACCCTATGCACAACAGAACGAAACACTGCCTGGTCCCGGGCCAACCTCACAATTGTTGCCATGCTTGAGCCCATTGATGCTGCCACTTGGCCAATCCATCTCACTGGGGGTCTTCCTCTTTATCTCTGACTCTCCACCTTACCAAACATGATATCCCTCTCCAACGACTGATCCCTCCTGACAATATGTCTGAAGTATTAGACGAAGTTTGGCCATCCTGGCCTCCAAGGAGCACTCTGGCTGTACTTCTTCCAATACAGACCTGTTGGTTCTATGGGCAGCCCATGGCACTTTCAATATTTCCCTCCAACACTGTAACTCAAAAGCATCAATTCTTCTACGATCTTCCTTATTCACTGTCCAGCTTGTATAGTCACCATTTATGTTGTTGAAAAAATGTACTTGCAAGGAATAAGTTATTGATGTTGCAAAATTCTATCGTGGTATCTCCAGCATCATTCTTATCACCAAGGCCATCTTTTTCCAACTACTGATCCCTCCTCTTTGTTTCCAGTCTTCTCATTCCAATTACCAGTAAATTATCAATGTATTTTGATTGCATGTTTGATCAATTTCAGACTGCAGCAGTTGGTATAATTCTGCAATTTCATCATGATTGGTATGTAAATTTGAATTAAGTGGTATTAATGGCCCTTCCTTCTTGTTGTTGTTGTTAAGTGCTATCAAGTTGATTCCAGCTCAGCAACCCTGTATAGGGTTTCTGAGGAGAGGCTGCTGTGCTTGAACCGCCGACTTTTTGATTCAAACTGACCTTGCAGTGCAGCGCATTAACCCTCAGCACCAGGAGTATGGATATTATCTTATCACAAACAGTGTTGTACTTCAGGATAGATCTTGAAATGCCCTTTTTTATGATAAATGTAACAATATTCCTCTTCAGTATGTCATTCGTAGCATAGTAAGTCACGTGGTTATCTTATTCAAAACGGCCAAATCAGCCCATTTTGACTCACTAATGCCTAGGATACCGCCGATCTTTATGCATTCCATTTCATTTTTGACAACTTCCAATTTTACTAGATTCATACTTCGTGCATTACATTCTACTTGTCCACAATGGGTGATCCTGCTGATCACAACATCACAGAAACACACAAGCTACCACAGTGCAACAAACTGACAAGCAAGCAGTGAATACCTTATTTTGTTGTTGTTGTTGTTGTTATGCACCATAGAGTCGGTTCCAATTCAAAGCAACCCTACACACAACAGAGGAAAACCCTGCCCAGTCCTGTGTCATCCTCACAAGTGTTGTTACATTTGAGCCCATTGCTGCTGCCACTGTGCCAATCCATCTTCTTGGAGTTCTTCCTCTTTCTCTCAGACCCTCCAATTTACCAAGCATGATGTCCTTCTCCAGGGGCTGGTTGCTCCTGTGATAGCATGTGTGACGTATGAGAGATGAAGTCTTAAGGAGCATTCTCTCTGTACCTCTTCCAAGACATTTGTTTTTTCTTCTGGAAGTCCATGGTATTTTTAATATTCTCCTCCAACACCATAACTGAAATGCATCAATTCTTCTATGGTCTTTCTTGCTTTTTGTCCACCTTTCATATGAATATGAGTTGACTGAAAATACCATAGCTTGGGTCAGGCACATCTTAATCATCAAACTGGTCTCTGCTCTTGAATGCTTTAAAGAGATTTTACAAAGCAGATTTGCCTAATGTGATATGCCCTTTGATTTTTTGACTGCTGTCTTCATGAGTGTTGATTATGGATCCATGAAAAATGACGTCTTCGACAACTTCAATCTTTTCTCTGTTCATCATGATGTTATTTATTGGTCCAGTGGTGAGGATTTTGGTTTTCTTTACATTGAAGTACACTACATACAAAAGAAGGCGCTCTGGTAGCATAGTGGTTATGAGTTGGGCTGCTAATCTTACAGTCTGCAGTTTGAAACTACTAGCGATTCTGTGGGAGAACGATGAGGTTTTCTGCTCCTGTAAAGATTTACAGCCACTGAAACCCTAAACAGGGTCGTTATGTGTCAGAACCGACTCCCCAGCACACTACAACCACCGCCATATACAGAATTTTTTATCTTTATCAGTATTTTAAGTCCTCTTCTCTTCCAGCAAGCAAGTTTGTATCATCTGCATATCACAGGTTGTTAATGAGTCTTCCTCCAATCCTATTACTCTATATTGTTGTTGTTGTTGTTGTTAAGTACTGTCAGGTGGATTCTGACTCATAGTAACCCTGCAAAGGGTTTTGAACTACCAACCTTGTGGCTGGCAGCTCAATGCTTATCCTACAGCGCCACACCAGGACTGCATACTTTATATTGCTGTTGTTAAGTACCATCGGGTTGGTTCCGATTCATAGCGGCCCTGTAAATGGTTTTCAAGGAGTCACTGGTGGGTTTGAACCACCCATTTTGCATTTAGCAGTCCAGTACTTATCCTGCAGTCCCACACCAGAACTCTTGTACTCTATATTGCTGTTGTTGTTAAGTGCTGTCGAGTCAATTCAGACTCATAGCAACCCTGTATAGGGTTTCCTAGGATCCACTGGTGAATCTGAACTGCCTACCTTGCAGTTCAAACCGACCTTTGGGTCCAGTGTATTATCCCACAGCACCACACCAGGACTCCATACAACTGGACTTGGTTATGTTTCACTAAATTTTATTTATAAAACAGGTAGCCGACTATGGCCAACAGCTGAAATCCAGTTGGCTTCTTGTTTTATAAATAAAATTTATTGCAACATAACCATGTCCCGTTGTTTGCATCTAGTCTCAGGGTATCATCACACTATAATAGCAGAACTGAATAGTTGAGACAGAGACTTTATGACCTGGAAAACTTAAAATTCATAGTAGCAGACCCATTGTGTAAAATGTTTGTGGACCTCTGCTCTTCAACGGGGTTTCAAAAATTCTGTAGAAAAATGTAATTGAAATCTAGTGGAATTTTTCTATTAGCTTTTTGAAGTCCCATCTGATATCATTCATTCTCACAAGAGCACTCACTGATAAAAATAGTGTTTCCCATTTTACAACTAAGGAAACTGAGGGTAATAGGTGAAGGAATTTAGTAAGCTTGGATTTGATTCTAGATCTGTCTAATTCAAAAAGAAATCATTTTCCCACGCTGTACTCCTGAATGGAGTCCTGGTGTGGCATTATAGTCATGTACTCATAAATACAGAAATAGTCAAAATATAAGGAAGGAAGAAATAAGATCCTTAAAGAGTCACAGAGAAACTAAGATCAGAGTTCAGAAACCAAAATCTACTGTCATTGAGTTGATTCCAGCTCATTGTTTAGAAAAGGGAGAGATTACACGGAGCCGGGGAGGTAAAGATACTGAAGAAGATCACCTTTGAATATAAAATCCCAAATCCATGAAAATGAAAGAGCTCAAGGTCACATAGTTAGATAGAAGCAGAGCTGGAATTAGAACCGGCTCTCCAGTTCATGCAGCCTATCTGTTACCATGCTGAGCCATTGTTTTAAAAAAGAGTTGAAGGTTACAGAGTGGCAGGATTGAGTTCAATGATAATTTCTTTATTTGAGTAATCCTATTATTCTCCCAAATGTATTTGTATTTGTGGTGAGTCACATTTCTGAAACCATGGGAACCTCTGCCTGTCTCCACCAAGTCTAAGTCACCAAAGTCAAATCTTCATGTACATATTGCCTGAAGAATTAAGCAGCTCTACCCCAGCAGAGAAATGCAGACATGAACAGAAGCAGTCTGTGGAGGCTTACCTAATACTGTAGAGCACTTTGCCGTTTTTTGAAATCCGTAGCAATTTGTTGTCAGTGGTGACATCATGGAAGTTGGCTCCCTTCTCATTGGCAAAGAACAAATCTGGTTTCCAAATGGAGTCTAGCATAGATGGGTCCAAATCCAGAGAATCATCAGGGTATTCGCTGTATGCCAGCCGTGAATCATTCCACTGTTGTCTCAAAAAAATGTTCACACGATAGTCCTACAGAAATGCCATGCACAAGAGTTACTTATTACCCATGCTGACATAAGAGACCCAGCTCCATTCCCCCTTTACTCTTCTATAACATTGGTGCCGGAGGAAAGCAGGCCATGTCCACTTTGGTCAAAATAAACCACTTAGGCCTATGGGGATGGACAGTAGAGAAAGAAGGAAGATGTAACCAAACCAGAGCACTAATGCAACAGGTGGAGTTTGATTGAATATATTTTATGTTTAATTTAGACTTTCTGAGACACAATAATAGTAACTCAAGCTGATGTTGCTATAGAAAAAGGTAACAGCAACTTAAGAAATCAGACTGGGAAGACAGATTGTCAAATTAAGCGGATTCATTTTCCAAATCAGAAACGACATGTTTCGGAGAGAACTCTGGGCAGAAGGAAACTCACTCGATAATTTGGGTAGGGGAAATCTTATTATAAAAGTGACATGATGGAGAAATATCTTTAAAATTCATCAACATAATATTAAAATGCTTCTTGTTGACAAAAGAATTCCCTCACAGTTTTAAAAATTATTAAGTATTTTATTATTTCTCTGAATGGGCTGTAGCTAGAGTAGCCAATATGCTGCTTCCTCAAAACAGAGATCTCTGTCATCTTTCTCTAATCTGAATACAGTCTGACAAAAACCCTCCTTCCTATTGGGAGCCTCGAGTATTCCTCTGGCATTCCCTCTTCTGGCGAGTTCCTTTTGTACTAAGGAATCACCTTGGCTGCTCTCCTGCGGACTTCTACTTGAAGATATTTAAGCTCATGGAAAGTGTTGCTTAGCTTGATAATTTTAAAAGCTTAAAAAAGGCTTCAATTGTATTTCTTAGTCAAGTTGGACTAGGGTTCAGACTTAATAGTTGTCCATTCCTGTCACCTGTGGTAATTTCGGGTTGTAGATTCTTATTTATTTTTTTACTATTTCCTTTACCATTTTCATCCTCATTTACTCCCTCTCCACATCTTCGACACCTGGGTTTTTGGTTATTGTTGCCTTACTCTAAATGTGACTAGCTTGTCCTGTTTTGCCTAAAACTTTCTCAATTTTGATCTTGAAATACCCACATCTAGGACAAGCCCTCAGTCTCAGGGAAATTGGGATGATCGGCCACTTTGCCAGGTACCATGGAGACCACTTCAGAATGGTCAGTTTGGGCCAATTTCCTCAAGGTCAAAAGAAAAAAAAGGGTAAGTTGCAAAGATCATTGTGAATCAAAAAGAGCTTCCAATGCAGTTTTTTCTACCTATTTGCTAAACTATCTAAATTCTTGTTACTAGTCGTTTCAAATGCAGTCATTCTGATGATAAGGCTTATAGAACATTTTGAAAGTGGCAGCTCATGGCAAGGGTGCTCAATGTAGGCTGAATGAAAGCTAACAATCAAGTAGCTACTAACTACTGAGAACCAATCATCAAAACTCAACTCATTTGGAAAGACTAAGATGTTAAAAGAAAATGATCTTGGGGTTATGCATTATATAAAATGAGTTTCTGACTTGGAAAATTTATTAACTGATATTTATTTGGGATTATCCTAAATCTGCACAGCAAATTTTAGTCGGAAGAAAGATGAGGCTTTCTACTCCCGTAAAGATTTACACCCTTGGAAACCCTGTACAGGGTTGCTATGGGTCGGAACCGACTCGACAGCACTTAACAACAACAACATTGTAGTCCCAGCCAGGCTTGCATCCCATCCCATTTGCATTACTGCCTTTCCCAGTGGGTGGACCAAAGGAATGGTAGAACCTACAAGTTCTCCCAATTGCTCATTCCCAAAATTGCCCAAAAGGAACCAGAAGATTCAATGGGAACATGATTTACTGGAATCTGGGGAGGATTGTGTGAGTAAAAAAATGAGAATATTGATTTGTTGAAAAGTTAAAGCAGGGCTATTGAAAATATAACTCATTTATGGTTAAGTATGTACTAGATCTAGCCACTATGAGAGTTTTTTATAAGGTTTCCTGGAGAAAAAAGATGCAATTTCTCTCGTATTTGAAGAGCTATCCTCTTTATTTCCCTAGAGTGACAACCAGTTATCTTAACAAAATTAATTAGTATGGCTCTGTGTGCTTGTTTCAACAGGAAGTTGACAGAAAAGGGGTCACACTTTTTTGAAAATTCTGGAGGCAAAGAAAATCAAAGTCGGGGAAGTAAAGGCACCTGGAAATAAGAGCAGGAAATGAGTTAAATATCTTGGACCACTGGGAGGTAATAGAGGGCTTCCTAAGAGGTCATTCTAGGATGGGCAAGGACAGGAGAAGCCAGATAGGGAACAATGGACAGCAAAATCACCAGAGAGCATCATTGTAATCCTTCCTTGAACCTGAGAAGAAGGATCTAAATCTGTATTGAGAGACCTTTGAGGATACTATATTAGTGACATATAATATGAAGATATTGATCTTTATGAAAAAACATCTCAATTATAAATTTTTACAGGTAATATACATTTTTTTAAAAAAGGTTTTCCCATGAGTGTTCTTCTGTAGTGTCTCCTGGCTTCTAGTTTGAATTTTATAAACAGAAAATAATCAAATAGATTCTCCAAATATTGCAACTTTCAAAAGAGCACTGTGTTTATCATATCACAATAGAACTTTGAAATGAATGGTTGATTTTAAATAAATCAATCTCCTTATTTGTAAGCAAGGATAAATGCAGAAATTAGAGGAAAAAAACAATATTTTTTTATGCCACAATGCCAACAACTACATGACATAAGACTTTTGCAGAGCTTTAGATTGTAAGTATTTACTCTTTATAATGTATAGAAATAAAATTTTATCCATAATTTTATGTATGATGATATACATTATTCTGAAATCAATAGCCATCACTAGAATCTTTAAGAACACCAAAGGGCAGTCACAGAAGTGCATCCATAGATCTTAAGAAGTAGATAGCCAATCCCCCCTCCCACAATGCATCTGGAATTCTTTCAGCCCACTGTCATATTTAATATAGGGTAGAAATTTGACACATGTAATTTATGCACCATCTCTGTTTAGTTACAGATAGCTCTATTCACTCAGGATATTCTAAACCACAGGAGAATGTTTATATTGTTCTGTAGTCTTTCTTTGTCTTTATTTTTGCTTTTAGGTTTAATGAAATATTAAAGAAGAAGTAAATATTGAGAGACGTGCTTAAATGCTGACTGAATATTCTTTTACACTGGCTTCTCTCCCCAGGGGCAGATTCTACTTCAAATAAAATGACACATTTTCTTGTACTAAAATTTGTTTCCCTATGATTGACTGTTCGGATATTGGATTAGGTAATGAAAACATTCAAATTATATATATGAGGGTAAGTAAAAAAGTATTGCTACAAAATCATAGAAACCTTTATTACACAAAAATACCAAAATGGGAAGCGATTGTTTCTTCCCATCTCCTACATCTTGGTTTATACTCTCCTGAAGGCAGTGTTTCCATTTCTCTGACCCTTTCCCAAAGAATGCTGTGCTGTTGGATTTATACTACATAAAAATGGCAGTTTGGGCATCCTCAAGAGACTCAAATTGTGTTGCTTTGAAATGTTCTGTGAGTTTGTGGAACAAAAAGAAGTCTGAAGGGGCAAGACCAGGGCTAGAGGGTGGATGGGGTTAAGTTTCCCAACTAAATTCTTACAGGACAGCCCTTGCTACTCTCAAAGAATGAAGAGATGCTTTGTCATGATGGGAAAAAAAATTAAATTCCTCAGTGCAACTGTTCTGGCCTTTTTCTCAGTGATGTAATTTTCAGTTTTCTTGTAACTTCTTCCTAATTAAGCACCATGATCATCCTGTATCCTTTGAGAAAATCTATCAAGATGCTAACCCTTTGGAAACCCAAGAAACAGTCACTATAACTTTCTGAGCTGACTTTTTGCCTTGAATTTAACTGCCCCAGAAGATCCCCTCAGAAGGCACTGTTCGGATTGAACCTTGTTCTCTGCATCATATTGGTAAGCCCGAGACTTGTCCCAGTTATGATTCATTCCAGTAAGTTGTCTTCATTAGCTTTGATCTGGCTTAAAAGACTGATGGAAAGATTAGCTATTTGAGTCAAAAGCATGCTGAAGTCAAGTTGTTTGCATAATATTAAAAATGCCAAACCATGTGAGATCCCAATTTCAGTAGTTAGCCTATCAGTGGTAATTCTAGGGTCTTCTACCAGTTTCTGGACTTCGGCCACAGTTTCTTCATTTGTCAGAGTTGACGGTCTTCCCTCTTTTGGCTCTCCTTTGACATCTTCACAACCTTCCTTAAAATGCTTGATGTTGTTTGGTGTGGGTCAGCATTCCTATAAACTAGTTGCAAAGCTTTAGTGATTTGTGAAAATGCCTATCAGAGTTTTGCTAAAAAATTGACATTAACCCAGACCTCAAAATTGATTCTTCCCCTTCACATGGCACAAATTCCCGAACACTTAATTGTGCTCATGAGAAACATGAACATAGATCATGAGGCAGCCATTCAGACAGAACAAGGGGATGATGAATAGTGTAAAATCAGGAAAGATGTGTGCCAGGGTTATATGCGTTCATCATACTTATTCAATCTGTAGCTAAGCAAATAATCCAAGAAGCTGGGTTATATGAAGAAGAACTTGGCATCAGAAATGAAGGAAGTCTCATTAATAACCTGTGATATGCAGATGATACAACCTTGCTTGCTGGAAGCAAACAGGACGTAAAATAACTTACTGATGAAGATCAAAGATTTCATCAAAGTCTTCAGTATGGATTGCAGCTCGATGTAAAGAAAACAAAAATCCTCACAACTGGACAAATAAATAACATCATGATAAACAGAGGAAAAGATTGAAATTGTTGAAGACTTCATTTTGCTTGAGTCCACAATTAACACTCATGAAAGCAGATGTAAAGAAATCAAAGGCTGTGTTGCATTAGGCAAATTTGCTATGAAAAACCTCTTTAAAGTGCAAGCATGCCAGTTTGAAGACTAAGGTATGCCTGACCCAATCCATGGTATTTGAAATAGCCTCATATGCATGTGAAAGTTGGACAACGAATAAGGAAGACTAAAAAAGAATCAATGCATTTGAAATATGGTGTTGGCAAAGGATATTGAAAATGCCATGGGATATCAGAAGAACAAACAAATCTGTGTTGAAAGAATTACAGCCAGAATGCTCCTTAAAAGCAAGTCTGGTAAGACTTTGTCTCTCAGACTTTGGATCTACTGGCAGGGGGGAGCAGTCCCTGGAGAGGGACATTACGCTTGGAAAACTGGATTGACACAGTGGTAGCAATAAAGGACTCAAATGTAACAATTGTGAGGTTAGTATAGGACCAGGCCGTGTTTGGTTCTGTTGTTTATAGGGTCGCTATGAGTTGGAACCAATTCAACGACACCTAACAACAACCTAACAACAGTGGCACAAAAAGCACCCTTCTTTTTTGGAAAAGGCACCCTAATGAGAGTAAATGGAGTCCTAGTGTGCTGCTATAGTATAAGCTGCTGCTCAGAAACCCTATACGGGGTGACTATGGGTCAGAACCTACTAGCTGGCAATTAACAACAACTACAATGAGACTAAGACAAGTGTATTACTGAAAGAACTTGTCTGCAGCCATCTGCTTACCACAGAAACATGGTTAAGCATGTTTTCTTTGGACTAAATCTGTGCATGTAAGAACTGGACCTCTAGTAGCAATACTTTTTGACTTTCCCCATTGTAACATTTTTTTTTGCAAGCTATGTGTATTTATTTAATCTTCATTATATTCTTAACAAAAGGTAATTCAAGTACCTATATTTCATATTACTATTTCATATCAAATTTAGAATTTTTAAAAATTCACTTTTTCAGATTTGTTCAAATGCTATGCTCACTTCACAAAGAGGGCTTCCTCACACTTGCTTATTTTGTCACGATTATATCTAGGGTAACATTGACTTATAGAAATCACCACCCTGCTTCTCATATTCCTATTAAATTTTCCGTTTATCCTCTTATTATTTTATATATTAATTTTTCAGTCTGATTACAATATGTTGTTATCAAAGACAAGGACATGCTTGGTTCATTCCCCATAATACCACTCTGGTTTCCCTTCTGGCAACACTAGACTAATGTTTTCATCATCTCAATTACATGCTAGCCTTTAACATGGTAAGTTAGCCTTGAGGTTGAAATGATGGGAGCACTTACTTCATGGTGAATTCAGGCTTTAACACTGAGATCATGGTCCCCTTATATGCTAGTTTAACGTGAATGTCAGGCTTGTGGTAGATTTTCGATTCTCCCTTAAGAAGTCAGAAACAGGAATTGTAGCTACCTGCCATCTCATAAAAGTTAGCATCTCCTCCTGAAATGCTTATGGAGCTAAAGCATGAAAGGGAGCCTATAGTGTTGCTTCAGCAGTTACAGCATAGTCTGCATCCTCCAGGGAGGTGGTCTACCTTCTTATCAGACTTTCCCAGGAACATGATTTCAGATCAGAGCTAAAACAACTCTTCACCCTGCAGCAGCAACCTACGGGGCATGTGCCGACAGGGCAGAATTTGCTCTCTAAGTGAAGACTTTCTTTGAGTACGCTTTCACTTTGATCTCCCATCTTCTCAATGAGAAGGGCCAGGCTCTGCTTTGTGGCATGGGTAGTGATCTGGCATCCACAGTTCAAAGCACAGACTTTCCAACCATAGCTTTCCAGGCAGTCATTTGGAAGAACAACATCCTTGTCAGCTTTCTGATGGCTTCGCTTTGGGGAGGGCTACGTGCAGAGGGCATTCGAACACATGGAACCTTAAGTAGCATTACTAATATCCCCAAACTATGCCTTTACATCAGGAAAGAGGAAATACCACCCCATGCCCACCCCCGTAAATTCACTTGCCATTAGCAGCTAAAAACAAGGGTTTGGGTGGGAGCAAAGGAAGTGGTAAACTGAACAGCCCAAGCCTGTCTCCTCAATCATGCCTTACTAGTCTTCTAAGCCTTTGGGAATCACACACAATTTGTTCCACTGAATACTTTTAACACGTGGTCGACTATCAACGACCACCAACAGATCCTTGTGTCTCTTAATTAACAAAATAGGTGTTTTAGAATAATGTATATCATCATAATCATCCATCAAATGTTCACGTTAGAACAGCACAGATAGACATTGTCCTGTGGGTACATATCCCTGGAACTACTACGTGGAAGCAGTGAGAGGTGGTATTGGGTCTGTTCACGAGTGCATACTTTTTGGGCAAGCAATATCAACAATACTCTGGTGGAATTGTATCAACCATAAGAAATAACTCAGACAGGGTAGCACCAAAAAGAAAGAAAGAAAAAAGAAAAAATTGAATTCTTGAAACAGCTAATTACTGCTTCTTATTCAGAAAGCTTATTTCTTATTAAGGAGCTCTGGTAGCGTAGTGGTTACGAATCGGGCTGCGAACCTGGGCTGCGAACCTTAAGGTCAGCGGTTCGAAACTACCAGCCGCTCCGCGGGAGAAAGATGAGGCTTTCTACTCCCGTAAGGATTTACACCCTTGGAAACCCTGTACAGGGTCGCTATGGGTCGGAACCGACTCGACGGCACTTAACAACAACAACAACAACATTCAGAAACAAACATCCAACACTATATCCTTCAAAAATTCTTTCCTGAGTATGGAGTGAAAATGGGTTCTGAGAGAAAAGAGGGAAATAAACATGTTTAGAAACTCACACTTCTGAGGCCATCTTGGAAACATTCATTTCAGAACATGTTGAATGAGCAAAATTACATCCCCCAGGAAATAACACGAATCAATGTCCTCAACAACAATATTGTTGTGTGTTAAAGTTGGGGGTCAAATGGTTTTTACTCCTACTATAGACAGTGCAGGGGACATCTTGATTTTGTTTAAATTTTTTGTCCTATTTTTCTGAGTGAAATTTTGTGGAAGCGTGGCTGAATTCATGGAACTTCAAAGTTTTGGCGAAGGAAGCTTGGGCTGTGATGACAATCTCCAGGTGCATCAGCTGGGCTCCCAGGCAGGGTCTCGGGACAGCTGTGACCTGGGCAGCCAAGACCCTTTACATTGGAGCACTTCTCAGATTTTCAGAAACCTCTGGACAACATTTATTTAAATATCAATGCCTTAGATAAGAGGTTGGCAACCCAATGCCTGTGGGCCAAATTGGCTTTTGTAAATAAAGTTTTACTGAACACAGCCATACCCATTTTTTTACATATTGTTTATGACCGCTTTCATGCCAAAAGGGCAGGATTGAGTAGTGGCAAGCAAACAAGACTGTCTGGCTCTCGATGCCTTAAATATTTATTGTCTTGCCTTTTAAGGTGAATATTTATCAATTCCTACCCTAGGAGTCCTGGTGTGGCACTGTGAGTTAATGTGCTAGACTGCAAAGTCGATTTGAACTGCAAGGTTGGCAGTTCAAACTCACCAGCTGCTCCTCGGAAACCCCATACAGGGTCGCTATTGGCTGGAACTGACTCTACAGCACTTAACAACAACAACAACCCTAGGTGGCATGAGAATTTATTGTTTGACTTAAGCATGATAGAGTTTCAAAAAATATTTCGTTTAGTTTCACACCAAAACCATATTGAAGAGAGAAAAAATATTCATAAAAACCAAATGAAATTTGTAATTACATTGGCAGCTAAGAAATAAAATAGAAGAAGCGCAATACACATCACTCTTCTGACCATGCAATTTGATCTCTCTTGCACAGCAGAAGAGCCAGATCATTAGTATCATACTTGAGCCAGAATTTCTAAATTTTCTAATAGGAATCATGACAAAGGACACGTTACTAAGTGGCCAGGAAGCACTTCATCAGCCCATTTATTGAACACCTTTGGCAACTATTGAAGACAGAGGAAAACTAGGGTATCCACATTTTCCAATTTCATCTCCTTCAATGGTTCACTTTTTCTTGCATTAATGAACACTGAAAGGGTGCACATTTACATTTTTGATTGAGAGTAAAATGCAATGAGGAGATTTAATCAAAGCAACTTAGGAGTCTAATGAATGCAATCAGCATTAGGTCGTGCAAATATTGTCATTGAATGCCATCGTGTAAAGTTGGTGATGGTGATTTGGGCTTCTGGAAGCATGGCCCCTCAGTTAGCAGGATAGAACTAAGAGGGAAGCGACAGAAACTGAATGCCAAGCCCAAAGCCAGATTATTCTTTTCCTGGTTCACTTTTCATATGAGTCATTTTGTAACCTTATCAAAACGATCTTCTTTAGCCAAAATTCTTAACGTGCTCTATCTCGTCAAAGCCCTGGACGTCTCATTTCTGGACAATGCTGTGTCAGAATAATATTAAAATGGATAATAGAGTTGCATTATGTCTAATCTTGTCAGTGAAAAGAAATGGTAAAAGGTAAATTAATTCTTTCTAGCATCAAGGACACCACAAAGTACAGTGATTTATTAAGCATAGTCCTAGTAGCCTGAAAGAGAAATTTCTTAAGAACAGAGGAACATTATTTTCTGCCTTTCAAAGATATTAGGTTTATAATTTAACTTCTTGACTATCTCTAGAACATCCGCCACCATACGATTCAGTCAACTATACTTTATTTTGATTTCATCCAACAAGATGGCTCTATACTTTACATAGTCATGACAATTATATCCAGCCAATTAGTACCCCCCAAAAAAATTGTACAAAGACCAAGAAATTATTTCACCAAAAACGCAGTCGCCAGGTTATAGCTTATGTGGCAGGCAACATAACCACCACCACCACCATACTTATCTAAGATACTGTATCATAAACAACACTAATTCTATGATGTTTATAAGGATTCTTGATGGATTTCATAGGAATTTTTATGCCTACATGGAACATGTTAGCATATTGTCTATGATAAGCTTCTCATTAGTTTTATGTTATTTTTAGAAAAAGTCCTACATGTGATGTTGTTTGTATGGACTTGGGACTCCTTCCTAGTCTAACAAAATCATATTATGCATGTTTGTAAATATAATGCATATATGTATTATATAGTAAGCTCAGTACTTTGGTAACACTGAACTGCTAACCTTAATGTAGGTGGTTCAAATCCACCAGCCACTCCTCAGAAACCCTATATAGGGTCGCTATGTGTTGGTACCAACACAGTGGCACATAACAACGATGACATCATAGGGAAGCTTGACTGGGTTTCACTTCCATCACATGGAAAAGTCTGGCTATAACAAACATCTCGCAAACTTCAAAATTTGTTATGAAACGTTGTTGTTGTTAAGTGCCTTCGAGTCGGTTCTGACCCATAGAGACCCTGTACAGGGTTTCCGAGGCTGTAAATCTTTACGGGAACAGAACGCCTCATTTTTCTTCTGGGGAGCGGCTGGTAGTTTTGAACTGCTGGCCTTCAGGTTCGCAGCCAGATTTGTAACTACTACGCTACCAGAGTTCCTTATTAGAGGTGTGCATATTGCAATATCCTCAACTACACATTATGCTTATTACTGGCAATTTTACCTAAAACTTACCAAATGGTTCCAAAATTTTTGGGGCATGATGTATAGCAGATCACTGAATTTTAAGTAAGGAACACATGACTCATTACTTTTGAAAACGAAAGAGTACAAGTAATCAGCATTAGAAGTGAGTGGTATTGGAACTTGGCATTCGGTTAATGACTGACAAAAATACCACTGTGCTAGGGCTCTTCAATCCCACATCCCATCCTTCACACGATGGATGGCTTCAATGCTCAGTCCCACTCACCATTGTAGTTTCTGCTATTGACCCAAAGCTGTTGATAAATATGTTGCAGGTAACATTTACAGGAGGCCCTGCAAGTTGAACAATAAATAGAAAATTTGACAGGTTGCGTTCATGGCATAATCAAGTCATGCTTTTCTCTTGCCAGTGGCATTGTAGCACTTACCATGGTGGTTTCTGTGACCGATCCAAAACTGTTGATAAAAATATTGCAAGTAACGTTTACTGGAGGACCTGCAGAATGCAATAAGAATATTGCAATAGACATTGAAGCAAAAATACAGTTCCATCAACATCTGTGCAAATGGCTAGAAATGTGAATAAAATTTAAATGATGGTAAAATTGCAAACAGAAATTTTACCCAGAGGCACATAGTGATAGCATTCCCACTAGTCTTTCAGATAAAGACAGTTAGGCAATGATAACGTACCCTGAAGAGTTTTAGATTGGAAAAATGTAAGCTGAAGACTTCTAAATTGAACTCATTACTCTAAGTTGTTAACAAATAGTTCTTTGGGTCTTTCTTTGAGTTTAGAGTCATCAACTCTGTAGATATCAACAGACATTAACACCCATGGTGGTGAAACAGTCTGGACCATGTAGTTAACTGAAGCATCATCTTAAATCGTGGATGGGTAAGGACCACCCAGTTCTTTTTGTGTGACACCCTTTAATCAAATGGGTCTACTTTGCTTCTCTTGACACCTCTGAAGCTACCCAGTTCTTCTTTATATTCTGTGACTCCCAAACAATCATGGTGTACAGAAATGAATAAACAAAGAAAATGAAATTATGTTATGATATAAACACAAACAGGATGCCACTTCAGATCCATATTGTGGCCTTAAGACACAGGGTGCAAAGCAAGTGTTACTATACCTTAGGTGTATTTGGAAGCAAGTAAGAGATCGCTTTTCTCTATAGAGACCCAGTGACTAGCTTGTTTCCAGCCTCTTTTCCTCTTGCCCTTCAACAATGACCAAATCGCTGTCTGATGACTTCTGCCTGTGTGTTCTTGGTTTTTCTTTAATTCTACATTTTCTTTGTGAAAATATACACAGCAAAGGATACACCGTTTCAACAAATGCCACATGTACAATTCAGTGATATTGTCTATTATCTTCAAGTCATGCAATTGTTCTTGCTATCTTTTTCTAAATTATTCCACCCTCATTAACATAAGACCACTGTGCCCTAAGCGTCTCATCTAGTCTTTCTAGACGCTGTTGTCAATTGGATCCCACATTGATAAATGGCGGAGAGAGCTCAATGCCAAAGGCAGACATATTTTACTAGTTAGGCTAAACTGTTATTTGTTTCAAAGTTGACTTCTGGGAAAATCTGGCTTAAGGTTTAAGGTTTAAAGAGGATCTCAGGGAATATGTTTCCTTTGGGAATATGCTTGTTGCCCTTGTGGAGTTTTCTGGACCACTTTCTGAGATAAGAAAGTATTGTCCTGAGACATCTATTCATTTGCTCCTTTTCCCATGGAAATTTATCTCTCTCTTTCCTTAACAAAAGCCCAGCACCCTGGTGCAAGTAGGGGTGGATTATCCAATAAGCACAGGTAAGCACAGGCTTACCTGTGCTTATTTACTACTCTGTTGAAGAGCAGAGATGTCAGCTTGAGGACTAGGGTGCGCCTGACCCAGGCCATTGTGTTTTCAATAGCCTCATATGGATGCGAAAGCTGGACAGTGAATAAAGAGGATCGTAGAAGAATTGATGCCTTTGAGTTGTGGTGTTGGAGGAGAATACTGAGGGTGCCATGGACTGCCAAAAGAACCAATAGATCTGTTTTGGAAGAAGTGCAGCCAGAGTGCTCCTTGGAGGCCAGGATGGCTAAGCTTCGTCTCTCCTACTTTGGACATGTAGTCCGGAGGAAACAATCGTTGGAGAGGGATGTCATGCTGGGTAGGGTGGAGGGTCAGAGAAAAAGAGGAAGACCTCCAACGAGATGGATCGGCCAGGTGGCATCATTGATGGACTCGGGGGTGGCAGCGGTGGTGAGGTTGGCCCAGGATCGAACATTGTTTCGTTCTGCTGTGCATGGAGTCGCTATGAGTCGGTTCCGACTCGATGGCACCTGACAACAACAACAACAACAACATTTACTACTCTGTAATGAACAATTTGATCTAGGTTTCACCACATCCAATAATTTATGCCAGTATTTGCCAAGATGAGTTCTTCTCTGTGGTTACTTCCTGCCTTGCTTGGTTTTATTTTTCTCTTCTGGTTTAATCAAAATAACATGAACATTAAAAACAAGAAAAAAATGAGGAAAATATGTGAACCTCTTCACTAGAGATTAGAAACTAAGCACAAGTAAGTCTGTGCTAATCTTGCCTACTGGGTATTGCGTCCCTCTCAGAGATTGTAAATCTGAAATAAGTTTGGGTTCTGTAGGAAGATGCTGTGGGACTGGAAGAGAGACAGATGCCAGCCAGACCCAGAAGCAGGATCTTTAATGTGGTGGAAAATGTGAAACTATTCACTGCAGATGAGTAAGTAAGCACAAATCAGCCTTACCTTGTCAGATTGGATAATCTGACATTGGGTGCATGATACACACCAGTTGGCTCTGAACCCACACGCCAGCAGGATCTGAGTGAAGAGGAGTTTGGCTTCAGGCCTCTCTCAAAGACTGGTAGTAAAAACACAAGCTGTGACAGCGTGTGAGCACTGTGTTTGTACATTACAGGAGTTTATGTTGGCTCCCGGAGAAGAGGAAAGAAGATTTGAACTAAAACATCTCATGTAATGCCAGAGTAAGAACCAAGGAGTTCTGGTAAAAGAGATATGGTGCCAACTCCCATTGACCTGGAGATGAGAGAGAGAAGAGGAAGGGCTGGCCTACAATGTTCAATAGGCTCCGGTGAACCTGGGTGGAGACCTGGTTGGCCAGCAGTGTGGCAAGACCCTGGGACTCTTGGGCCCAGAGTCAGTGACATAGCCTCAGAGGACTACAGTGGAGAGTGAAGCATCCAGCTAATAAGAAGAGAGGGCATATGCATAAGAACACCCACACTTGTAGATAATACCCACTTGACCTGGCTTCAATGACTTGATGATCAGAGTTCAACTAGAAGAAGAAAGAAGAGATAAAAAAGAGTACTCTGATACAGTTTGATGAACTTGACCTACACCTATGGATGCAGTAGCTCAAAAGAGGGAACAAATTTTTTACAGCGAGGCTCATTCCTACTCCTCCATACACCATACACAGAGTAGACAGGGATGGGCCAATTGGACATTGGCTACCCAAA
>NW_006408536.1:22168281-22171607 GCF_000296735.1 Chrysochloris asiatica
CAGGACTGACTGTGAGGGTTGGAAATGTTAAGGTGGACGTTTTGTAGTAAGTGGAGGGGAGTGATTGACTTTGCAGTCCAGGAGCAGAGGTCCATGGGACTATCAAGGGAGAAAAGCGGAGAGCAGGACCCTACCCAGAGAAACAGTGATGCCAGAGATGGAGGCAGAGACGATGACATGGAGAGATGGAGTGGCTAAGAACTCTAGACCTAGAGAGGGAGAGGGGCTGTGTGCTGATGAGCGGGGGGCAGGCTTGCAGGGTATATCCTTTGGTTGGTTGATGATGCATGGAGAGGATTGTAACTATGGCAATGGAACGATATATAATAGGCTGAAAGTAAACCTAATTTTCTCCGATGTAAACAATCACATAATTCACAATAGAACATTATAATATATATATAAAAAAAAAAAGGAAAGGCTGGTTGGTCCGAAGTGTGGTAAGACCTGGGGACTCCTGAGCCGATGGACAAGGAAATAGACATGGAGAGCTAGAGCTGAGAGTGAAGCATCCAGATGATATGAAGTGAGGGGAGACACACAAGAACACCCAAACTTGCAGATAGTACCCATTTGACCTAGCCTCAATGGCTTGATAATCAGAACTCGACTACAGAAAGATAAAAAATCAATTTTTGATAAAGGAAACGAGTATAAATTGCTACAATTTGATGCACTTGACCTATACTTGCGGATTAGTAGTTCTAAAAACCAACTGAAAGGGAAGGAGTCTTCACATCAAGTACCAATGCTATCCCCTCTGTATACAGGGCAGATAGGGACGGGCAACTTAGACACTGGCTACCTAAAATAAGGGGGTGATAAAGGTACACTTCAAAGTGACTGGCTTACAAGGTTTCAAGAGGGAGTTTAATTTAAGAGTGTGCAGGGGAAGAAAGAGTCCCCACTGAATAGTTTTCATATTGCCTAGACGGGTCTGGTGAAAACAGATGGGGATAAGATTCTTATGATTCAATAGTGAGAAACTGTTATCATGACTAATTGCAACTGTCACAACTGCAAAGGTAGAAGTTTTGTAACAAAAACTGAGGAGTAGTTCATCTTACAGTACAGAAACAGAGGACCCTAGGACCATCAAGGGAGAAGAGGACAAGCAGAATGCAGGACCTTATCCAGAGAAGCAGCGACACCAGAGATGGAAGCAGAGATGGGGTCATGGAGAAAGGGAACAGCTGAGGACTCTAGACTCATGGAAAGAGAAAGACTGTGTGCTGGCAGCCAGGAGGCAGGCTTGCAGAATATGCCCTTTGGTTCTTAAAATTATTATATATTCCTGAGTGTTTTTGTGTACCCCCCACACACAAAAACAAAACAAAACAAAACAAAAAACAGAGGGAACAGAAGCAAAGCCTGTTGAATGATGATGCACAGAGGAGATTGTAATCATTACAATGGTGTAAAGCCGATGTTCTCCTATGTAAACTATCACTCAGTTCACAATAAAAAAAAATAGAGAGAGAAAGAGATGATAGTGGTGTTCGTCTAGTTTTCTTTAAAACCTAACTACCTTATGCTGTAGTGAAAAAAATCAGTGTGCTCAGTGTTTTAAAAAATGTGCACAGCCACAGAATCGGGTACTACCCCATTCCACACCCAGGTCCAGCCTTTGTCCTTTGAAATCTTGCGCATCTTTCTAGATCGTCCCAGCTCCTCTTATGTCAACATCTGTCAAGATGACTTCTCCATGGTTACTACTTATCCTGTTTGATTTTTTTTTTCTTTTTTGGTTAAAAACAAACAAACAAAAAACACTAAAAAATCAACAACACACACACATAAAATGAGTCTCCTTTTTAACCATGCAATTCTGTTCTATCAAAAATTCATTTTCAGATAGCAAGAAAAAAATTAGGAAAGTTGAGGCAAATCACAAGAAAAAAAATTTTTTATACCCCTCTCTACAATGGTGTTTTCAATCACCTCATATGAATGCGAAAGTTGGACAATGAATAAGGAAAACTGTCGAATTGATGCATCTGAGTTATGGTGTTGGAGGAGAATATTGAAAGTGCCATGGGCTGCCAAAAGAACCAACAGATCCGTTTTGGAAGAAGTGCAGCCAGAGTGCTCCTTAGAGGCTAAGATGGCCAAACGTCGTCTCTCATATTTTGGACATATTGTCAAGAGGGACCAGTTGCTGGAGAAGAATATCATGTTTGGTGAAATGGAGGGGTCAGAGAAAAAAAGGAAGACCCCCCAGCGAGATGGATTGGCCAAGTGGCAGCATCCATGGACTATAGTGTGGTAACAGTAGTGAGGTTGGCCCAGGATCGGGCAGTGTTTCATTCTGCTGTGCATGAGGTCACTGTGGGTCGGTACTGACTCGATGGCACCTAACAACAAAAACAACTACAATGAAATCTTTTCTTGTAGATCATACAATTCCAGGTGGAAAATGGCCGTGCTTTTCTGGAAGATAGGTAGAAAATGAAGGATGGGGAGGAGGAGAAGAAACAGGACAAAGAGAAAGATTTTTTTTTACAGGAGTGTTTACAAAATTCCAATGTGGTTTGTCTTACACTTTAGTTATCTGTCCTTCTCACCTCCCTTAAAATCTCAGAAGTATTTGGAAGGCAGGGTCAGCTCATCACAGATTTATTTTTATCCTTCCCAGTACTTGGCAATGTGAGTCTATTGTGGGAACTCAAAAAAATTTATTAAACCCTCACATATTGGGACACTACACTAAAAACCTTTTTTAAATATCGAATTTAATCCTCACTAAGGACTCCTGCCACCACCCGTCTGTCAGTTTGTCGTACTTTGGTGGCTTGTGAGTTGCTGTGATTCTGAAAGCTATGCCACTAGAATTTTAAATACCAGCAGGGACACCCATGGTGGACAGGTTTCAGATGAGCTTCCAGATGAAGACAGACTAGGAAGAAGGAGTGATGAACTACTTCTGAATATTTAGTCCCTGAAAACCTTATGAATAGCAGAGAAACACTGTCAGATATAGTGCCGGGAAATGATCCCCTCAGGTTGGAAGGCACTCAACATGCGACTGGGGAAGAGCTGCCTCCTCAGAGTAGAGATGACCATGATGACGATAATGGAGTAAAGCCCGTAGGAGAAAAGCCCACGGGACCTTTATTTGCTGATGGCACATAACTCAAAATGAAGAGAAACAGCTGAAACATCCACTGAAAATTGGAACATGGAATGTACGAGGTATGAATCTGGGAAAATTGGAAGTTGTCAAAAATGAAATGGAACACATAAACATCAATATCTTAGGCATTAGTGAGCTGAAATGCACTGGTATTGGCCATTTTGAATCTGACAACCACATGGTTTACTATACC
>NW_006408536.1:22174188-22243877 GCF_000296735.1 Chrysochloris asiatica
GCTGAAGAAGGATACCATGTTTGGTAAGGTGTAGGGTCAGAGAAAAAGAGGAAGACCCCAACGAGATGGATTGGCCATGTGGCAGCATGGATGGACTCAAGCGTGGCAACAGTAGTGAGGTTGGCCCAGGATCAGGCAGTGTTTCGTTCTGCCGTTCACTGGGTTGCTATGAGTCGGTACCAACTTGATGGCACCTAACAACAACAACAAAGTGTGACGCTGTAGGGTTAGCAGTGGACTATGAAACCCAATGTAGGAAATTCTATACAGGGTCGCTGTGAGTAGGAACCTACTCAACAGGCACTTATCAACACCAACATAAGAGGCATTTGTAAAAGCATTGCTCCAATAAATGCTTACCGATAGGGGACGCGGTGGCTCTAGAGCAGAAGCACTGAAAGTGAATGAGTCAGAACCGTAATGAGTCAGTCGTAATGAGTCAGAACCGACTCTACAGCACTTAACAACAACTAATGCTTACAGATGAGGAAACGTCAATGTGCAGAGGTAACTTGTCTAAAGTCATGCTCCGAGTCATTAGAAGAGCGAGGACTTATCTCTCATTCTTCTGACCCTAAAAGCCTCAACTTGAACCAATTTGTGGCTCTACTTTCATTACACAATGCCCTCTTCCCCTCCTGACCAGCTACCGATGGTCTAGCAGACTTTTCCAATGGTCTACAGATTTCCATCTAACCTCTTTAATCCTGAGTATATTTTCACAGTTCATTTGTATTGGGATAGAAAACCTGGCAAAGAAAAAACAAAACAAAAAAACCAACACTTTTATTCTCTAAATATAAAGAATTAGCACACACACACACACACACACACACACACACACACATAACAGCTTAGTCCCAGAAAAACCTAGCCGTGTGTTTAGTGAGTGCTAGTGCTAGTTCATGTCATTCAGTAGTCCCTGACTTACAGAGGAGGAAACTGAGGCACAGAGGTTGTTCATGAATTTGCCCAAGATCACAGGGGTGGTAAGGGGCAGAAATGACCTTTTGCTATTGTTTTTAAAAGTCATCGAGTTGATTCTTACTCTCAGCGACCCTGTATAGGGTTTCTGAGGCTGGAAATCTTTGCAGGAGCAGAAAACCTCATCTCGAGTACCTGGTGGGTTCAAACCACTGATCTTGTGGTTCCGGTGCTTGTCCTACAGCACCACACCAGGAGCCCTAATTTTAAGATACAGAGGTAAAATGCCAATAGAATTTACTCAAATGGTAGAAGCTCCCTAACTGTGGAGCTCATCCTGTGAGGTCTTGGGTGGAATAATAGAATGTGTGTATGTGTGTGGTCACTTTCCAGAGTTACCCTGATGTGTGCCAGCACAACCTTCCATCTGTACTTTTAGCCCAGGGATCTGCTCAGGTATTCTGATTAACAAGGACATGCTCTTAGATGTGATCGCCAGTGAATGAGTGGTTCTGTAAACTATAGAAAGAAATAGTTAACACTAGCTAACCTTGCCTAATTGATTTATTGGCAAACTGATGCTGCCCCAAAGTGAGTTGGATACGAATCTGACTTAGATCCCTGTCCTGCCCTCCCTCCTTCCCTCTCATTCTCTTTTTCGTCTTTCGCCTTATTCATATGAAAGAGAGAGAGGTCTGGCTAGAAATGAAGCATGCAATTCAATTAGAAATAGAAGTGAAAACCAGATTTGGAATACTTTCAACATTTTTGGCAGAACAGCTTCCCTTTCTGACCCCAGCACAAAGGATGACAAGCCCCATTCCATATTGATTCTCTTTGTTGTTATATTAAATTATCTCAGAGTAGCTTCTTGGGAGTAAAACACTGGTCTTAGGAGTCCACGTACAGTTAGAAGTGTTACCTGGGAGGGATAGTGGCATGATCTATTATTATCCATTAACATCTGAATTTGGGGATCATTTGATCAAATTGTAGCACGGAACAGGATCACATAGGGGACTGCCTCCGCTATCACATCCTTTGCTACTCCCAGTTTAAGGCACACTAGTGGTGCAGGGGTGAAGCACTTGACTGCTAACCGAAGGTCGGCAGTTTGAATCCCCGGACTCTCTGTGGAAGAAAGGTGTGACAGGGTGGTTCCATGAAGATTTACAACTTTGAAAAGCCTATGCGACATTTCTACGCTGCCCTGGGTGACTCCATAAGATAAGCACTGGACTGCAGACCACAAAGTTAGCAGTTTGGGCCCACCAACTGCTCCGTGGGAGAAAGATGAGGTTTTCTGCTCCTGAACAGATTTAAAGCCTCAGAAACCCTATATGGGGTTGCTATGAGTTGTGATCAGCTTGATCACCCTTAACAACAACAATAACACTGCCCTATAGGAAGGATTCTTACGAATCAGAATCAAAAGCAGTGGGTCTGGTTGGTTTGGGTTACTCAAAGTGTGATTCAAGAACACCACCTGGGAGCTTGTTAGAAATGCACAGACTCACAGGCCCCACCGAGGCCAGAATGAAGCAGAGTCTGCCCTTTGACGAGATGCCCAGGAGATTTGTGTGTTGCTGACTATTGGACTTTGTTTCATTCTTTCATGAGTGCTCTTTGAAATATGAACGGTAGTCCATTAATAAAATTCCCAATGCCAACCAAGTTTGGAAAATGCTGTTGAATAAAGTGAAGCAGCTTTCTTTCATGTAGGTTTCCCCAGAGTGTGTAAAATGCCTGTGGGAATTGTGATGCTCCTGAAGAAGAAAACAAGTATTTGAATGGTTTCCCAAACGTACTGGACCATAGTAGATTGCTTTCGTTTTTGTTTTTCAAATGGACTGTTCTTTTTCATGGAGCACATTTTAAAAATGGGAAACATTCTGCACAAGGCAGTTTTAGAAATGCTGGTACACATTATTCATTTATTCAGTTAAATTCTTGTTGAAAACCAGCTATCTTAGATGATAATAATAGAACTATAAATAAGACTAAAAGACCATAAGAGAACTATGTGAAAATCCTATGTTCCTACCAATGACAGAAAGTTTTATCGGAGGATGCAGGTAGACATATGCCTGAGATGTAATTGGATTTGATAAAATATTCTGAGATTAATACATGTTGTTCTATTGAAGTGCTGTTGAGTCGGTTCTGACCCATAGCAACCCTGTATAGGGTTTACGAGGAGCAGCTGGTGAGCTTGAACTGCCAACCTTGAGGTTCAACCTTGAGGACTTTGCAGTCCAGCCAGACCAGGAGTTGACAAAATTTCCTTGGTAAAGGGAATATTTATAAGATGTTGTTGTTGTCGGGTGCCACTGAGTCGGAACCGACTCATAGCAACCCCATGCACAGCAGAACGAAACAATGTCCGATCCTGGGCCAACCTCACTACCGCTGCCACACTTGAGTCCATCAATGATGCCACCTGGCCGATCCATCTCGTTAGAGGTCTTCCTCTTTTTCTCTGACCCTCCACCTTACCCAGCATGACATCCTTCTCCAATGATTGTTTCCTCCGGACAATATGTCCAAAGTAGGAGAGACGAAGCTTAGCCATCCTGGCCTCCAAGGAGAACTCTGGCTGCACTTCTTCCAAAACAGATCTATTGGTTCTTTTGGCAGTCCATGGCACTTTCAGTATTCTCCTCCTAACACCACAACTCAAAGGCATCAATTCTTCTACAATCTTCCTTATTCACTGTCCAGCTTTCACATCCATATGAGGCTATTTAAAACACAATGGCCTGGGTCAGGCGCGCCTTAGTCCTCAAGCTGACATCTCTGTTTCTCTGGTAACGTAGTGGTTACGAATTGGGCTGCGAACCTTAAGGTCAGCGGTTCAAAACTACCAGCCGCTCCGCGGGAGAAAGATGAGGCTTTCTACTCCCGTAAAGATTTACACCCTCGGAAACCCTGTACAGGGTCGCTATGGGTCGGAACCGACTCAACGGCACTTAACAACAACAACCACTTCCTTATCTTGTCAGCTGGTTCTAGTAATTTATAAGATAGTAAATATTTTAGGCTTTGCCAGGCACAGGGTCTTGGTCACAACTACTCAGTTCAGTCTTTTTAAGTGAAAGCAACCTATATGTAAACAGATGGTTCTGGCTGCGTTCCAATACAACTCCATTTACAAAAACAGGAGGGAGATTGGATTTGACCCACAGGCCATAGTTTGCTTAGCCCTGCTCTGGATTTTGGGGGTTGGAGAACATATCTGAAAGTGTATGGTCTTTTCATGGCTGGAAGTGAGGCTGTTGATCAGAAATTGTTGAATATTGACCATTTCTTTTTAGTACAGTGACTCTGTGTATTCTTTCCATCTTCTTTTGATGCTTTCTGCACCATTCAATACTTTGTCCAAAGAATCGCAAGTCGAGGCTTGAATTTTTTTCCTCAGTTCTTTCAGCTTGAGAAATGCTAAGCATTCTCTTTTGGTCTTCTAACTCCAGATATTTGCACATTGCATTATAATATTTAACTTTGTTTTCTCAAGCTGCCTTTTGGAATTTTCTGTTCGCCTCTTTTACTTTCTCATTTCTTCCATTTGCTTTAGCATCTCTAAGCTGGATAGCAAGATTCACAGTCTCTTCTGACATCCCTTTTGGTCTTTTCCTTCTTTCTTGTCTTCTTCTTAATTCCTTTTGCTTTCTTCCTCTATGATGTTTTTGATGTCATTCCACAACTGTCTGGTTTTTGATATTAATGTCTAATACATCAAATCTGTTCTTGAGACAATATCTAAATTCAGGTGGAATATGTTCAAGGTTGTATTTTGGCTTTCGTGGACTTGTTTTAATTGTCTTCAGCTTAGTTTGAACTTGCATATGAGCAATTGATGGTCTGTTCCACAGTTCATTCCTGGCCTTGTTTTGGCTGGTGATATGGAGCTTTTTCACTGTCTCTTTCCACAGATGTAGTCAGTTTGATTTCTGTGTATTCCATCTGATGAATGTGTAATCATCTTTCATGTTGCTTAAATAAGGTGTTTATTTGCAATGAAGAAGTCATTGGTCTTGCAAAATTCTATCATGCAATCTCAAGCATCATTCTTACCACCAGTAATTATCAATACATCTTGATTGCAGTTTTGATCAATTTCAGATTGAAGATGTTGGTAAAATTCCTCAATTTCATCAACTTTGGCTCTAGTGCTTGTTAGGTAAGTTGAATAATAATGTAATAGTGGTGTTAACTGGATTTCCTTGTAGGAGTATGGATATCATCCTATCACAAACAGAATTATACTTCAAGATAGATTTTGAAATGATCATATTGATGATGAATGTGATACCATTCTTCTTCAGTTTTTTCATTCCTAGCATAATAAATTATGTGATTGACAGTTGTGTTTTGAATGTCTTCTGACCTGAAGGGCTCATCTTCTAGCACTATATCTGACAATATGCTGGTGCTATTCATCATGTTTCAATATTCAGTGTTATGATGCTATCTGACAGTATTTCACTTCTATTCAGGAGCTTTTCAGTGGCTAAACATTTGAAAGTAGTCTGCCTCACCTTCCTCTTCTCTCTTAGTTTGGAAACTCACCATGGGTGACTCTGTCGGCATTCAGAATACCGGTGACATAGCTTTTAGCATCACCGCAACACACAAGCCAACATAATGCAACAGACTGACATACGAGTGGTGATGCTGGTTAATGTGCCTATATATTTTTTAAGTCTCAGGAAGGCTTCTGTTTAAAAATAAGCATCAGGAAAAAAATCGAAAATCTTATGTAAAATCAAGATAACTAGTTTTGTTTCAAAACCATTTTAAGCCAAAAGACTACTTGAGAGTAGAGGGTAATCTTTGAGCTATAAGATGAAACTGTTATTTTTTCTCTCTCTCTCTCTCTCTTGTCACAAATAGATAAGCATGCCATTCTTGGTTTTCATTTTATTCCTCTTAAATAATTGAATGGATCCTGTAAGTGCTACAATTGCTTTAGTGTGTGGCCCTTGGATGGGAATAGAATCATAAATGTATGTGCTTAATTTATACAGAAATTAAATCTCCTTTGGAATAAAAAGATTTCATCTACTAGAAATTAACTCAAGAGACAAAGGGGAAATAAAGCACACAGAGGAAGCAAGGCAAGAAGACGGAGAGTGAAGGGTCAGAGTTGTAATAGCTGAACATGGGAAAGCACTGTTCTCCTGATGGCTTCTTGGGTTGCCTGGTGCTTTGATGCCCATGAAAGACACAAGGCCTGGAGGATAGGAGGGTTTCAAGGGGCAGCCCTGGCTTTTCTTGATGGCACTCTTTTTGACAGGAGGGATTTGAGGCATCTAATCTAGGGACAGTGGTGGTTTTCTGGTAGAATTCTCCTTTCCATGTGAGAGACCTGGGTTCAGCTCCTCACCCAGTGCACCTCATGTGCAGCCAGCACCCATCTGTCAGTGAAGGCTTGTGTGTTGGTGTGATGTTGAACAAGTTGCAGCAGAGCTTCCCAACTAATAGGGACTGGGTAACAAGGTCTGGAAATCTATTTCAGAAAATCAGCCAATGAAAACCCGATGGGTCACAATGGCCTGATATGCAGACATCGTGGGGATGATCACGGGATGACTCAGCACTGGTGTGCATGTTGTTACCATGAATCAGGGGCCCACTCGACAGCAGCTAACAACAACAATCTGGAAGAATGGAGAAATGATGAGGGAAACTTTTTTTTTTTTAAGGCCATAACTCCAATTAGAAATGACCACACAGTCCAACGCGGTGCATTATTTTCATCGTGTTGACAATTCACCATGAATAGATTATATACCATTGTTTCTTCTATCCAAATTATGGCCGAGATGTTTTTTCCAGTCCTACTACATTTCAGTTTGGTTACTTAGAACTAGGTTTGTGCAAAAGGCAAAATATTCCGAGAAGAAGCTAGGCACATTGCTTCCCACAACCCAGTGAGAGAGTCCAGCCAACCATTTGCTTTGGACCAGCTCTGTTGATGGAAATGAGGAAATTGCCAGACAAAGCAATTAATTAGCACCTAAGGCAGCATAAATATGGAGAACCAAATGGTAACTTCTATGAGTCCTGCCCACTACTGTCTACCAGGTGTCAATTGTGCCTTCACAAGGACGAGTGAAGGGACAGATGGGCATGCTGCCGGCTCAGATCCATGTCAGAGGGCTTTGAGAATGCCAATAGGCTCCTTTCTTTGTATGCTGTGAATTTCCCCATGGTTTAAAGAGTAGGGAGAAGACACAAGCTACCAGCCCGTACTAGGGTGACCTCATTTAAGAATGAAATCAAACACTATTAATATTTATATACAGGAACACCAGGCATAAACCAGAGCTGTCCTGAGAAGGTCTGAACCTTGGGTCATATTGCTCATAGGTTTGAAGTCTGGGGACCACAGTGTGTGTTGTCTTTATCCTGATCTGTGGTCTTTAAAGATATTACAGAAATACTCTAAGCCTGTCAGTTCTTTTGTAGAATGAGAATAATAATATCACAGCGATTGTAAGAATTAGTAGTATATACAGAAAGCACATGCCACAGTGTCTGTCACATAATAGTTGCTTAATACATGGCAGCTACTATTAGTCACAGTAATGACAATAGTGGTGGTTATGTGCCGTGGAGTCGGTTCTGACTCATAGTGACCCTGTACAGGGTTTCTGAGTCTCTAAATCTTTACGGGAACAGAAAGCCTCATCTTTCTCCTGCAGAACAGCTGGTAGTTTCGAACTGCTGACCTTGAGGTTAGCAGCCCGACTCGTAACCACTATGCTACCAGAGCTCCTTAATGATAGTAGTATCACAGTATTATTAGAAATGCATTGGAGGGTAAACATTTCTATGCAGGAAATACATCGTCAATCCCATTTGAATATACAGGAGACTGAAGTCTTGGAGCTACAACATAAAGATCCCAATTTCCTCTGTGCAAATAAGCAGAACTGGTGGTGCAGTGGGTGAAGCATTGGGCTGTTAACTGAAAGGGTTTCAAAACCCACCAGGTGCTCCACAGGAGGAGGAGGAGGCCATCTGCTTGTGTAAAGATTTCCAGTCTTGGAAACCCTAAGGAGCCATTCTACTCGGTCCTCGCTGTGAGTCAGAACCGATGCCAGTGGTTTCTGTGCTAATCTTGACTGAAGTGACGTTTATCTTACTCACTGCCTTTCTCTTCTCTAGAAACTCTAAAATTTTCTCAGCTCTACAGAGCTTCTTGGCAGGATGCAGCCACCTTTGACAACTTTCTTGTTTCCCGGGATTATGCATGACCGTTCTTTGTGTCTGCACAAGCCAAGTTTGAGATGATCACTGCTAACTTCTTTATTTAAAACAGGGATTCTCAGCTTCAGGACAAGTGACATTTTGGGAAGGATGATTGTTGTAGAAAACTGCCCTGTCACTGTAGGATGCCTTTATCCACTAGAAGCCAGTAACACCGTCCCCCTCCCCCCCAGTTGTAAAACCAAAATGTATCCATATATTGCCAATGTCTCCTGGAATGGGCACGGAACACAAAAATCACCTCTACTTGGGAACCACTAACATATTTTTCTTACAGAAGAAATAGCAGGAGGGTAAGGTTACTCAACAAAGATCACATTTCTGTAATAAGAAAATGTTTCAGTATGTTCTTCCTCAACACCAAACAAGGCCAGTGTCATATTAATACATCGTTTAGTTATGATCATATGGCTTTCTCATTAGAAATTCATCTTTCTCACCTATTGCAACAAAGAGAATATTTTTAAATATTTAAGCATACTTTGGGTGAAAATGTAGCAGTATCATGGAACTTACTACTTTGTTGGGTTTGTTAATTGGGAAATTAAATTTGGATAAACTCTGAGTATTTCCATTTTGCCAGTTGTCAAACATTTATGAACTCAACACATACTTATTGGGCACCCATTATGTTCCAGGAGTCCTGGTGTGGTGCTATAGGATAAGCACTGGACTGGTTGGTGGTTCAAACCCACCAGCCACTCCTCGGGAAACCCTAAAAAGGGTCCCTATGAGTCATAACCAACTGAATGACCCTTGGCAACAACATTATGTGCCAGGCAGATACTTTGTCTTCTACTAATCACCATTGGAACTCCAGGTGTGACGCTGTAGGATCGATCAGTACTTCACAAGGTAGACTATTCAAACTCATCAGCTGCTCCTGGGAAACCCTTCATAGGGTTACTAGGAATCGGAACTGACTAGATACCACTTAACAACAACAGAATCACTATTTATTGTAAGTGGTCAGTTTAATACAAGAAAATCAGGTATTAAGAATAAATCAGAAACAACTGACTCACAAGCCCATGAGTCATTCAGCAAGAAATGTCAGATTAAACAAAAAGTGTGTATCTAACCAAACATGTCAAAGAGGGCATTTTTGCTCATTCTCTTTCTAATACAAGTGAACTGATGTTTTTCATTTGTTTGTTTGTTGCAGGATCATAGTGACCTTAAAGTGAGCAGTTTATGTTCTGGGAGATTCAGGGCACTTTGTGGTGACAAGGCATATTTCCTATTTTAAAGATCTCAGACACTGAATGGAACTTTCAGATTGGGAGTCATTTGTCAGTGTTTTATAATATATGTATTTTGCACGACAGGAAAATGTCATCAGATAGAGAACTGTTGGAAAACATGGAATTCTTGCAAGTGGGGAAGAAAATGAAGAGAGATGCATTTAGCCTTCACTGAAGACAATTTTAAATGCCAATTGGAATTTGTTTGAAAACCAAAAAATCTGGGCATTTCTCATGAACCAAAGTGGTATTTCCCTTTGCTTTAGGAGATAAAAACAGAATTAAAGATGCCTTTCTTTCAGATTAACCAAATCCTCTACTGCTTTGCAAAATTAATAGCAAGTTCATCAATCTGTTGTTGTTGTTGTTGTTAAATGCCGTTGAGTCAGTTCTGACTCACAGTGACCCTGTATAGGGTTTCCAAGAAGTGGCTGATGAACTTGAACTGCCAACCTTGTGGCTGAAAACGACCTTGCAGTCCAGTACATTAGCCCACAGCGTCACACAAGGACACCCATCAATCGGTTAGGACCTAACAAGTTGTAATAGACTGGTTTTGCATTAATAATTTTTGAAGAAGGAACTCGGCTGTATCTGGAGTTCTAATAATGGAATTCATATGCATATTTCACCTTTCAAAGTGCAGTTCAAATGATACCTACACAATGAATGTCTCCCTGATTCTCCATACCTGAATATGCTCTTTCTTGGAAACTTCATAGCCCCACAATCCTTAGCATGTTGTATTGTCAATTTTCCATTTGTGTCTAATCTTCTCTAGTAGACTCTAGGTAGGACATGGTTTGAATTTAATTCACTGTAAAGCTCCACTTTGCACTTAGTGTAGTGCTGAGCACCTAGTAGACATTCAACGAATGCTCAATGAATGCTATTTATCAGCATCTAAGCCTTCTCTGTGTAAAGAAATGCCAGTGAAATCCCATGAAATCTGTGCTTTTCCATGTCATTGCAGAACAACTTTCAATACAAGGCATTTTAACCCCATCAATCGGCTTCCATCTTTTCAGCTTCAGAGACTAGTTCATTCGTTTCTGGGTCATTTAAATTGATTGTCTCATCTCAGCCTGGGAAAGCAGAAGTGAATTCTGTTTGTCCTTTCCGCAGAGCGCTCAACAGATGTGAAAAATTTGACAGAAACATGACAGGCACCAAAGAGAAGCATTGCACTGTGGTCCTTGGAAACCACCATGGGCACCTGCCTGTTTAAGGTGAGGGTCAGGAAGCATTTTGACAACTGCCCACCTTCCTGATGTCACTCTTACCAGTGCAGTCTGGTATCATGAAAAACCAGAAAACAAAACCCCATAAATTCACAGTTGGGAGGACTGGCTTAAAATCCTGGCTCTGCTATTTGTGTGAGCCTGTGCAGGCTACTGAGTCACTCTGGGCTCCTATGTCCTCATCTAGTAAAGAACTATCACTTGTCATCCCATTTGTCTCAGGTTCATTGGGAGGACTGAATGAGATAGTGGGGGGAAATGCCAAGGAAGGCACTGCCTCCGCAAGCTTGAGCTTTTCCCTTTAGTTCGCGATCAAATGAGCTTTTCTTAAGCACCTATCTCTGCCCTGCATTTCATTACTCTCATCCTCATTCACATTTTAAAAGACCTGGATTTTAAATGCATAAATACACTCTAGGAAAAAAAAAATCGGTTCCCTTCCTTGTTGGAGAAGATTGCATTATGAAATCTTAATAACTATGAGTATAGAGAGAAATTGTGTTTCAGTGGAAAACTAAACACTGTCTAGAGCACACCCTTCAGGGTTTCTGACTGATTCTATGGGAGCTATTTTACAGTTCAGCAAATTGTTCATCTGAGAGCGATGCAAACTCTCTCACTTATAGTCATGCAAATTCTGTTCTGTCTTGTCTTGCCAAGAGATTCAGTGGACTTCCTTCTCCCACTGTGGAAGAAACTGGTTTGACCCCATTTGCACATTCATTTTCATAATTCTGAACCAGTTATATCATCTGGTTCTCTCACTGAGGAATGAGTTAAATAAAATACCTAACACGTGTTCATTTCATATCTGTATGAATCATAATTTACCTCCCCCCCCCTTTTCTTAAATTATCTTTTAATGTGAGGTTTTTCAAAAGAGCACTGGATGCCTTTTGTAAGTCTTAGGCTCAGAGCCGGACTTTAGAAGCTTGGAGACCAAAATTCTGTTCAAGGCATTGCACGGCCAGGCACCCCAGCACATTCTAGTTCACTGTCAAAAGAGATCTTAGAGCACCATGTCTGCCAATGAACAGTACCTAACCTCTGTTCCTCTGTGGCTTCCTCAGATGGGGACTTGCTTCCTCATTAGGCAGTCTGCACCATTTCTCTGAGGGTGGGAAGGTCACCATTGTACTGTTAGGAAACAGAGGTTTTCTATGTCAGCAAGAGGTCTAAAAATAGAAGCCAGAGTTCCTGACATGTACTCTTTCCTAGGAACAACTAGGACAGCTGCTTCCCTGCTGCAGAGGGAAACCCTGAAATCTTGGTGCTCTTGGCATTTACATGTGCGCAGACTCCTTACACTTCTGTAGCTCCGCTCTTCCTGGTCTCTTATCATCTGCATCTTTGTAAATCACCTTATTTAAATGAACATTGATTGGACTCCTGCTGTATACCAAGGGCTTTCTTAGTTTAGGTTCCCCTTGAGGCAAGGATTCAGGTGAAAGGAGTTTATTGGGGAGGTGACCAGTTGGGAAGTGGGAGAGGAGTCAGGACAGAGTGGTCAGTTAAGAAAAGGTGCATTAGCAAATCTGTTCTTCTCTGACGGTAACTGGCTGAAGGTACTGTTGTTGTTGTTAAGTACCATGGAGTCGGTTCCGACTCATAGTGACCCTGTACAGGATTTCCGAGGCTGTAAATCTTAATGGGAGCAGAACGCTCATCTTTCTCCCGCGGAACAGCTGGTAGTTTCAAACTGCTGACCTTGAGGTTGGCAGCCTGACTCGTAACCACCATGCTACCAGAACTCCTTGAAGGTTCTCTGGAGGGGCATTAATTTCCCTCACATCTGGTCTGCCACAAGGTGGGCAAAGTGGCTAGGGTCAAAGAAAGCCCTCAATCAAAGAAATGTACGTGCTAGCCTTTTTTAGTTCGGTACTGCTTACACTGAAGTGGGAAGGGCTTGGGATAATGCACTTGATTCTTGCATTATCTGCAAACTTATTATCTGTCATAGCAGAAAGATTTGGACAGGGAGATATATATATATATACATATATACATATATATGTATGTAGCGTAGTGGTTATGAATCGGGCAGATAACTTCAGAGTTGGCAGTTTGAAACTACCAGCTGTTCCGTGGGAGAAACAAGAGGCTTTTGCCCCCATAAAGATTTGCAGCCTCGGAAACCCTGTGCAGGGTCGCTATGAGTCAGAACCAACTCCACGGTACTTAACAACAACAATCTACAATAAATCCAACCACCATCAAGTTGATTCCGACTCATAGGACACTGAAGACCCAAAACTATGAATCTTCTCGGGAACAGGGAGTCACATTTTTCTCCCTCAGAGTGGCTGGTGGTTTTGAACGGCTGGCCTTGAGGTTAGCAGTCCAGTGCTTAACCCACTACACCACAAGGGCTCCTTTATCTACGCTATAATGTAATGATAAAAGGATGTTAAGGAGCATAATGAAAAACGGAAAGAAGAGATTCTTTGCAATGGAAGTGATGTATTTCTTTATAGGTAGAAGAGGGGGTGGAGGAGATAATAGCTCTATTTTATACAGAGTGTAGGTCTCCAGCCAAAATATAATCAACAACTGAACACTGAATTTACATTATTGCTCCTTCCTCTGCATGTCCTCTCTCAAATCCAAAGACTTTCAAATTCTACATTGTTAGAGACTCTATAAGTGATGGGAAAATTATGTCCTCTCAAGATTTTGATATCATAGCTCTCGATCCCCGTCTTGGTGTGTTCGGCTGCTGATGCTGAGCTAAGGAGGGCTGTTCCTCCAAGAGTGAAGAAGTCTCTCATTACCACAGTTGAGTTCGTGTTTGAAGTGAGGGTGTGCTTCTCCCATTAAACACCATCTAACGTGGGCTCATGGTAACGGGCAGTGATGTCACCTGGTGACTTGGAGCTGTAGTTTGCAGATAGGAGAGTGTGGATGGCTGACTAAAGAAGCAGAATGAAATTTGTACTGTACCTATGAGCCTCTCAAGCTAGAGATAAGACTTGTTGAGGTTTTGAATGGGAACTAATTTTGCGTGCTCTATCAGACATAATGGAATCCTGGTGTGGCGATGTGAGTTAATGCGCTGGACTGCAAGGTCGGTTTGAAATGTAAGGTCAGTGATTCAAGCTCACCAGCTACTCCTTGGAAACCCTATACAGGGTCGCTCTGAGTCGGAACCCACTCGACGGCACTTAACAACAACAGCAACCAGATATAATAGCGTAGAAGAGAAAATCCTTTGATGAGAAATGGCCCTCATTCCCAAACCCTCTGTTAATGGAGGTGTGAAGTCCCCTAAGTCAAAAGGCAAGACTGTTCTTAAGTGAATCTTCTTATGGAGATTATTTTGGGTTGTGCACACCCCTCTGAATGTTCACCTGTAGTTGCAAGTGCTGTGCATTCAACACTGGGGGTGGGAGTTGCCTAGGCCACAACAAAGAACAGTGCAATAGTGGAGTGGTCCCAGGGCCAGACCATATGGGTTTGATCACAGCTCTGCCAGTGGTAAGGTTTGTGAACATTTGCCTTTGGATCTGGAGACAGGACAATTGTAGTGCTGATCGCTTTGTGAGGAATCGATGAGATTATGCATGTTCCACACTTCACGGGCTGTCTGGAATATTGGGAGGTACATGCAGCCTTTGTAGCTCCACCCATACCCCAAGTTCTCACTTATCTTCCACCTCTATCTTATACTTCAACCCTCACCAACTCTTCCTACTCAAAACTTTTGGTCGCCATGGCACAATTTCATACCTAGCTGCATATTTAAAGAGACAAGAATTGAGTAGCTTTGCTCAGATTTGTGTTCTGTGTCGAATTTTATTTGCTCAGCAAGAGGACTGGGATTGGCTGTCACTGTTTCTGTAAAGTCCTCAAGGTTTCTATAAGGAAAATACATCGAAAGTGTTTGTTCTCCATACCTGGTGATTAAGTTGTACCCTGCTACAGAGTACAACTTGACTTTGTACGTAAGCAGTAAGTACTTCCTTCCACTGCTTATGAAAAGACCAAGTGTCGCTTACATTTGAAAGCGTGTTACCCCAGCTGCAGCCCTCAAACTTTCCCTCTTCTGTTCCCTGGACAAGCTGGGGATGTCAATACATGTTGGAAAGTAATCAAATAGAGGGTTGAACTATAGACTTTAGGCCTCAGACTGAAGACTTCTAATGTGCTAAATCATTGAGACTGTTAAGTGAAACTGCCCCCCCACCCCCAGAACTCCAGTATCAGACTTTAACAGGAAGTAGACTATCAGACAAGATAAAGTACCAGATGGAAGGGGCATGCTTTTGGTGTGTCATAGTCAGCACTTTCTAGATGTTTTAAATACATCACAAAAAGAAACAAGCTGAAATGACTACAGAATGGCATCAGTCAGAGACTAATTCACAAAGTATGTCCCCCATGAAGGCAACAGTCCCTGTATCCCTTTGTTTTCTCAGCTGCCTCTCACTCAAATCTACAAACTAGTCTCAAACATCTTAAGCACTAAGCACTTGGAGGATTGGAAAGAAATCAGCTTTTCACGCTCATTCAGTTATTCATCAGATATCTATGGAGGATTATTAATGTGCTGTAATCTAAGGATGGAAAATGGAAAAATAAACAGATTCTGGGCAAAACACTCCAAAGCCCCTCACAGGTCACCAGACTCACAAGCCCCTCCAATATCTCTGTTATTAAGAAATGGAGAAAAGTCTAAAATATGAGCTTGGTGTACAACAAGACAAATATTCTAGGCCGCTGTACTATTCTGCTGATTGTAATGAGGGCAGACTCATGTCAATTTGCCTGATATTGAAAGTGCTACACCCTTCCTAGCCATGTGACCATGAGCAACCACATAAACTCTATGTTCTTGATTCCCTAATCTGTAAAGCCCAACTTGATGGATTAACACAGTAGTAGCAACAGTTGGCTCAAACATAGCAGCAACTGTGAGGATGGGCAGTGTTTCCTTCTGACGTACTGAGGGTCACTATGAGTTGGAACTGACCCGACAGCACCTAACAACACAACAACATATGTGTGTATGTGTGTAACTGTTTTTACGATGCATTTAAATTTCAAAACGAAACAAACAAACAAAAAACACTTCCCAAGAGTCTAGGTGGTCTGTTCTGGTAGAACCAAGGCTTCAAACTGATTCATTTCAGTTTGACCCCTTGCTGAGAATTTGTATTTATTTCCATCCCAGATATACTGAATAAGAAACTACAATTTAAGAAGATCTCCAGGTGATTCATTTTTTAAATAAACTTTTTATTGTGAATTGAGTGAAAGTTTACAGAGATTATCAGTTTTGCATTCAACAAATCATATTCTGAAGGGTGGTTGAAGGCCTTAGTCTTGGGTTTCTCTGGTCTCTTTCTGACCCAGTGATTCTTATGTATACATTGTTAAAATGTAGATTCAGATTCAGTATATCTTGGTGGAAATGCACATTTCTCAACAGAGGATTGAACTAGAACAAACCAGTTCGAAGCCCTGGATGAAGAGAGGGGCCAGATGTCAAATGATCAAGATACACGGGTCCCTTTTCAACTTCCTGGTGGCTCCTCTGTGGCAGATGTCTTAGCTAGCGTTAGAAAATAGAGGTCATTAGATATGACCTTGCACAGACTACATTGCACTTCTATTTGTAAAACTTACTATCAGATTCGCTGTCGTTGTTAAGTACCGTAGAGTAGGTTCCAACTCATAGGGTTTCTGAGGTCATAAATCTTCAGAAGCAGAAAGCCTCCTTTCTTCCACGGAGTGGTTGGTGGACTCGAACTGCCAACCTTGTGGTTCATAATCCAGTGCTTATCTTACAAAGTCACCACACTCCCATTATCAGGGTTGTTAAGTGCGTCGAGTCAATTCCGACTCATAGCGACACTGTAGAGGGTTTCCAAGAAGTGCCTGGTGAATTTGAACTGCCGACCTTGTAGTTCAACCGAACTTTTGGTCCAGTGCTTATCCTGCAGCACCATGCCAGGACTCCTCACCATCAGAATAAGGGTGTGATATTTCTTCTCCAGTGCAAGGATAATCTTTCCATTGATCCTTATAAGAAGGCTCCTTCCTACCCCTTCCAGAACCTTTTTGCAATTATTCTCTAATCTACTTCATGTTATCTGAGAAAAAAAAAGTTTCACTTCTTCCTTTCCAATCTGGATGCCTGTTATTTCTTTATCTTGCCTAGTTTCTTGGAAAACAACTAACTACCAGTAAAATGCTGAATAAAGTAGTGAAAGGGAGCATCTTTGTCTTGTTCCTGATCTTTGGGGAGAAACTTTCAGTCTTTCAACATTGAGGATGAGGTGGATCTTTCATAACTGCCTTTTATAATGTTGAGGAAAATTTCTTCTATTTCTAGGTTGCTGGATTATTATTATATTTTTCATCATAAGAGGATGTTGAATCTTTCCAAATGCCTTTTCTGCACCAATTGAGATCACTCTCTGTTTTTTCCCCCCATTTTTCTATTAATATGGTGTATTACATTGATTGATTTTCATATTTTGAACCAAACTTGCATTCCTGGAATAAATCTCACTTGGTCTTGGTAGATGAGGAGGCTTCAAAAAGTTCATGGAAAAATGCAATTAAAAGATAATGGATTTTTTTCCACAAACATTTTGAAACCCACTTGTATAATTCTTATAAAATGCTGTTGGATTCACTTTGATGATACTTTGTGAAGGGTTTTTGTATCTATATTGATAAATACTCTTCATCATAATTTTCTTTTCTTGTGGTGTCTTTATCTAACATTAGTATCACAGTAATGGTAGCCTCATAGAATAAGTTATAAAATGTTTTCTCTTTTATATTCTGGAGGAGGTTGAGAAGGATTGATGCTAATTCTTCATTAACTATTTGGTAAAAATCACCAGTGAAGCCATCAGTTCCTGGACTTTTCTTTGTTATGATGGTTTTACCATTATTATTACTAATGCAATCACTTTACTTTTATAGATCTGTTGAGATTTTCTATTTCTTCTTGAGTCAGTTAAGGTAGTTTGTGTATTCTTAGGGATTCTTCCATGTTATCTAAATGATTTAATTTCTTGTTATATAATTGCTATTTGTTTTTTGGTGTATCTTAAACCTTCTTTAGAGTCCTGGTGTGGCGCTGTGGGCTAATGCGTCAGACTGCAAAGTCATTGGAACGGCAAGGTCGGTGGTTCAAGCTCACCAGCTACTCCTTGGAAACCCTATACAGGGTCACTATGGGTCAGAATCCACTCCACCGCACTTAACAATAACAACAACAAACCTTCTTTGTCTCTCATTTCCTCCTTTACTGCCGTTATTGTGTTTCACCGATTTTTTTTTTTTTTTGGTAGTGAACCGTTTGATTCTCTTCTCATTTCCTTGTATGTATATATATTTTAAAGACATTTTCTCTGCGGCTCCCATAGTGATTACATTTACCACCCCACTTCCATGGACTCAATTCGGACGCATAGCAGTACTTTAGGACAGAACAGAATCGCCCCCATAGGGTTTCCAGGGCTGTAAATCTTTATGGAAGCAGACTGCCACATCATTCGCCCATGGCGTGGCTGGTGGGTTTAACCACGGACTTTTTGTTTGCTGTAATGCACTTTAACCACTGTTCAATCAGGGCTTCTGGTGATCACACCTAACAACACAACCTTGATTTATAGCAATCAGCTTGGTATATTTTTTTCCATCCTTTAACTTTTAGTTGGTTTTTGTCTTTGTTTGTAAGGTGTGTCTTTTGCAGACAGTATATTGAAGGGTCTTGTTTTCTTATCCAATCTGCCACTCTCTGTCTCTTCACTGGTGCATTTAATCCATTGGCATTCAATGTAATTATCAATAGTTATGAATTAATTGCTGCCATTATGTTAATTTTTGGTCGTGCTGTTCTTTCCTTTGTTCTGCATGCCTTCTTGTGCTGAGTTTGTGTTTTTTGTGCCATTTCTTGTCAGTTTCTTCTTAGTTTTCGTGTTTGCTTGTTCAGCTTGGAAGTCATGGTAAGTTGTGAAGTATTAACTTTCTTTGGGGTTACCTTATAGTCTATTAACTTCCCTCCATTTAAGACAAGCTATTGTGTCCTATAATCTACATGACCTCCTCACCACCTGGATCTCTGTTCCTACAATTTTCCCTTCTTTGACACTGTTATTATTTTGATCTTCAGTTGACCTCCCAGCTCCTTTGAATTCATTGTTGTAATTTTGTTCTATTCTGGACTCTGCTATCCATCATCTGAGTTTCAGGTGGTGTTGCCACACCTGTGAATCTCTGGTTGTTGTCTGTTTTGGTTGGATTTCAGTCCAAAGAATTCCCTTTAGGATATTTTGAAGTGCTGAATTGGCTTTGACAAAATCTCTTAGCTTTTGTTTATCCTGGAATGTTTTGATTGCACCATAGTATTTGATTGATAGTTTTGCTGGATAGATGAGTCTTGGTTGGCAGTTTTTTTTTCTTTTAGGATTTTGTATATGTCTCCCCATTGCCTTGTTGCCTGCATGGTTTCTGTTGAATAGTCAGAGCTTAATCTGATTTGCTTGCCTTTTAAGTAACATGTCTCTTTTCCCTGGCTGCTTTTAGGATTCTCTCCTTGTCTTTGATTTTGGAGAGCTTGATTATGATATGTCTTTGTGACTTTCTTTTGGGTTCTATCATTCCTGGGGTCTTTTTGGCTTCTTGAATGTTTATCTTCTCATCTTTCAAAACATTAGGGGAATTTTCTTCCAGAAAATGTTCTTCAACTATCTCCTCTGTGGACTTCTCTGATTCTTCCTGTTCCAGAATGCCAATAATTCTTAAGTTGCTCCTCTTCATGTTATCAAGCATGAATCTTAGACTCCCTTTAGAATTTTTTTATCCTTTTTCTGCTTGCTCTTCTATCTTAGCAGTATTGAGAGATTTGTCTTCCAGCTCGCTGGTTCTGGCTTCCACCTCTTTGATTCTGCTCCTTTCCCTTTTCAGTGAATTGTCCATTTTTGATATTTTATTGTTGATCATCTGGACCTCTTTTTTCAGGTTTTGAATTGTTTTAAATGCTGTATCAATCTTGTTCGATTGCTCTTGTAGTACTTTCCTGACTTCTTCCTTGTTTTCCTCCACCCCTTTCTGGAGCATTTGAATTTGTTTCCATATCATTCTTCTGAATTCCTTCTCAGGAAAACCCAAAACCTGCTCTTCCCCTTCTGGAAAGTATTTTTCTGTCTCCCGCTCATTTGACTCAGTTACTTTTTTCTGTTTGGGGATGTTTTGATATCTTTTGTTGTGTTTTGTTTTTCATTTCCAGTAGTTTTGTGGGTTTTTAATGCTTAAATGGATGTTTGTTGCTGTGTTATTAAACCTACTGGGTGTCTCCTGGTGGATATGATCAGGAGATAGGCTTTCCTTTTTGCATATAATGCTCAGCAGCTCTTATTGCTCTTGTCTCAATGGTGGAATATTACAGAGTATGCTTGTAGCTTGGCTATATGACCACAATTCCTGGCTCTTCTTTGGTAATGCAAGGAGAAAAAGCTCCCACCTTCAGGAAAAATGTGTGATCAAAAGGCCCCCAAACAGAAGCAATATAAAAGCAGAGACAAAAACTACCACTATAAAACAAAAATACAACTGTGGCCTACTGGCCAGTTGCCTTGCTACACAGGCAGTGTGTGTGCACCGTAGAAGCCTTCAGTAGTGGGTGGGGGTGTGCACTCGCTCAGGCCCTTCCTCTAGTCACCACTGTAGAGGTGCACAGATAGATACTGAGAAGTTAATGGGAGTAAGATTGTATTTTTGTCTCTGAAGGTCAGTTAGGATCTGCATGTGCACAGAGTCATTCTCCAGATAGTTGCATCCTTTTATGTTGGGGTTTTGCAGATTGTTCATATGGTGTGTCTGCCAGGCCAAACCTGCTTTTTTTCTTGCTGGATAGGCAGGAGTAAAGGGTCCCTCACAAGTTAACTTTAGGGCTGGGACCCACAAAGCAGCAGCCAAAGAATTTGCCCTTGGACTGATGGGACTCTTTCTTTCTGTGCCGTGGGAAAGCTGTGGTCCCAACACTGGACTTTTTTTGGGGTGCGCACCCACCTGCCTGAGGGTATCCGGGCTGGCCAAAGAAGGCGCAACAGGGAAGAGGAGGAAAAAAATGTGTTGAAACCCCCCACACCTCCATTTGCAAATGTCACTGCGCTGCTTTTAGTACTGGTTCCCTATGCTGGTCTGGCTGTAGCCCCGCCCTCTGACCGCCAACCAGTCGGGATGGACTCAGAGGAAGTCCCGTGTCTTGACCAATTACTAAAGCATAATATTTTCCTTTATACCGTGATTTTTCCACTGGCGGTTGCGGAAAACTTCTTGCCCTGACCTTATGTTAGATCCAGAGCTCTGGTGCTGTTCCATGAGAGGAGCATCTCTGGGTTTTCAGCCCCTACCCCATGGAGCCTGTCCTACCTGACTCTGCTCTGCCACCGCCAAACTGCAGTATATCTCTTCAAATATTCTTATTGATCATTTCTCTGTCTCTTCTTCTCCTAGGACTTCCGTAATGTGTATATTGGTCTGCATTGATCATGTGCCACAAGCCCCTTAGACTATGTTCATTCATCTTTATCATTTTTTTCTCTCCTCTACATATTAATTTCCATGGTCCTATCTTCAAATTCATGGTACTTTATTCTTCCTGTTCAAATATGCTATTGAACGGCTCCAGTGTATTTTGCATTTGAATTATTGTAATTTTCAGCTTTTTATACTATGTATCTGTTTATCAATATTTTAATTTTTCATATGTCATTTGCTTATTTCCATTAGCTATTTGCCCATGTTTTCCTTAAACTCTTTGAGTCTATTTAAGACAGTAGGTTTTAAGTCTTTGTCTAGTGTCTAATGTACAATGTCTGGGCTACTGCACAGATGGGTTCTATCATGTTATTTTGTTTGAATGAGCCATTGTTTCCTATTTCTCAGCATGCTTTGTGATTTTTGTTGAAAATTGGACATTTGGAAATCAGGTTTTTCCCTTCCTCAGAATTTTCTTCTTAATATTATTAAAGGCTTGTCCACTGGTTTAGTGACTCTTCCAAACTGTTTTTTTCTTTTCTTTTCTTTTTGGTCTTGTAAAGACTATATTCCTTGATGTATGTGACTACTCAAATATCTGTATCTTTAACTTGTGTTCAACTAGTGTTTTGACATACCTCTTTGAGCACTATATGATAAAAAATGAAGAAGAAGGAAAACAACAACAAGAAAACGACTTCCAGTATTTTCAGATTGACTGTGTACTGGGGCACTCCTTAAAGACTTAACCAGGTTCACGCTAATGTACAGATTGCTAATTACTAATGTAATAAATATACAGATCAGCCTGAGGTAAAAACATAGGATTTCTCCGGTCCTATGTGAGTATGCATCTTACTCTGGGCCTGTGTGTAGTTTTCTAAAACCTCCTGTTGACAGATACATTTGAATACTCTAATTTTCCAAAGAAAATCCACCCCTAACATCTTCTCTTAGTCCTTAAGAAGTCCAATGGATGTCTCCATTGTAGTCTTTGGGCTCCAGATAGTTGCAGTGTTTGCGGAATTGCCTGCTACTTTCCCACCCTGTGTGAGTTCTGAGATGAACACCTTGCTTCAGTGTTTCAGGTAGCCACCATAGAGCTTAGAACTAAAAAAAACTCAGTCATTTGTGAATAAGCTCTGTTATGCTCCCTCTGGAACTAGGTCCAGAGTGCCATACTGGGCTCATAGATTGTTATCTTTAAACAAGCTGCCAAATCAGGGAATGGGTGGGGCATGGGAAAGTAAAAGCCACAAGCCTTTCTTAAACCATTTTTAAATCAACTCCTCCAGAGTTCTGACAGTTGTTGCTTGTTTTGGGTATTTTTGTGGGGGGGGGATCATTTGTTGTTGTAGATGCCATCGAGTTGGTGCTGACTCATAGCGACCTTATGCCCAGCAGAATGAAACACTGCCCGATCCTGGGGCAACTTCACTATTGTTGCCATGCTTGAGCCCATTGATGCTGCCACTTGGCCAATCCCTCTCACTGGGGGTGAATCATAATGTAGAGTTTTTTTATTCTACCTAATATTACTTATCTTAATTAAAAAAATAAATTATCCACCTATTTCTCAAATAATATAAACTCATATTCAATCTTTCTGTTTCTTTTTGGCACCAATCTCTTAATTAAGAAGTCTACACACTCACTTTCCCCATTTTCTCTACTCTCAATAACTCTACAACCTACTACAATCTGAGCTTTTGCCCCACTACTTTAGAGAGCAATCCTTGATGAGGTAAAAATGTCTCTTTGGCCAATACCAATGGGCTCTTTCCTTGACTGTATTTATTCAACATTGTTGATTTCTTCATCCTCAAAACTTTCTCTTCCCTTGATGTCAGTGACCGTATCTCTTTCTGGTTCTCTTCCAATGTTTCTGATCACTCCTTCTCAGTATTCTTTGTTGTGTTTTTCTCTTACTCCTACACCTTCAATATTCATGTTCTTGGAGGTCTTCTCCTTATTCCTCTTCTCTATTTGTTAACACTCCCATTCCTATAGCTCTAGCCCAGAATCTTCTTAGCTCCAGATCAACATTTTCAAGTGAAGATTAGACATGTCCATCTGGATTTTTGGCAGTCATCTCAAATGTAACATATCCAACATTATCTTCCTCCTTCAGCATCTCTTTCCTCTTATATTCTCCATCTAAGTAAATTAAATTCTCATCTGCTCAATGGCCCAAACTGTAACACTGGGTCAAATATTACTAATACTACTCATTATATTTGTCTGATGTAATTTGACATAACATTTATCTTGTGAATTTCACCCGTGCTTTTAACTTAATTGCCACTGTCCCAGCCCAAACCTTTATCATCTCTCTCATCAGTGATTATGATAGTGCTCTGGTTCCTCATCTTTCTAGTATATTATTCAAAAATATGTCTTGAGTTATCTTCTTAGAAACCAAATCTAATCATGTCCTTTCTTTACTTTTACCTCCATGTTTGTTGTTAAGTGTCATCAAGTTAGTTCTGACTCTTAGAGACCTTGCATACGGTTTCTGAGGGGTGGCTGGTGGGTTTGAACTGCCTACTTTGCAGTTAGCAGTTCAATGCTTATCCTACAGTGCCACACAGGACTCCCTGTTAGCTACAGTTAAATCTTAATACTTTAATAATCTCTTTCAAACTTTGGCCCTAAACACTTAGCATTATAAATTTTTGATTCATTTGATACAGGTTTATTGCTGCTCACCTGCTGTCAGATATTGGAGGTACAACGAATAATGAGGTTAAACACAATCTCCAAACTTCTCCTAGGAGGGGAAAAGAAAGGGACGTAGCCCATCACATGGTAGAATGCTCACTGCACGTTGTGCATATAGGGGTGGATGGACTTGGTAGTTTAAGAGGGGCATTCGAGAAGAAATTATATTTGAAGCTGAGAATTAAAGAATTGGAAGATAGTAGTCTGGTGGAGTGGCAGGCACATTGAAAATCAAATATATTTTGATTTGTGAGGACAAATGCAAGTACAAAAATCCAGAAGTAGACAGCTCCAAGGACAAAATGTGGGGCATTGAGGCTAGAGAATTGAGTGGGAGGGAGAGAGTGGCTACTGTGAAATAAAGATGTTGATGTGAACACTATTGATGCCCAACCAGCTTCCTTGACGTCCTGGTGTGATGCTGTAGGAAAGGCACTAGACCATAAGGTCGGTTTGAACCACAAGGTAGGCAGTTCAAACTCACCAGTCGCTCCTCAGAAACCCTTTACAGTGCCACTATGAGTGGGAACTGATTCGACAGCTCTTAACAACAACCAGCTTCCTTGGGTTCCATTTATCAGTTGTGTGCTTTGACTGACCCTCACCTTATAGTATGCTTTTGCTTCCAACAGCCAGCACCTGAGGTCTTTCACAGAGGACTATTCTGGGGCTACTGGTGCTCATTTTACCCAATAAGAATCACTAGAAGTATCTGGAAGTTTACTCCCCTCACCTCCCACATACATGCCCTGAGGGCAGTGTTTAATCGGTAGCTGTTAGGCATTGTTGTTGTTGTTGTTAGGTGCCACTGAGTCGGTACCGACTCATAGTGACCCTATGCACAACAGAATTCCCCGTCCTGGGCCAACCTCACAATTGCTGCCATGCTTGAGCCTATTGATGCTGTCACTTTGCCAATTCATCTCGCTGGGGCCTTCCTCTTTTTCTCTGACCCTTCATCTTACCAAACATGATATCCTTCTCCAGCGACTGGTCCCTCCTGACAATATGTCCAAAGTATGAGTGATGAAGCCTGGCCATCCTGGCCTCCAAGGAGCACTCTGGCTGCACATCTTCCAACACAGATCTGTAGGTTCTTTTGGCAGCCCATGGCATTTTCAATATTCTTCTCCAACACCATAACTCAAAAGCATCAATTCTTCTACAGTCTTCCTTATTTACTGTCCAGCTTTCGCATGCATATATAGCTATTAGGTATGGGAGTATGAAATTCAGTTCTCTCACTTCCATCAGGAGAACTCTGGAGTGTAGCTTATACTCCAGAGTCCTATGGGATTAGATGGAATTTACCTATTGTTGGATTTTGCCAGTGATTACACTGTTGTTTGACTTTCCCCTTTTCCTGTCTGATTTTCACACCCTCTTTTACAGGATAAGGGCATTCTCCTTTAATAAATCACTTGTACACAGGGTCTGCTTCTGGGAAACCCAGCCTAAGACAGATAGAATAAAAAAGCTCGCCATGAAATTTTGGTGAGCCATGTGTAGGTGTCTGGACTTTGTCCTAAAGTGATGATAGATCCCAGGAGAGATTCAAGAGTCCTGAGAGGCCTAGAACATGGAGGGTACTAGTATTTTGAGCTCTCTGCTCCCTTGGGTGACAGCTCAGCTGGCTTTTCCCGTACATTCAGATAAAGACACAGCCAATCAGACATCCAGTGCAGCTGCACTACGGTTTTGCTAAAAAAAGTACCCGAGTTTATTTCTGATTTCAGCTTTCCTTTAGGATCTATTTCTTATCCACCCTTATATTTCCTTTCTTTCTTTGCACCTGCCACATCACCCCTCAAGAAGTCAACAACTTTTTCCGAAGGTGTCACTCTGCCATTTATATGGCATATTGCCAAATGTCACTGTAGACACTTAAAAAAACAAAACAAAACAAAAAAAAACTAGCTTCAACTGTTTTGGTCTATCACTGAAACAGTAATATACTGTGGCATTGATATGAAAAGTTGGACACTGCATAGGTACTGGCTCGCTTGAGATTTTATATATGCACAGCTTATTATAGCACACTTTATTAGCACATAACTCCAAATTCTTAGTTAATAACTATATTCTTTCAATCTGTGGGGGAAAGAGAGAGACCCCAGGGTGAAGGATTCACAATTCAAACATGAAAGTCTCACATATCAATCCATTTCCACCAAGTTCAAGTGATACCTTTACCCAAGCTATGTTGCTGTTAACTGAACATTGTTATTGTTGTTGTTAAATGTGGTTGAGTCAATTCTGACTCCTAACAACCAAGTCCATGACTTCCGAGCAGCAGTTGGTGGGTTTGAACTGCCAACCTTGTGGTTTGCAGTCCAGTGCTGACTGGACAGTACCAAACCAAGTGTCCTTAGGCTTCTCTTAAATAAACTGAAACTGGAGGAAGATGGGCAAGATTGTGGAAGACTTTCCCCCCAGAAGTTTTAAACAAACACTGAAAATGTGCGTGTAATTATCCTATTTGCAGAGATTGGTTGATAGTAGAAATGAATTTTCTCCTTGAGATAAATGTTCTCTTTTGCTAAGGAAAACCTTTTTCTTAATGGTCTTTGGGATATTTGCCCCAAGTCACAAATTTGTACCCTTTGCTAAAACCCCACACATCATAAGCTTTCTTGGCATCAAGAGGTTCATGGAATAGGAAGCCACCTGCTGGGTTGTAAGTGGGAATATTCACTCAGAAGATTCTAATAAAGGATGCATTTAAATGAGGCATATGTGCCTGATAAACAGACATAAGTATTAGAAATGTGGATACGTAGGGAAAATAAAAGGAGTAATTGCTTTGGTTTTTGGAGAGTTAGAGAAAATATGACCAACAGCATGAGTATAGTAAGCATTTGATAAGGTTTAGTCAAGTCCTTGCAGTTCGAATCTACCAGCAGATCAGTGGGAGACAGATGAGACTTTCTGCTCCTGTAAAGATTTACGACCTTGGAAACCCTGTACAGGGTCGCTATGGGTTGTAACTGACTTGACAGCACTCAACCATCACCATTAAGCTTCCCACATATGTAGTCAATTTGATTCCAATGTATTCCATCTTAAGAGGTCCATGTGCATTTTAGGTTGTTTAAAAAAGGTGTTTGCAATGCAAGTCAGACTGAAGCTGAAGAAAACTAAAACAAGGTTACCACAGTCAAAAGAGAACTTTGAATATATCACACCTGAATTTAAAGACCATCTCAAGAAGAAATTCCATGCATTAGACACAAAAGGAGAGTTTGAAGATGACATCAAGAACATCATACATGAAAAAAGCAAAAGGTCATTAAAAAGACAGACAGGAAAAGGAAAGAAAGAAAAGACAAAAATGTATCTCAGAAGAGACTCTGAAACTTGCTCTTGAGCATAGAACAGCTAAAGCAAATGGAAGAAATGAAGAGGTAAATGAGCTGAAGAGAAAATTTCAAATGGCAACGCATGAATACAAAATCAATTATAATAATGAAACCTGGAGTTAGAAAACCAAAAGGGGAAAACAGCATTTTTTTTTTTTTCAAGTATTTATCAAGCTGAAAGAACAAAGAAAAAATTCAAACCTCGGGTTTGAATACAGAAGTATTGTATGGACAAAATATTGAATGATGCAGAAAGCATTAAAAGAAGATGGAAGGAATATACAGAATCACTGTAACCAAAAGAAAGGGTCAGTGTTCAACCATTTCAAAGGCACCATATGATCCAGAACCAATAATGCTGAAGAAAGAAGTCCTAGCTGCACTGAAGGCACTGGTGAAGAACAAGGCTCCAGGAACTGATGGAATACAAATTGAAGTATTTCAACAAAGTGATGCAACACTGGAGGTACTCACTCATCTGTGCCAAGAAATTTGGAAGACAGCTATCTGGCCAACTGATTGAAAGAGATCCATATTTCTGCCCATTCCAAAGAGAGGTGACCCAACGGAATATGGAAATCACCCAACAATATCATTAATATCACACTCAAGTAAAATTTTGCTGAAGATAATTAAAAATGGTTGCAACAGGATACCAACGTTGAGTTCAAATTGGATTCAGAAGAGGACATGAAGCCAGGGATACCATTGCTGACATCAGATAGATCTTGGCCGAAAGCAGATACCAGAAACATGTTTACTTGTGCTCTATTGAGTATGCAAAGACGTTTGATTGTTTAGCTCATGACAAACTATGGATAACATTGCAAAGAATGAGCATTCCAGAACTCTTAATTGTGCTCACGAGGAACCTGTATATAGACCAAGAGGCAGTTGTTAAAACAGAACAAGGAGATACTGAATGGCTTAAAATCAGGAAGGGTGTACACCAGTTTTGTATCCTTTCACCATACTTATCCAATCTGTATGCTGAACAAATAGTTCAAGAAACTGGATTCTATGAAGAAGAATGTGACATTAGGACTGTGGTGGTGGTATGCCTGTGTAGTCGGTTACGACTCATAGTGTTTCCTAGGCTGTAAATATTCAGGGGATCAGAAAGCTTCATCTTTCTCCCACAGAACAGCTGGTAGTTTTGAACTGCTGAACATGAGATTAGCAGCCCGACTTGTAACCACTATGCTACCAGAGGATTGTAGGAAGACTCATTAACAACCTGTAATATGCAGATGATACATCCTTTCTTGCTGAAAGGAAAGAAAGCTTAAAATACTTACTAATGAAAATCAAAGACTACAGCCTTCAGTAGGAATTACACCTCCATGTAAAGAAAACAAATATCTTCACAACTGAACCAATATGTAACATCATGATAAATGGAGAAAAGATTGAAGTTGTCAAAGACTTCATTTTGCTTAAATCCACAATCAAGTCTCATGGAAGCAAAAATCAGGAAATTAAATAAAGTATTCAATTTGGCAAAATTTCTGCACAAGACCTCTTTAAAGTGTTAAAGAGCAAAGAGGTCAATTTGAGGACTATGGTGTGCACAACCCAAACCATGGTATTTTCATTCACTGCACATGCAAGTGGAATTTGGACAATGAATAAGTCAGACTGTATAAAAATAGATACATTTGAATTATGATATTGGAGAAGACTCTTAAAAGTACCATGGACTTCGAGAAAAACAAACAAATCCATGTTGGAAGAAGGACAACCAGAATGTTCTTAGAAATGGTGAGGCTTCGTCTGTCATGCTTCGGATATGTCAGGAGGGATCAGTCCCTGGAGAAGGACACCATGTATGGGAAAGTGGAATATCAGAAAAGGAGAGGAAGACCCACACGAGATGGATTGGCACAGCGGCAGTAGCAATGGGCCCAAAGATAACAATTGTGAGGTTGGTGCAGCACTAACTGGTGTTTAGTTCTTTTGTGCGTAAGGCCACTGAGTCGGAACCAACTCAATGGTACCTAATATCCATTTAGTCATTAAAGTGCAATGAATGACTTCATATGGCTCTTCTACCCATAGTCTTTGTAACTCCCACCAAACAACTTTTTTCCTAATGGGTCTGGGTAAGAAAAGATGGGAGGAGATACTTATAGGATGGTATGATTCAGTTATGATTGTTAACAGAGTTAATTGTGCTTGTAAAAAACTTGGAACTCTAACATGGGTTTTAAATAAGCCATCTTGGAAACAGGATGTGGGGATGGATCAAAGAATAGCCCGGAGTAGAGTGCATCTTTTGGAATCCTTGATCCCTGTGCATTGACCCTCCTTAAACTAGGGACCGAAAACTGTGACCCTGGAGGAATGGCAGAAGAACAGTAGCTTCATGGCCCACTAAGCAAGAAAAGCTGAGGGACTTAGGGCAGGAGGTTGGCTTGCAGAGTGGGGTACCCTCCAGTCACTTAATTGGAGGAACTAGGTTTGCGGACCCATGAGCTAGAGCTGTGTATCTTCAGACTGAGACTTATGGTTGAGTGGTATGTCCTGTAAGCATTTATCAGCAGCTCTTAAAGAGCCTTGTAACATTCCCCGGATAGAGAAAGGCCTGCCTGTGGGTATGGTTGAGAACAGCTCTCCGGACTGGAACAACTGTGTCCTAAGCATTTCTGACCCTGCATTGTAACCTGTTAACTTCACTAATAAACCCCATTACTATGAATCTGGTGTCTGGGTTCTATGCAGCCACTGCAATGGATTATCAAGCCCAGATATGGAGTAGAAAGTGTTGTGGGGAGGGATGGTTGTTGTCACCTTTTTTGCAGTCATTAAAAAACAAAAGTCAGTTATTCAGTTACTGATTCAATTATTTAATATGTATTAAGTAGTTCCTACTCACAAGGAAAGCTGGGGTGGTGCTGTGGGTTAATGAGGTGGACTGCAAAGTTGGATTGAGCCACAAGGTTAGTGGTTCAAGCTCACCAGCCGCTCCTCGGAAACTCTGTATAGGATCGCTGTGGGTCAGAACTGACTCTACAGTACTTAACAACAACAACAACAACAACAACAACAACAACAACTCACAAGGCATTGTTGTAGTTGTGGTTATTAAGAGTTGTTGAGTTGGTTTCGACTCATAGCAACTCTGTATACGGTTTCCGTGGAATGGCTGCTGGGTTTGAGCCACTAACTTTTTGGTTCTCCCACAGTGTTGTACCCGGACTCCACTCATGAGGCATGGTGCTGGGAAATTGAGACACTTCCTTTCAAACAAGGACTATCCCTCATCTTAATCTTTTGTGCTTTGTGAAGGTGCCATGTATGGATGTGCTTTATTTTAAAAGTAGTCTTCCATTTGCTTGTGTAACTAAGAGTTCAATAAAGTCACCTTCCTATGCTTTAGGATTCAATGCCACCATGTACCTTCTGGAAAAGGAGAAGCAGCCATGATACCCAAAACAAATGGTGACAAGGAACCCGAATCAGCTACCCAGGCAATACAAAACAAAATTTGAAGACAGAGTAAGTAAACTGGATGCATGCTAAAAATGTATTTAAGTTAATCTTCACTAATGTGTACCTGTAGAAATTGCTGAATATTGCTGAATTGGTGTACATATTGTTGTGTATATTTTCACTCCCTCCCCCCACACACAGATCCAATATACCTAAAACTGCCAACCCTCAATCAGTAGAAAACAATTAAAATCAGTATTCTGTAATTTGTGGGTTTTACAATGAAATCTTACCAATACTAGAGTCATCATTGTGGACACCCTAAAGCAGTGTTTCAAGTAAAGGACGAGTTTGATACAGAATGTTTAAGGGCTCCAGTACCAATGTGTTTTCATCTGCTTTTTGATCTTATAAATTAATGGGACGTATCAGGAGTCACTGAAGAAGTCTATAGTGGCTTTACTGTTTCCCCATTCCCTGTTTTAAAAAATCTTCCTAAAGACCCCATAATGAGGAACCGGAAGAAAAATGAAAACTCATCCTTGCTTATTTGACCAACTATCTCAAAGAAAGCATGAGGGAAGAATGCCTAACAAATAAAGAAATTTTAAGAATATAGAAAACTTCTTTTCCTCAAGTTATTTAGTGATATTTCAAAGACATTTCTCTTTCTGAATTCATTTCCATCGAGATCAATTTTTGATAATTTTTCCTGGGAATTTATATATTGAAATACATAAAATATGATCATTTTATGCTGACCAACTTAGTATTATAGTAATACTTAATGTATGAAGAAGTTGTTCTGAAATCTACACATTATAGTTAAGATAGATATTGCATAATTTAAATTTTAAATGGATGTTTTTAAAGTATGAATTCTATTTTATAAAATTTCCATTTCAAGAAAATGATAGAAAAATTCCCATTAAACATTTCAATGGAAATTGCACAATCACAAGATTTTCCTATCTTTGAAAGATGACTGAAAGAGAAGATGGCAATCCAATAGGATTTTCTTCATACAGGTATGAACCTTTGACGTATTCTGCTGAAGAAAGCTCTCTAGTTCAAGGTTAAAAGTCACTTGTTGCATATGTATTTGTCACTCAGTGTTAGAGATTCATAAAGAAGAAAACAGAAGGTGATTATGAGATCAAGTATTTTGCTGCACTAACTAGTGTCTTTTCTCTTCAATGCATGTTTTTGGGTTTTTTTCAAAATGCCACTGCACATGTCTTCATGTAAATGAAACAGAAGATAGCCTACAATAGTATTCAAACATGTAGAGCAATTCTGCTGTGGCATCTGAACAGTAATGTTGACCATGTACCAAAATAAAAGTCGCTGTCTTTTCATTCTTATGAATATTATCATTCTAGCAGGTAATTGTACTTTATGTATATTTAGGGTTCTCATCATCCCCATTTATTTTCATGGCAAAAATTTCTACTTTAGGCTTATGGGTTTTATACAAGTGCATTTTATAAAATACCAGTTCCCCCAGAATGCTACTCTTTGTACGTGATGGACTCATATGATAAATGAGAATGGGTTAAGCCCCAAAGTTTTTGAAATATTTATTCATTCATTTGTTTATTTATTTATTTTTATAGTGGGTTTTCTCAGAATTTTAACATATGCTAGTAGACATTGGAACGCTCTCAGAGGATATTGTGCAAAATTTCCCATACTTATTTTACATTTTAAACTTTATATCAGAGACTATTTCATGGGGTTAGTGTTTTGAGAAACATCTTTTGCCAGGGTAGCAAAAAAGAAAAGAAAAGAAAAGAAAAGAAACACGGTACTCCTTTTCCCAGAAGCAGCCTTCTATACATGAACTTTCTACCTTTGAACCAAAAACAACTAGAGTTTTCTTCAGTAAGTCATTCAGTAATGTCTAGGGCCTTCCCAATGAAGAATGTCAGTCCTTGAAATATTGGGAGTTGAAATAAGGAATGAATAACTGCAAAAAAAAAAAAAATAAATCTACATATAGTTAATAACTTCCCGGAGGCTAGACCAATTCTCCAGAAAGATTAGATGCAAGCTCTTCTGAGAATAAATCACTAATTTGCAAAAGGACATATTCAACAATATTAATTTAGAATTTCAGGACTAGGGACTATCAAAATTGGAAGAGAAATAGGGAAACATCTTGGTTAATGTCACTTATTTTAAAGATGACAGTAGACCTCAGGAACGTTAGAAAACATGTTCAATGTCATATCTGGCAAAGATGGAGTTAAAGCCTGCCCCCATGAGTCTCAGTTGAGATGTTTTTGTTTGTTTTTTTTCTTGTGGGATTTTCCTCTTTCATTTGCTAAGGTGAATCTGACTACATAATATCTTGAAGAAACTGTTGTAGAGAAAGCATTATCCTTCTGATAATAAACCTGTTTCCCTCAAGCTAATTCCAACTCATGATGACCCCAAGTGTTTAGAAGTAGAAAGTTTTCAATGGCTGTGATCTTTTGGAAGTAGTTTGCCAAGGCTTTCTTCCAAGGCACCTCGGGGTGGATTCAAACCACCAACATTTCTGTTGGTAGTGGAATGCTTAACCATTCCAAAACTAAACTAAATCAGTTAATATCAAGTCAGCTCTATGTCATGGGAACCTCGTTTGTGTGAGAGGAAAACTATGTTCCATGTGATTTTCAGTGGCTGATTTTTTGGATGTAGGTAGCCAGTCCTTACTTTTGAGGTGTCTCTGAGTATATTCAAACTGTCAACTTTTGCGTTAGTTGCTCTTATGGCTTGAACTGTCCCCAAAATCTGTGTTGTAAATCCTAATTTCTGTTCCTGTGGTTATAATCCCATTTGGGATGAGTTGTATTTATTATGTTAATTAGGCAGGTTTAGTGTAGGGTGTATCTCGAGTCAATCTTCTGAGATATAAAAGAGATTGAAAGCAAGCTAACATGCAGGGATGGGGTGGGGAGAGGGATGGGGAGAAAGATGCCATGCCACATGAAGATTGCCCAAGAACAGAAGCTCAGTAGAAACCAAGACCTTCCGACAGAGCCATTTGAGATAGAAAGCTTTCCTCTAAAGCCGACACTCTGATTTCAGACTTCTAGCTTCCTAAACTTAGAAGTTGACAAATAAATTTCTCTTAAGCCATCCACTTGTTGTCTTTCTGCCATAGCAGCTCTAGAGAACAGATCATTTGCTGTTGAGACATGGGGTTGCTGCTCTATCAGATGTCTATAATGTGGAAATGATTTTGGAATTCGGTGATGGGTAGAGACTGGAAGAATTGTAAGGTGCCTAATGATAGAAGCTGGAGTCCTGGTGTGGTGCTGTGGGTTAATGCGCCAGACTGCAAAGCCATTTGAACTGCAAGGTCGACGGTTCAAGCTCACCAGCTGCTCCTCGGAAACCCTATATAGGGTCTCCTTGGGTCGGAGTCAACTTGACGGCACTTAACAACAACAACAATGGCAAAAGCTTAGATTTCCTTGAAGAGACTGTTGGTAGAATTATGGACACCAAAGACAATTCTGGGGAGGACTCAGAAAGAAGTGAGGAGAGTACAAAGAAGGTCTCTATTGCCTTAGAGAATACATACATACGCCAACGTTGCTAGAAATGTGGACGTAAATTGTGCTTCTGGTGAGAAGAAAATGATGAACACGTGATTGACAATGGAAGAAGGAAGATGCTTTTTATGCAGTAGCAAAGAACTTGTCTGAATGATGTTAAAATGTTTGGCGGAAGGTATAACTTATAAGTGATATACTTGGATATTAAGCTGGGGAGATTTCTAAGTAAGATCATAGAGGGGGCATTTGGTTTTTACTTGCCTCCTTAGAGTAAACTGTGAGAAGAAAGAGATCGATGTAAAAATGAACTGTGTAAGATGAAAATAAAACTTAAGGATTTGGAAAATTCTTTTGTTCAAACTAAGGAAACATGTCCTAGAATTTTCACCAAGGTTGTGGCTGACTACACAATCTTTTGTTAAAGAGGTTCAGCCTATAACTGATGGATCTAACAAACTACCACATCAGCTTAGAATGAAGGGGCCAGAGAACAAAAGAAGAGAATGCTATCTGCTCCTTGGAACTCTGTAGGCAAGGAACAGGCCAAAGAAGAAATGCCTGTTGTCCTCCAAGAAAAGAAAAGAATCAACTCTGGAGTCACATGAAGATCAGCAAAACTGTTGAAAGGAGTACAGGAAGCAGAACTTTCTTGGTCTCAAAGATTGGAGCCATGGCCTCTAGGGTCTCAAAGAGTGGGGTCATGGCCTCTGAGATGTGAAAGGGTAGAGCCACAGTGTTTCAGAGTCAGATATATGCACCAATTAAGTTTCGAAGTGTGGGCTGCCATTCAGTTTGGCCAAGTGGATGGAGCGACTACCCAAAGCTTCCGGGGTGAGGGCAGGGTTAGGGCTTCCATACCCAAGGAGTAGAAGAATGAGACCTGCTGGGGCCAAGGTGGTAAGGTCACTTGGACTAGGATAATGGGGCCACCTGAAGCCCTGAGAGCACTCACTGTTGCTGTCCCAGTATGCCTGGAAGGTCCATGGCTAGGAAACTCCACCCAGATTCCAGGGAGTGTGGTCAACATCCAGAGTCTGCCTGGATGGTATCAAAAATGCATCCAATTATTTTCAAGCCTTGAGAGCAAATGTATAAAGCATCAAGGATTCCTGGTAGTGTAGTGGGTGTTGACTGCTAACAGCAAAGTCAACAGTTCGAATACACTAGCCACTCCCCAAGGGAAAGAGGAGGCTGTCTTCTCCCATAAAGATATGCAGCTTCAGAAACCCTATACAAGGTCACAATGAGTTGTGACCTATTTCAGAGCACACAACTACCATCATCACCACCGCCGCCATATAAAGCTTAAGTAGTAAAACCAGAGTTAATTCTAAGGAAAAAATGGAATACAAGAAATCTATACTTAGTACCCACTGGACCTGGCTTCAATGACTGGATGGTCAGAGCTCAACCAGAAGAAGATAGACGAGGAAAAAAAGAGTAATGTGATACAATTTGTTGAACTTGATCTACACCTATGGATGCAGTAGTACAAAAGAGGAAACAAATCCTTACAGCAAGAAGCATTCCCACCCCCTCCACACACAGAGTAGACAAGGATGGGCAACTTGGACATTGGCTACCCAAAATGGGGAGGGGGGGCTACAAAGGCAAGAAGTGACTGGCTTACAAGCTTTCAAGAGGGAACCTAGATCCAGAGGGCCTGGAGGAAGGTAGAATCTCCAGCGAGTAGTATCCAATCTGTCTGGGAAGGGCTGATGAAATGAAATGCAGATGGGTCTCTTGTGATACAACAGTGAATAATTGTTATCAGGACTGATTGTGAGGGTTGGAAATGTAAAGGCAGACATTTTATAGCAAGGAGGGGAGTGATTAACATTTCAGTCTAGGAGCAGAGGTCCCTGGGACCATCAATGGAGAAGAGTGGAGAGTGAGACCCTACCTAGAGAAGCAGTGACGCCAGAGACGGAGGCAGAGATGATGACGTGGAGAGATGGAGCAGCTGGAGACTTTAGATCCAGAGAGGGAGAGGGGCTGTGTGCTGACGACTGGGGTGCAGGCTTGTAGTGTATACCCTTTGGTTGGTTGATGATACATGGAGGGGGTTGTAACCGTGGCAATGAAATGATATACGAAGGAATGAATGTAAAACTAATGTTCTCCAATGTAATCGATCACATAATTCACAATAAAACATTTTAAAAAAGAAAAAAATCTATACTTATCATTGTACAGCATACACATACATTTTCCTCAAGCCGAGCATCTAGTAGTTTGCCAAATGTGTGTATCACTCTTCAAACACTTTGAAGGTCAGACCTTTTGCTTTCTGAATATTTTTTAAATTTTTTCTGGCAAAGAATTTTTTTTCCTAAGAGAAATCCTGATAAAAGAAATTTTGACTGCCTTGTTGGACCTGAAGTAGTTTTTAGAAATCAACATCTTGAAGTATTTAAATGTAAATAAATTAGAAGACAGATTATTTTCTCTTCTATGTATACTTGGGTTTTAAAAGTGACAGAAAAATGATGTGGTTCTGAGGTTTTCCTAAAGTAGCAGAATTTCCATGAGAAGTAGCTGTATTTCAGGTGCCAGTAACCAAACCAGCCAAGAGAATGGTAACAAGCAACTGTGTCTCGTACTTGCCTTTACCTGGAAACATATCATTTTGTTCCCAGTCTTCGTGTTCTTCTAACTCGTCACCTAATCTTTTCTTTTCTTTTTTACATTCCTCCTTCAGCTCCCTGACAACAGTACAGCACAGAGGGAAGAATCTGTCTCAGAAATACAGCCCCAAAGAGACTTGACACTAAATCTTGTGTTCAAATCGGAGCCGACAACACATCCCAGCTGGGGGAGACTAAAGGTCATTACTGCAAGGACAAGCACATCAATATTAGCAGACCTATTCATCATACAGAAGGAAAACATTATTTTTATGTACTTCACAGGAAGATCTCCCCCTCCCCCATTCAGTCAGCATCTCCAGGTTCTGGTATCCACAGGCACTTTTGCCTCTTCAGATCTACTATCCACACTCCTACCGTACACTGCCCCATTAGGGATTGCTTTTTGGTTTTTTTTTCCCCCTACAACCCCTTACGCCCAATGGACAAATGCACTGTGTGTTTACACCTAAATATAAAAGTGTAAAACCTCTACAAATATTTTCTTGTACCCTCAGATGTGCTCCCTTGCCACAAATGCATTCTATTGCTTTGGTAATACATTGACAAATGTGGCATCTTTGCCTCTCAAGAAAATATGACCCTTACCCATTCAGAAAAAAGAAGACATAGGAAAAAAAAATCTCCAGTCAGAAACTTAATAACTTAATAAATGCTTATTAACCATCCAGATGTTCACTCAATCCAGGATTTTTCTTTGTGCTCTTGGGTGAATGTGTTCATAAAACAGAGTGACCATTTGTTCAGAGGGAGGGGTGAGTATGCAAGCTAGACATGGGTCAGAGGGGGTCTAGTTTCTCTGTTGACCACACTTGGTTGTGTAGCCAGACTAGGGTACTCTGGTGACTTGGTTCTGGAATGACCTGGGGATTTAGGAATACCACTCAGAGATCTATTCCTTTTGGTCAGAGTCTTCCTTTAGTGGCTTTAGTGTGATTGAAAGAGCCAGGAATTAGTCACAAGTGTCCAAAGTAGCGCTCTCAAGAAGAAAGTGAACAAGAAAATGCTGCATGCTACAATCAGGACAGCCTCTTAGGAGTTGTCTCCAAGAGTCCTGAATGTTTCCAAAGCCCTGGTTATGAGGTTTGGGCAACTGTGTTTCCACTTTTAAGACTATATTCCAGAAGCATCAGAAATAACATATTAAAACAAAAACAAAAAAAAAACCAACCCTAACACCATCAAAAGATAACCAATACCTACTTTTGCACTCTAAACCTGGATATCATAATATCCCAACATTAGCTTGATATTGATGCCATCTAGTATCCCTTTCTTAAAATGAAGTCTCAGATCATGAGCAAAATGGACTGAATTGCCCTTCAGCCTGGGGAGGAGCGATATGAGCCATCAAACTCAGGATAAAATGTTTAGGTTTGTTCCATAATGAAAATTAAAGACACAAGGTCACCCAGAATCAACCAAGGAGCAAAATGTAATAATTTCTCAAAAGTTCAATTATGGACTTCCATTTTCAGGGCTCTTAACCTGCCATGTCATAAGGGCCAAGTGCTTTCTTTTAAATACTCATTATAAATGAGCACATCAGGTCAGCACTTCTGTGCTATGACCCCGGCACCTGCAGTATCTGGACAAGAAGATCCATCTGAAATGACAGTCACATTTTAATCAGCTAAATTCATCTAAAGTCCTTCTTTCTAGGACTAGGTGAAATTGGTTCTGTCTTTTACTCAGTTCTTATAAAAATGAATACAGAAAATCCTTAGGAATGGGATTTGAATGGGTACAGGTAAGTTTTTCCCAGAAATTCCTCACTCATTGCTTCATATTCAGGGATATGAAATACCTTTTTCAGGATAGAAAACTTCTCAATGAATTAATAAAAGGAAACCAGCTGAGATACATGGCACATTTTGGTCACTCTGGTAGAACTCTAAGATACTAGAATTTCTCTCACTTTTTCTTCCCAATAAAAAAAATTAAAGAACTTACGAAAGACCCAATCACCATGAAACATAAGCTTTGATGTGTTGGCTATAAAAAAGAAGTGGGGGAATAATTATATTAATACAAATTATTTCTAATAATCATCCTGGCTGAAAGAAAGTAACCTCATTTGATCCCAGAACAACTCAAGTGAGGTGGGTACAAGCAGAGACTTGGAATGCTGAAGGCACCTTCTCTTAAAAGTGGCTAAGCCAGGTCCGGGGTTCTTTCCACTAGACTGCAAGGTTGCCAGCAAACAGAAGACATGCTGACAAACTTATTGGAACATTTTGAGCAGAAGATTTCAAGAGGGTCTTTTGGGTACCCTTGCCACCTGTGTGTTTCTGCATTAACAGTAAGGACGACCCTGACTCCACATCAGGGAGTCTAAGTGTCTAAGACCCTGGACTCCACAAAGACTTTACAATTACCACTTCCCCTTTTGAATTGTTGTTGTTGTTATTGCTGTGTGCCGTGGAGTCTGTTCCGACTCATAGTGACCCTGTACAGGATTTCCGAGGCTGTGAATCTTTGCAGGAGCAGAAAGCCTCATCTTTCTCCCGTTGAACAGCTGGTAGTTTTGAACTGCTGTATCTGAGGTTCACAGCCCGATTCGTAACCACTACGCTACCAGAGCTCCTTGTATCTACAATCTTGAATTGTAGATACATGTAATGTTCAACATTCAAGAGGCATGCAGAGAAAAGTAATTCTCCCTTCTCCTTCTGTCCTACTTCTATCCAGTTACTTCACAGAGACAACCAATGTTTCCAGTTTCCACTGTATTTTTCAGGGATACCCTATGTATGTAGGAGGCCTGGTGTGGTACTGCTGGTTAATGCACTGGACTGCAAGGTTGGTAGCTCCTCGGAAGCCCTGTACAGGATTGCTATGAGTCAGAAATGACTGGACGGCACTTAATAACAATTACGTATATGCAAACATAGTATATGTATACATACAAATATATGGTGTGTGCATATTCCCCCATACTAAATATATGCTTTGGACGGTGCGTATATAGACTTTGTTAAGTGGTTTCTAGAACACATCTGTTCTTCCTTTTGGTCCTATATTTCTAGCTCCTTGTTTTTCTACTTCCTTAATTGTCCTCTAGTTTCCTTAATGAAAGGTCCCCATTGACAGTTACAGCTCATATCTTCAGTGAAAAAGAATGTTTCCCTAATAGAGCGTCAATTATCTTGCCATTGGATTCACTTCTAGGTCAGTTGAAATGGCTGCTGTTTCCATAACTAACAAAAGAACACCCTAAAAAATCATACACTTTATATCTTTATTTTTACAATCGACACTTGTATTTGTGTGATACTTTCATTATAGATAACTGAAAATCCATTTTTCTGTATATTTCCTAAGAATGACTCACGCATTTCAACGTGGGTTTACTTCCATTAGAGCTTTTTGTCATTTCAGCAGTTAAGGCGCATCAATCGGTTGACTAATTAAGGGGAGCTAGGGCTAAGGGAGAATAGGGCTTCTGCTATTTCGTGCACTCAAGTCTAATGCTTCTGAGGTTTGCAAGCATTCTGCTCCTCTTTCTCAGGATTTATACAAAGAGTCCTGGTGTGGCACTGCAGGATAATGCGCTGGACTGCAAGATCGGTTTGAAAACCCCACCAGTTGCTCCTTGGAAACCCTATATAGGGTCAATATGGATCAGAACTGACTCTATGGCACCTAACAACAATATAGTAAGATCTGATGCCCATGTACACCAGGGAGATCAACGAAATGGCCACGCTGGAGCTGCATCCTCACTAACAGACGCACCATTTCCAGGCTTCCCTCCTGGACATTGGTGCTCAAGCCACCCTTTACAAGGATTGTTAACCTATGAGCTTGAACTCCACTGGACTGATCTTGTTTCCAAGATCACTGGTGTCTTGAAAGTGGATCTAGTTCTATTTATATCTGAAACACCCCTTGAGCAGTTGTTGTTGTTGTTGTTATGTGCTGTGGAGTCAGTTCCGAATCATAGCGACCCTGTACAGGGTTTTCGAGGCTGTAAATCTTTACGGGAGCAGAAAGCCTCATCTTTCTCCTGCGGAACAGCTGGTGGTTTCAAACTGCTGACCTTGCAGTTCGCAGCCCGATTTGTAACGTAGCTCCTAGGAAATTGCAGGAAGCCATATTGCATGCAAATGTAGGTTTTAATGTCATACAGTACACTTTAAACCTTAGATCTCTAGATGTGAAAAAAAAATTAGCGTGCATGGCATGTAAAAAGATGTGGAGTGAATAATTATCTACTACAGATCCTTTCCTCTCAAAATGCTATGGGGAAATGTATTTATTCACTTTGGGATGAAACTCAGGATCTAAATCTAAGCTAATTTTATTTTCAAAGAAAATCTTATTAAAATAGATAAAGTCTTTGTTTCAGAGAGAGAAACAGAACTAATGCATTTTGCCCAGGTTTGAGCATTTCATTTGGCTTCTTTAAAAGCTTAATGCTTCAAGTGGCATTTTCAAGATACAATAATACTGACAAAGAGCTATCTGATAGGATGAAGGAATGACGCCATGATAAATCAACTGAAAACGAGCCAAATCACTCAAGTGGGGAAAGAGGCTCCTCTGTTGACATAGAATCAACATTTACCATGGTTTCAGAGTCAAGTAATTGTGAATGGACCTAGCTTGTGTTTTTGTCTTAATAGAGAATTTTGAACATTTCTATTTTGACAAGATCTGATACAGGTTTCTATGTATCTTATCCATGGAACGCAATTGGCAACTCTGAGTCATGGCTTTGTTTATATTCTGGGGCCTCGGCACATCAGAAAGCTATTTTTTTCCTATAGCTTCTAAGAATGGCTCTCAATTACAGAGCATAAGTCTGAATCATTTCTGGCTCCCTTCCCTGGCTTGCATCTATCTTCCGTCTGCTATATATGCCCATTATGGAGCCTTCCTAAGTCCATCAGGAATAGAGAATGGACATATAATATTTTACTGACTTGAAAGTATGCAGGACATTTTCTTCCAATAAGAAAAATTATACACATGCTTTTATTTTTAATGCCAATTAATGCCAGTAAGGGAAACAGAAATATCGCAATGTTTAGTATAGGGCCTTGAATCTGTTCAAACTAGTCAGTCATGTAGAATAAAGTAAAGTTGGAACAGACTTGAATTTTAAAATTTGGATGATCTGGAACAATGACCAGAACAAGAAAAAAGTATGGGTCAAAGATCTTGAATGGGAGACTCAAAGAGGTGTAGTGAGTCCTTTCAGGATCTTGATGCATGATATTGGGTTATTGCCAGAACTATGACAAGTGAAACACACGCCAAGTGGCACCACCATGTTGGAGTCAGACATCGTTGTTTCAAAAATCTGCTGTTCAAGAGACTTGATGCTATGCATCATGGCTACTGCCCTTGTTTTTAGCAGGGCTTCGACTCATCCTTTCTCTCCTTCTGGTTAATGTTCTGGTTCACCCACATTAAAAAAACATTCAGTCAAAGCAACCAGTGTTGCTTTCTCAGTCATGACTGATCCAGGATAAACAAGTTCAAAGCCTGGTTCAATAAGACTTCTGGAACAACCTTTCCTTTATCTCAGTGTCCTGTATTGAGCGCTATCTTTTTATACCTGTGGCCAAATCCTGCTATTCTCTTTGATTTCTTATGATAATCATTATTATTGTTTTCATTGTCATCATCTTTATTTTAATGATAGTCCATTTGTTTTTTTGGCACTTAGGAGAAACTTGCCTCTCTTCCAGATATAATCAAATTTCCTGATCACTCTTCATTTCTGTATCGTATGTATGTAAACTTCTCTATTGATGCATTGCTGATCAACCACAGTAATTACGATAGTGCACTTTCTAGTTCCCTTGTTGTTACAAGTCCTCTCCTCTTATTTTTCCTTCTTAGCTCAGCGAACATCATTTTTGCTAAAGTGACTGGAAGAAATAATGAAGTAAAAGAACTAAACAGAAATTTTCAAAGGGCAGCTTGAGAAGACAGTCAAGTGTTATAATGAACTGTGCAAAGACCTCGAGTTTGGAAAGCAAAAGGGAAGAAGAAGCTGAAAGAACTGAAGAAAAATTAAAACCTCAGGTTGCAATATTGAAAGATTCTGTAGGTAAAATACTGAGTGATACAGGAACATTAAAAGAAAATGGAAGGACTACACAGACTCACCATACCAAAAAGAACTGGTCGATGTTCAACCATTTTAAGAGCATATGATCAATCACAGATGATATTGAAGGAAGAAATCCAAGCTGTGCTTAAGGCATTGGCAAAAACCAAGGCTCTAGGACTTGATGGAATACAAATTGAAATGATACAACAAACTGAAGCAGTGCTGAAGGTACTCATTAGATTGGAAGAGATCCATATTTATGCCCATTCCAAAGAAAGGTGACTCAACGGAATGCAGAAATCAGTGAACAATATCATATCACATGCAAGTAAAATTTTGCCGAAAATAATTCAACAATGGTTATAGCAGTAGGGAGCTGCCAGAATTTCAGGCCGTATTCAGCGAAGGGTATGGAACACGGTTTATCATTGTTGATGTCAGATGGATCTTGGCTGAAAGCAGAGAATACCAGAAAGATGTTTACTTATGCTTTATTTACTATGCAAAGATATTCAACTGTGTGGAACACAGCAAATTATGGATAACATTGAGAAGAATGGAATTCCAGAAGACTTAATTGTGCTCATGAGGAACCTATACACAGACCAAGAACCAATAAACAACATCATGGTAAATGGAGAAAAGCTTGAAGTTGTCTAAGAATTCATTCTGCTTGGATCCACAACCAATAGCCATAGTAACAGCAGTCAAGGAATCAAATGACATATTGCATTAGGCAAATCTGCAGCAAAAGATCTTTTTAAAGTGTTAACAATCACACATGTAACTTTTAGGACTAAGGTGCTCTTGACTCAAGCCATAGTTATCTTCAATTGCCTCATAAGCATGTGAAAGCTAAACAATGACCACTAAGACTGGAGGAGAACTGGTGCAGATTGAGGAATACTGAAAGTACCAGGGACAACCAGCTCGAACAAATCTGTCTTGAAAGAAGTATAGCCAGAATTCTCCCTAAAAGCAAGGACGGCAAGACTTCATCTTTTGTACTTTGGGCAAATTGTCAAGAAAGACCAGTTCATGGAGAAGGACATCATGCTTGGTAAAGTGGAGGGCCAACTAAAAAGAGGAAGATCTTCAAGCAGTGGATTAACACCGTGGCAGCACCAATAGGCTCAGACTTAACAGTTGTGAGGCTAGAGTAGGAACGGGTCATGTTTCCTTCTGTTGTGTGTACAGTCACTATGAGTCAACGACTCCACAGTACCTAACAAGAACCATTTACAAGTAACCCTTATGACATCTTCAGAGCCAAGAAGTCTGAAAGCTCAAACGTATACTTAGTTCTTGACATGCAGAATCTCACTTGCAGGTGCTCACCAAACTCCCTAATGACAGCATGATAAAGGTGGAGTCCTACTCCACACTTGGATTTCTAATTGCAAATCATCCCTTGTGAGGAGAAGAGCGGAGAGCGGGACCCTCCCCAGAGAAGCAGTGATGCCTGAGATGGAGGCAGAGACGATGACGTGGAGAGATGGAGCAGTTGGGAACTCTAGACCCAGAGAGAGAGAGGGGCTGTGTGCTGAAGACCAGGAGGCAGGCTTGTAGTGTATACCCTTTGGTTGGATGATGATGCATGGAGGGGATTGTACCCATGGCAATGAAATTATATACGATAGGATGAATGTAAAGCTAATGTTCTCCCATGTAAACTATCACATTATTCACAATAAAACATTTAAAAAAAAATCCCTTATGAATCTTCATAGCCTTTTTCTTTTTTTTTTCTTTTTCCTGTCAAGTTTACATATGGAGTCAGGGTGGCACCGTGGGTTAATCATTGGACTGTTAACCTCAAGATCAGTGGTTCAAATCTACCAGCAGCTGCTCTGAGGGAGAAAGATGAGGTAGTCTGTTTCTATTAAGATTTACAATCTCAGTTCTACTTTCTCCTGTATAGTCACTGAACGAGAATCAACTGGACATCAGTGGGCTTGGGCCAACTTTTGTTTGGGTTTCCTTTGGGCAAGACATTTTTATGATTGGAACAGCATTCCTTGCTAATTCTAAATAAATGTTGATTTTATTACTAATCAAACACTACTATTTGGGAAAAGCTATTTGTGAAAGGGACTTATATTGACTCCTTTTAAAGTTTGCTTTCCTTATCACTTTGAAAAATAATGGATATAAAATTAGGGATTAGAAGGCAAGTAACTTTAAGTTAAGATTGCCACCAACCATGACAAGTCATTCAAAAACATGAACCATTAATCAACTTTTTATAGTTTAAAATGATTTTTTTTTCTTTTTTAAATTTTTTATTGTGAATTGAGTGAAAGTTTACAGGGCAGATTATCAGTTTTATGTTCAACAAATCATATTTGGTTTCATTGCAATGATTACATGTACCATCAATTAATAGTATTTATCACTATCCCCATTTTTTAAAAGTTTTTATTGTGAATTGAGTGAAAGTTGACATGCTATGTTCCCTTAAACAAAGAGTGTGAACATTTTTTCCTAATTATAAACACTATTAATCCTTTGATAAGTTTTTGTTAATGTCCATTTTTATGTTAAAGATGGTATAAGTATTTTTGAACTTTAATAGCATTTTATAATTTAATTTATGTCTGTGTACTGTACAATTTTGGAATTAAATAGTCTAAGTGATTTTAGGGGAAAAAAAAAAAAAAAGACTAGTTTAAATTTGCAAATGAAGAATGATCTGCTCCCTAGCAGGTGAACAATAAAACCATTTACTGCTGAGCACAAAACAAAACAACCATGAACCAAGAGTAAGAGAGAGAGGGAAATGGGCCTTGTAAAGGCTAGCAGGATAGTATGGTAGAATGCCATTTTTTTCTCTTCTGAGTCATGATAAAAATTCCAAATTAGTTTTGTTGTCTATAGTTGAGTCACTTCTGTCCCATAGCAATTCTATAAGACAGAGTAGAACTTTCCCGAAGGTCTCCTAGACTGTAATCATTATGGAAGCAGATTGGAGTGGCTGGTGGATTTCAACTGCCAATGTTTATGTTAGCAGCAAAGAGACTAATTATTGCACCACTGTTGTTGTTGTTGTTATGTGTCCTCAGGTCGGTTCTGACTCATAGTGACTCTGTATAGGGCTTCCAGGGAGCAGTCGTTTGAACTGCCGACCTTCTGGGTCACAGTCCAGTTCTGATCCTACAGTGCCACACCAGGATAGGAAAATACAATCATAATAGACTATTATTTGAAAATAAATTTTCCGATTTGAATTTTTTGTTAATACCAGGTGTTTTCATTAATGAAAGACATGCTGAATCAAGAAGCATTTTTGAAATTTGGTAACACAAAGTATTGATTTGGATCCATACTATGTGGGACACATGTGGCCCTCTGAACTCTGAGACTAGGAATATGTGGAACCCATATGCCTCAAGGAGTGGTACAGTTACTGTGGCATATCTGTCCCTCTGGAATCTGCATTGCAAAAAAGGCAACTTCCAAATAATGCACCAACCCCAGACCAAACCCAGTGCCAGGAGTCAGCTCTGCCTCACGATGACTCTATCGGACAGAGTAGAACTGCTCCTTTGGGGCAGATCTCCCAAGGATCAGCCGGTGGGTTTGAACTGGGTTAATGCATTGGACAGCAGGGACACTTTGAACTGCAAGGTTGGTGGTTCAAGCCCACCAACTGCTCCTCGGAAACCCTATACAAGGTTGCTATGCGTTGAAACCAACTCAATAGCACTTCACAACAACAACAACAACAACAACCTTGCGGGTAGCAATCGAATGTGTAACCCACTACTCCACTAGGGCTCCTTCAAATACTGCACAGGAAACCATAAATAGACTTGCAAGGGTTATCTCCCATTAAAAAAGCCAAAAGACTCAAAGCGTTTGCAAAATCACCCTTCCGGGTGCATCACCTCTTACAGTACCCTACAGAAACAGTAATTGGTGGCACACACTCATTTCTTCCATTTCAGTTATGCAGGTTCTCTCCTGACAGCTGCATGCACTGCCAATAGGAAAGTAGCTGGCCAAGAAACCCCAGAGGAGGAAAATGGAGGTGGGTGATATATGTCCCAGGGCCCATGAAAGGGTTTTAAAAGGATATTCTTCTTAATTGGACATCAATATTTAAGAGCTCCTAAAGGATTTCATGGAGTCCTGGTGTGGTGCTATAGGATTAGCACTGAACTGCTAATCCCAAGATCGGTGGTTCAAACCCAGCAGGTGCTACTCAAAAACGCCATTCAGAGTTCGAACCAACTTGACAGCATTTAATAACATATCATGGAAAACATATATAACTTTGGAAGAGACGGCAGTGAGAGACTTCAGAATTGAGGGGGTCCTTACACAGGGAAAAACCTATTTATTTATTTCCCTTCCATTCCACTCTCTGTACAGCTAGACCATTATTTAATTAGTTAATGGTTTTCCTCTATGACACAGACTCTCTATTCTTCCTCCCAAGAAGAACGGGGCACATTTTCCTATTTCGTGACACCTTAAACAGATGAGACACTTCTCCTGGTTGCTTCCTTCACCAGGGCAGGAAAGAGAGCCTCCAGAGCAGGAAAGCTGGAGATTTGCCTTGATCCTCTGGGCAGAGTTTGTGTCTTCCCATTTTCAAACCAGGCATTCACTCATATTCTGCATGGTAGCCACAAAAGATAGTTCAAAGTATGAACCAGAAATCTGGTGTTCTTACATGGCGTTTTCCTCAACTGCATTGCTTTTTCTGATGGGGTAACATCTTCTTATTCCAGACAAGCAGAGCTGACATGAATCAAACAGCTTAGTGTGGTTAGATCCCCTTGCTTCATACAGACCTAAAGCCCAAGTCAAATGGTTCGCATTTGCCCATTCCTTTCTGAATCCAGCTTTCTTCTCTACTAACTCATCCCTACAGCAATAGTTGTAACTGAAACCTCAATGTATATTTGAAATCACTTGGTTGGTTCCAGATGAGGTATGGATCAGGGACAGACAAGGGAAGTAGAGCAAATACAAGAAAGAAAAAAATGTCTGTTTTCAGATTGTGTTCTTGGGTATTGTTTGCTTTTAAATAGACTTTTCTCTGGACTCTCCAAATGTAATCTCACTAATAATGTATTTCCAGTCCTTCTGCATATATGGAAGTGGTCCTAGAAAATATGAAGATGCTGTCCTCTTAAAGTATGACTAAATCTACGCAACCAGGCTAATTAGAGGAAAAGCATATTTATCTCTCCTTAAGCCCATGATTCAATTAAAAAAACATTCACTGAGCACCTGAGCTTCTTTAAATATTTGCACCAGGAAGAAGTACATAATAAGGCACCTTCCTGCCTTCTTAGATGAATTAATAAAACATAAATATGCAAAAGAGCTATATTAAGACAACAATAAAAACACACACACAAACAACCCACTGATGTTCAAGTCGATTCTAACTTAAAGCAACCCCATAGGAACGAGTAGAATTGCTCTTTACCAGATTGTAAATCTTTATGGGAGCAGACAGTCTCATCTTTCTCCTAAGGAGAGGCTGGTGGGTTAGAACCCCCAACCTTGTAGCTTAACCCGCTGCACCGCCAGGCTCCTTAAGTACCATATTAGACATATAAAATTCCTGGGGAACATCAGGTGGAAGAATAATTTTGGTCTGAAATGATGAGGAGTGTTTTACATGCAGGAAAAGCCATGCTTCTCAGAGTGAAGAGAATTATGTGAAATGTTAAGTAATTGATCTGATACAAATGGCCTATGTAATATAAGTTCATGGAAGAGTAACAGTGTTCCTTGAAGTGGAAAGTGATAGTAAAAGGCAGGCAAAACTCAGTGGAGTTCATTGATGTTAGAGTCTTAAGAAATGTCCATCCTGTTTCCTTTTATAAGTCACTAAACCATCCTGAATTCAGGTCTTTAAATAGTGAATATATCTAAAAAACATGGTCATGTTTTGCCAAACTTACCATTTTTCTCATTCATTTATCCTTTAGAACCATGAAAAGTGTCATTTCCAAAGGCTGACATTCTCAGAAGAACCAGAAAGAAAACTATGTGTAGAAATGATGGCTTATTCCATGTGGTCACTTAAAATAACAGTGGCAGCGAGGGTGTTTATGTCCCTTTTATTTTTTTCCTGCCCCTTTGGAAAATTCTTTCCAGAAAAGAAAGAGTGAAAATTGCTACTAAAAGGGTATTCATAAACTTGAAACAATTTGCCGTCTTTGGAAATGTAAATCCTACTCAACCTTCAAGTCAGGATTTAAATACTCCCTTTCCATGAATGGTTTAATAAAGCATCTCTCCATTTTTTGGAATCCTGCATCATTTTTTAAAAATGTTTTATTGTGAATTATGAGATAGTTTACATGGGAGAACATTAGTTTTATATTCATCCTATTCTATATCGTTTCATTGCCATGGTTACAATCCCCTCCATGCACCATCAACCAACCAAAGGACATACCCTGCAAGTCTGCTCCCCCCCCCCCAGTCATCAGCACACATCCCCTCTCCCTCTCTGGGTCTAAAGTCCCCAGCTGCTCCATCTCAAGCCATCATCCTGTAGCATTTTATCTGTACTTCTTCATGGTACTTAACAATTTCTAACATTTTAAGTATTCATGTAACATCTACTCTCCCCACTGAAGTTTTTGATGGTAGCATTTAAACCTGTTTCATCTTCCATTTTCCAAAACACCAAGCATCTTTAGTATTTTGCATATAGCCTACACACAAAAGCTGTTGAATGACTGAGTAACTGTATGAATGAGCAGACCCATTGAAAGCTGATTTTTCTCTTGTTACTCATGGAATGTTTTTTCCCCTACTGACTTTACTTAGAAGCAAGAATGTTGAAACTTTTAACTTTCACACATTTTCAGAAAGGAATAGTCATTAGAGAAGAACATCATGCTAACTAGGTAAAGGAGCGGGTCATTGAAAAATAGGAACAAGATGGATTGACAGTCAGTGGCTTCAACAATGGGCTCAAACAACAATGCTTGTGAGGATGGTGTAGGACCAGACAATGTTTTGTACTGCTGCAGAGTCACTATGAGTTGGAACCATTTTGATGGCTCCTAACAACAAAAATAATAACAATAACATTGACTTTCCAAAAAATGAGCATAAACTTAACATGAAATGGTATGAAAATTTCTTTTCAGGAAAATTGAACTCAACTTCTTTCAGTTGTCTCTTCATCAAAAATACTTGTTTTGGAAACATTCTGAATGATTTCCTTTTGAAATGTGCCCATAGCTGGGTATATTCAGAGGTGTAACATTTAAATAAGAAATTAATTTAGAGTTTAGTTTTCATGCTTATATTAACTAATAATAAAAATGCATCAAAACTCAAAGAAAGTAATGCTGATTTGCTGCTAAATGCAAAGCCAAAGTAATGTGTGAATTGCTACGTTAATACTAAAATATAGGCTTCTCTTTTATTGCATATTATAAGCTCTCCACAATACATTATACTAAATTCAATGAAAATATAAAAGGCAATTGTCATATAGAATATGTATTTTAAAATCAAAGTATCATTAAATAATTCAATCATTAATAATTGGTTCCTATAATTTTTCTGATAAATTTCAGCATAAAAACAAATCAGATAAATAAAACCATAATTTTTACAGACTATTAACTGATCCGTGACATCTATAAAGTTAGACAAACTAATCCCACCCCTACTTTTGGGTTTGTTTCTAATTGAACAAATAAAGTCTCAACCACGATACTTTATACTTGACATGTATACTTTACAATTCTATGATCTTTATTAATGATTTCAGATAAACAACTAGAATATTTAAATCAGAGAAAATGAAAAGTTCTGATATATTAAATTAGAACAGCTTCCTTTTTTAACCAAGTTTAAAAATGAGAGCCTTAATGTATGTAAAATGGCATGCTTTAAATTGAGATTAAAACTACTTTTTAGGTAAACATTTAGATCCAATCTTGCAACTACTGAATTTTGAATGAATCCTGCTATATGTTCATGTAAATCAAGCTCATTCTTTGCTCTTGTATGCATTTTCAGCCACATTTCCACTTAGGATAAAATAGAGACTGTGGCATAATCTTGGACACTAGTTTTCTTTATGGAATAGAACACAAACAAGGAAAGTTGTCAACCTGTCAAGCAACAAGTCAAATTGAAGCTATTTAAACCACTGAGTATTTCAAAAGGATGCTAAATAAAAAACATACCACACTTGCCATTTCCATTTCTGGAGTAAAAATCCTAAAAACTATTTTCTGAGTAAACTATTCAAACATCTAGAAGATTCCCCAAAGAGACTTTTAAATGGAACCTACCTTTAAAATTTGGCCGGATTCTTGCATCATACCCGGATGTCCTTCCCATTAATTTGTCCAAGAAATCTGAAGGAGATAGGGTCTGCGAAGGTGGTTTTCCAGACCTGGAGTCATGGTCTTTGCAGAAAGCCGCCCTAAACACACCATTAACTCTTTTAGCAACGATTCTATTCTCATTGCCCCGAGAACTAGTGCTTGCACAATATTTAACATCAAGTTTTGGTAAATAGATTTAATATGTTAATAAAAAGCAAAATGCCAACTCTTTGGTCAACTTCTGAACTTGAACACGGTCTAAAGTAAACTTTAAAAGATGAGAGCTATAAACCCTGAGTCATCTCCTAAGTTTGCAGACTTTAGCCATAAGAGGTTTAGGATGAAAAAAAATGAGCTTGATTTTAAGTTGTAGATTTTATGGATCCAAAGCTAAAGCTATTTCTTTCTAGAGTCACAAGAAGTGAAGTGATATATTGTTTTAAATTCATGTGATTTTCTTAAATGCATTTTCTTTTGTCAAAAAAAAATGTTTTAGCATTTCAGTTCTAAATATAAACCGCCAGTTTTATAAGCAATAATAAAATGGACAGAGCAAAGCTAACAGTGCAACTAGTTCTTCCATTTCTTGTCTCATTTGTTACATTCTATGCTACCTATCACGTATTCATAATTCCCAGTGTGTTGTCTAAAATAAGCTTCACTTGAAAATGTAACAATAAGCATGTCTGTTACTTCTATTTATCTGTTGTTGTTTATATATGAACATTCAAATTGTTGGCTCGTCAATAAAGTATTCATAAGAAAACACTTTGAAATCATTTTGTCCTTTGCATTACCAGAAACACTTAACAGTTGATTGGAAAAATTCTCAGGTTTTTATTTTCCTGTTAGAAGTAATGAAGGGCTTATAAAAAGAACACGTTTGGTTTGTAGTGAAGTAAATTATTTCACAGTACTGAGTAAGTGACTGAATTGTGATTCCTTCCCCAAAGTATACATATTACAGTCTGTGTTTTTAAGAGTTTAACAAATCTTGTTATTACTATTATGAGGAAAAGACCATACTCTTGACAGTTTTTCGAATAAGTGGCATCAAATATAAGTGTAAAGGTCATATAAACATTTAGTAGGAGTGAAAAATTGATACATTCATCAGAAATACTCACATTCCTATATGCAGATTCATCTGATTAATCAAATGTTATTTGATTATGATGGTAGTGGTGGGAAGATGATGAAGATGATGATGATGATGATTCTAATAAAACCCAGCCTACATTTTTTTTTTCTTAATCATAGTAGGAGGTGTGACCCTGAAAGAAACATAGTGGGTTTTCCCAGTACTCAAGCATTATTGCTCTATATGCCATTTCTCTTGGTTCTGTGAAAAGACACCACAAAATTTGATGAAAATTAAATGATGAGTCCTACACTTGATTGTATGAGCATCTCCTATCTCTGCCTTACAGTCTCTGTCATTAGGATGGCTACTCCACTTACTAGCAATTATAACAAATGTTGTCTTAGCAATTTATTTGGAAATTTTAAAATCAGGTAGAAAGTACAAGCATGCAAATAATAATTTCTCACTTATTTTAATTACACATACTCAATTCCTTATACATACACATCAATAAAAATTGTCATATTGATGAAATATTGGCAGGCAATTAATTTTCAAATATATTGAAAAGTAGACTATATTAGTAAAGATAAATTGAAATTTTGTAATATTTCATGAAAATTCCTGGATTGTACTCCCTATAGTAGACTTCTAACTGCTGAAATATTATAGGAGACACAAGTTGGCTGAGAACTAATGTTCCTTTATATTTTACATAAGATGACATACTTCTGACAAATTAGTCCAATAACTTCCACTATATGAGAAATATGGCATCCAACAATCTCTTTAAGTGACTTCCAGAAGAATTTGCAAGAAAAAATAAATCACCCTTATACAGAGCATGCAACTCATCATACTACCTTAATATCACATTGGCTGTGAAAATGTGTGTTGAAATGCATAGAGTGAGACCATGCATCACAAAACTTGCTTTTGTGAAAATTTACCACCCTCCCACCATAATTAGGTTTTCTAAATGAACAAAAGAAATCTAACTCTCCTTTATAAAATAAAAATAATATGATTATACAGGTCATAGAAAAATAGATAACAATTGCATGACATGTTCTCTTTAAAACAGTTTTCATGTGGAAAATATCAGCATGCAAAGTCGTTTCACCTACCTGAAGTGGTTTGTCTCTAAGAATAATGCAAACAAGGCTGTCAAAATGTTCACTAGCTGCCGGTTCATTCCTGTTTCTGTGATGCTTGTGGAAAATATCCCAGAAATGATTCCAGAAAGAAGCTAGGACAAAGTATCTATTTATTGTCCAGATTCAAAATCTGGCAAGAATTTAATTTCCTTGAAAACCAAAAAGAGATTTGGGTTTGTACAGTTTACCAAGAAAAAACAAAAAGTGCCAGTCCTAGGCATCATGGTCAGGTCAAACCGAGGCTCAGGACCATCAGTTAGCCCAGGAAAGACAAAGCCTCAGAACTGGTGATTCCCCCAGCTGCTTTTCCTGAATAATAAAAATGCTGTTACCTTAATCGCATCACCATGCAAAGGGGGCTGGTGACAATGCCATGCTGGCTTTTGTTTTATATCTTTTCTATGTGGCAAAGCCACATAGAAAATGTTCTCTTTTTGGAAGAAGTTGTAAATGAGAAAGAAGAAAGGACTCTGTGCGCTGGAGTGGGTGGGGGGAAGAGGGGAAAATTGCTGAGATCCTGTGCTGGAATGAGGGCTACAGAAAGAGACGGAGACGTGATCTTACCCAGCCTATAAATTTCAGCACTCGGACAGCTCCTAGCTCTGAAGTGCGCATGTTTCCTTTTTCAGTCTGATTGGGGCGGGGGTCGGGGAGAGGCATTCAAGAAGGGACGTGCCTGCTGTTCAGTCAAAGGCAAAGAGTGACTGGTCATTCTGAAAGGGGTGCAATGATAAGGAGAGAGCAGAGGTCCGGGGGTGGGGGGCACCGAGAGGGTGAGGGAGACTGGGGTCTGAGCTCCTAGAAACGCGAGTCTGACGGTGGATGGGAGGAACAGGAGTTTGAAAGCGAAGAGTCGAGAATAAGGTCTATGCGTGGGGAAAGGAAATTGGGGACAGTTAGAATCAAGAACAAGATCCGGATTGCTGAAATTATAATAGGAATGTGGGTAGTCCACTCCTTGTCAATGGAAGCTAGAAGCAAAAGAGGAAGAAGTCCCATGCTGAAGTGGAGGGGACATTGACTTAGAGAAGACCATGAGCAGATAAAACTTCGTGAGGGTCTACAGTTTAATTTCAAAGCCTTTATGCCTTCCAGGAGCTATGGTGGCGCAGTGGGTAAGCGCTCGGCGGCTAGTAGAAAGGTCAGCAGTTTGAATCTACCAGCCACTCCGTGAGAGAAATATGTGGCAGTCTGCTTTAGTAAAGATTACAGCCTTAGAAACCCTATGGATCTGTTTTACTATATCCTATAGGATTGTTGAGTCGGAATCGACTCCAGGGCAATGGATTTTTTGTTTTGTTTTGTTTTGGTTTCGTTTATGCCTTCCTTGCCTCCTAAGCATTTTAGTTTGATTTCAGTCACCAGTTCCCAAAGGGTTTCTCTATGTCTATCCTCAGGAAGGAGTCCTGGTGTGGTGCTGTGGGTTAATGCGCTGTACTGTAAAGTTCAGCTCACCAGTTGCTCCTTGGAAACCCTATACAGGGTCGCTACGGGTCGGAACCCACTCGACGACACTTAACAACAACAACAATACTAAGGAAAACCCTTCCACTGTGCTTTCTTCAGTGGCTTAAAACCCTTGCCGATCCTCTTCAAGCCACAGATTTGCAGAGGACAAAAGGCAATGGGCCAGCAGGGGGCAGTAGCAACCTTTCCCTGCCCTGGTTAAAGGTTAGAACAGGGCTCCATGTTAGAAATGGAGCAAGGGAGATTGAGACTGGGGATTGAGTTTCATCTGCCTGTTCTAGCTGTTAACCACCAGAAAGAGCACTGTAATAGCTAAAGAATGTAAAAACAGTAAATGTGTATCAATCTGGTACCAAAGCATGACAGGTAACTCTACTATTTCAAATTAAATTTATAAATCTTATTATTATAAATAAAAAAAGAGGGAAGGTACAGCATTCAAAGCAAGTAATTAGTAGTAACTAGTAAGGGGACATGAAAAGTACATGTTCTGTCAGGAGCTGGGTGAGTAACTTTTTGTCTGGGAAATATACCTTGTTATTCACTTTGGCACTTCACTGCACATCTGGTTTTTCAAACAAAATAATATAATTTTTAGTCCCTAACTGGCAAACCTGCCCTTGGATAAGTTTAAATTTCATGACAGAGCAACAGAGACGTCTATGCTTTAAGAAAGTAGAGTCGGAAGAAAAAGTTACAAGTTCTTTTCACCTTTTCGTGTTAATATAAACCACTTGAAGATTTTACGGGAATGGGACTTCTAATCCAGTGAGTGTGGGGTGGTACCTGAGATTGTGCAATTTTAACAAGTACCTACTGCGGCTGATGTTGCTGATCCACAGAACATAACAAGGGTCTACATGCCTTTGTATCAGATCTCTGTCTTGTCAAGATAGCTATTCCAAACAGTGAGTATATAGGAACCTCCTCTTAGACGAAATAGAGCAGTGCCCAAGTATGCTGCTTACATACTAAATCAATTCTTTGGATGTGCTTTCTTAACTCTCAAAGCCTAGAAAAAGTGATTCAATTTAAAAGGAAAACAGAGAGGTTTCACGTGAGACATCCTGGGCTGCAGCTTCAACTCTGTTCACTTCCAAACTCACTCACATGGAAACTCTAGACCTAATTGTATCCCCACAGTCCTGACCCCAAAATAAAATCAATTACTGGAAGTACATTTCTTCAATTGGTGCTATGTGGGGGAAAAAATCATTCAAGATTTTTTGCGTGTGTTGAAGTTCCTTTCCAAAAGAAAATATATATGCAAAATGTAGAAGAAAATTATTTGCCCCAAATTTGTTGATGATGTTGTACGGATGCTTAAAGTAATGCAATCTTAGCAAATAATTTCTTACAGCAACAGAGTTTTGCTATTAACCAGGAGTGGGGTGAGTAGATAAGAATGTGCCAAAGAGAGACTCTGATCTGCTCTATGAAGTCACAGCATTATATTACTTTAGCACTGGAAGGGACTTTAGAGAGCATCTAGTCTAGCCTCTTCATTTTGCTTCTCAACTCTCAATTTGGATTCCAGCCCTGTCAATCTACAGAAACAGCTCTCCCTAACTCTGCCAATGCATTCTTGGTAACTAACGCCCAAGGATTTTTTTGTTTCTGTTCTCATCTTGCTTGACATTTCCATGGCACTTAAAGTCATTGGTCCTTCTTCCATCTTGAAGCCCTTTCTTCCCTTGACTGTGACACCGCACTCTGGCTTTGCTCCTGGTATAGCTCTTTGGCAAGCATAGCTTTCTCTACTTGGCCTAGAAAAGTTGCATCTTCTAGAGGCTGTATTTTAGGACCTGTCTTTTTCAAACTATACTTTTTAGACAATAGTAAGCATATTCTTAAGTTCCATCATCCTTTTGTGCAAATGGACACAGAAAATTAAATTCCTCTCCAGACTTGTATTTTCAACTGCTTACTAAACAATTCCTGTTGTATGTTTCAAAACTCTTCAAATTCCACATGCCAAAACCAAACTTGCAATAGTGCATCCAAATCCTGGTTCTATAATACTGTGTGCATTTCAATATTGCCAACCAAGTCATGCATCACCTCTCAGAACCCTCGTCATCACTCACCATATCCAGTCCTTCATCAAGCCGTATTGATGTTATCTTCTAAATATTTCCCAAATATGCCTACTTTCTATCTCAGCATCCGCTACCCCAGTTGAGCAATCCCTAGTTCTTGCCCTAACTACTGTAATAGTCTCCTTACTAGTCTCACTGGACTTACAGATGGCTTCCTACAGCTCATTCGATGCATAGGAGCCAAAAATCATTGTTCAAAATGTGATTGCATCACATCCCTTAGTTAATGTTACAACTCTCCTTAGATATTAGAGTTGTTGTTGTTGTTAAGTGCTGTCTAGTCAGTCCCAACTCATAGTGACTGGTGGGTTTGAACCATAAAACTTGTAGTTAGTAGTTCAGTGCTTCTTCTACAGCACCACACCAGGACTCCAGGTCTTATGGCAGAACAAAAAATTTGCTTTACATGTCCTTAAACTTCACATGGTCTGGCCCTTGTCTACATCGCCCCCTATCTCATCCAATATTCTAGCCACATTGAGATTCCTCACTCTCACCATGTTTCATAACCCCATGGAATGCACCGGCTTTCCATCTTTGTCTGGTTAACACTAACATATATTTCATCCCTTTGTCCAAGAGTTATTTCCTTATAAACTCTCCTGACCTCCATGACTCTATAAACTTTCACAGGCTTTCTTAGCACTCATAGAACTTTCACCACTGCATGTATAAATGTTTAAGATGATTGACTTAGATAATGAACTTTGCAAAGGATAGGGACTATCATCTGCATTTGTCCACCATTGTATCCCCATACATTCATTCAGTAATAATGATAATAGTCACAGTGATATTTAGGGTGACTATGACATAATTTTAAACATACACCTAGAAGAACTGCTTGAGAAGAATGACATACTTAAAAATGTATAGTGCACAAACAGTTCTGCCATACAATCGCATGCTAGGAAATTAACAAGTTAAGAACTGTGATTATTTGAAAATAAACCAAGTTCAGTAGCTTGGCACTCTACAACATGAGATGGAAATAAAAATAAGAGACTACAAATCTGATGTCCTTGATTCAAATTTCACCTCTGACACTCAACAGTTATGTGACTTTGGACATATCATTGAATCCTTCTGAACATCATTTTCATAATATACAAACTACAAATTATAGCATTGCTATGTAAAATACTTCTATATAGAAGATTTCTGAAAGTCAAATGAAATCACGAGATTTATAGGCTCTAAATCTCGATCCTTAGCATCTACTGACTGCTAATATTCAGGGTGTCTTTATTTCTTGGACAATAATACTTTTGAGGGCAGTATGTCTCAGGGATTTTGGAAAAGATCTATTTTGTGATGCAATAGGACCCTGAAGTGTAATCCCCCTGTGCTTCTAATTTACTAAATTACAACTGGTTCAGGCATATGACACCCTTGCTTTGTTGTCTTCTTATTAGAGACATGAGAAGATTCCTAACCATCCTATAACATTACGAAGATCAGCACACAGTATTTGATCTATATGATGCTATAAATTGTTGTTGTTAGGTGCTGACTGATAGCAACTCTGTGTACAACAGAAACACAACCTGGTCCTGTGCCATCCTCACAATCATTGCTATGCTTGAGCCCATTGTTGAAGCCACTGTGTCTGTCTGTTTCATTGAGGGTCTTCCTCTTTGCTGACTCTTTACTTTACCAAGCTCTTCTCCAGGAGCTGGTCCTTCCCGATGAAATGTCCAAAATATATGAGAAATTCTCACCATACTCACTTCTAAGGAGCATTCTGCTTGTACTTCTTCCAAGACAAATTTGTTCATTCTTCTGGTTGTCGATGGTATATTACATATTTCTCATCAGCACCATAATTCAAAGGCATCAATTCTTCTTCGCTTCTCCATATTCATTGTCCAGCTTTTCCTTGCATATGAGATGATTAAAAAGACCATGGCTTGAATAAGATGCACCTTAGCCTTCAAGGAGACATCTTTGCTTTTTAACATTTCAAAGAGGTCTTTTGCAGCAGATTTTCCCAGTGCAATAGACTGTTTGATTTCCTGATTGCTGCTTCCATTGCATTAATCGTGTATCCAACTAAAATGAAATCCTTGACAACTTCAATCTTTTCTCTGTTTATTGTGATATTGCTTATTGGTCTAGTGATAAGGATATTTGTTTTCTTTATGCTGAAATGAGATCCATTTTGAAAGCTGTGGTATTTGATATTCATCAGTAAGTGCTTCAAGTCTTCTTAACTTCCAGCAAACAAAGTTGGATCATGTACATATCACAGGTTGTTAATGAGTCTTCCTTCAACCTTAATGTTGTAGTCTTCTTCATATATTCTAGTTTCCCAAATTATTTGATCAGCATACAGATTAAGTATGGTGAAATGATACACCTTTGATACATACCGTTCCTGATTTTAAACCACATAGTATCCCCTGTTCCCTTTGAACAACTGTCTCTTGGTCTATATGCCACAGGTTCTACATGAGCACAATTAAGTGTCCTGGAATTACCATTTTTTGGAATGTTATCCATAAGTTGTTATGAGCCACAGAGTCAAATGCCTTTGCATAATTAAACACAGGAAAATATCTTTCTGGTATTCCACCAAGAGTGGTGGTATTACTTATTGTTGTTGTTGTTAGGGGTGATCGAGTCGGTACCGACCCATAGAGACCTTATGCACAGCAGAACAAAACACTGCCCGATCCTGGGACAACCTCACTACTGTTGCCAGGCTTGAGTTCATCAATGCTGCCACTTGGCCAATCCATCTCATTGGGGGTCTTCCTCTTTTTCTCTGGACCTCCACCTTACCAAACATGATATCCTTCTCCAGCGACTGCTCCCTCCTGACAATATGTCTCTGAGAGATGAAGTTTGGCCATCTTGGCCTCCAAGGAGCACTCTGGCTGCACTTCTTCCAACACGGATCTGTTGGTTCTTTTGACAGCCCATGGCACTTTCAATATTTTCCTCCAACACCATAACTCAAATGTGTCAATTCTTCTATGGTCTCCCTTATTCACTGTCCGGCTTTTGCATGCACATGAGTTATTGAAAATACCGTATCTTGGGTCAGGTGCACCTTAATCTTCAAGTTGACATCTTTGCTCTTCAACACTTTAAAAGGACTTGTGCAGCAGCTTTGCCTAATGCAATATGTTGTTTGATTTCTTGATGCTGCTTCTGTGAGTGTTGATAGTTGATCCAAGAAGAATGAAGTCCTTGACAACTTCAATCTTTTCTCCATTGATAAGAATGTTGTTTATTGGTCCAGTGGTGAGGATTTTTGTTTTCTTGACATTGAGATGTAATCCATTTCAAAAGCTGTGCTCTTTGATCTTCATCAATAAATGTTTTAAGTCCTCTGCACTTTCAGTAAGCAAGGTTGTGTCATCTGCATATTGCAGGTTGTTAATGAGTCTTCCACGAATCCTGATGCCACGTTTTTCTTCCTAGAATCCAGCTTCTCAGATTATTTGCTCAGCATAGAGGTTGAATAAGTATGGTGAAAGAATACAACCTTGTTGCACACCTTTCTTAATTTTAAACCATTCATTGTTCCCATGTTCTGTTCGAACAACTGCCTCTTGGTCCATGTACAGATTCCTCATGAGCACAATCAAGTGTTCAGGAATACTAATACTTTGAAATGTTGTCCATAGTTTTTCAAGATCCACACAATCGAAAGCCTTTGTGTAGTCAATAAAGCACAGATAAACATCTTTCTGGTATTCTCTGCTTTCAGTCAAGATCCATCAGACATCAGCAATGATATCCTTCATTCCACGGCCTCTTCTGAATACGACTTGAGCCACTGGAAGTTCTCTGTCAATGTATACTTACAGCTGTTTCTATATTACCTTTAGTCAAACTTTACCTGCATGGGATATCAAAGAGATTGTCCGATGATTTCCGCATTCCATTGGGTCACTTCTCTTTGGAATGTGCACAAATATGGATCTCTTCCAATCAGTTGGCCAGAGAGTTGTCTTCCAAATTTCTTGGCAGAGATGAGTGAGTGCTTCCTGTGCCGCCTTACTTCCTTGGAAGATTTCAATTTTGATTCCATCTATTCCTGGTGCCTTGTTCTTTGCCAATTCCTTCAATGCACCGTGGACTTCGTCCTTCAGTATCATTGGCTCTTGATAATATGCTACCTCTTGAAACGGTTGAATATTAACCATTTCCTTTTGGTACAGTGACTCTGTGAATTTCTTTCATCTTCTCCTGATACTTTCTGTATCAGTCAATAATTTGCCTAGAGAATCTTTCAATAACGAAGTTGAGGCTTGAATTTTTTTTCTTCAGTTCTCCCAGCTTGAGAAATGCTGAGCGTGTTCTTCCTTTTTGGTTTTCTGATTCCGGATCTTTGCACATTTTGTTGTAATATTTGGCTTTATCTTCTCGCTCTGATCTTTGAAATTTTCTGTTCAGCTCTTGTACCTCATAATTTCTTCCATCTGCTTTAGCATCTCTATGCTAGAGAGCAAGTTTCAGTGTCTCTTCTGACATCCATTTTGACCTTTTCCTTCTTTCTTGTCTTCTTAATGACTTTTTTGCTTTCTTCATGTATGATGTTCTTGATGTCATCCCATAACTCCTCAGGTCTTCTGTCTTTAGTGTTTAATGTATCAAATTTGTTATTCAGATGATCTCTAAATTCAGGTGGGATATATTCAAGGTTATACTTTGGCTCTTGTGGCCTTTTTTTCATTTTCTTCAGCTTCAGTTTGAATGTGCATGTGAGTAATTGATGGTCTGTTCCACAGTCTGCCCCTGGCCTCATTTTGACTAATGATATGGAGCTTTTCCATCTTCTCTTTCCACAGATTACTGAGTGACAAAGCCCTGCATTCTATACTACTTAAGTGAACAGCCTTCTTCGTCATCTGTGTGATTCATGCTATTTTGTAAGTCACTGAAAGTCTACTATATACCCACAACAAGTTTTTAATAACTATGTTTCTGATTCATTGTAGTAAATTTCTCTCTCATGATGGCATTTTGGTCATTATTATATTGAGATACACATATAAAGAGAATTGGAAAGCCCCTATTAAGAGTCTCAAAGTCAATTTCCTCAAGGAAAGAGTTGAAATGTGTCCAATATATTAACATCCTCTTGTGGGTGTTCCTGCAGCAAGATGTTGTTGTTACTGTTGTTAAGTGCTATTGAGTCAGTTCCAACTCATAGCCACTGTCTCTAGGGTTTCCAAGGAGCAACTGGTGGCTTTGAACCACTGACCATGTGGTTCAAGCCAAACTTCTGTTCCAGAGCATTATCCTGCATCCCCACACACCAGGCAGAAAGATGGTCCTTCTCAAATATAGATAGCCTTCCCTCCACTTGAAATGATCAGAAACGACTTTCAATTTACAACTGACACCCACGAAGAAGTAGAAGTTCGAGTCAAACTAGTTAAGCAAATTAGATATTAGGGGAAGAGATTATTTTACCAAACCTGTTAAGTTATTAAAGGACATGTTTCCTTCCTTCCATAGGCCAATAAAGATAATTTCAACTTTGTAAAATGCACCTCTTGAGTTTTAGGAGTGATCCAACTGCCTCAAACACACTTTCTGCTCATCATAGGTTAGAAAACTCTTCTAACACAAGGATGCTTGGGCATGATAATACTTGTTAAGTCATGTGGATTATAAGATCAATAGGTAGTGATGGCTGTTCCTCAAGTATACATACATAATATCTTAGAGATCAGGTAGAGGGTCTGCCTCCCAAATCTAAAGCCTGCTGCAGAATATACAATAGCTCTCAACCTTCTTAGCCACTCACTGGCCCATTTGTCCTTTAGGTACTTGCAATGATTGTATTGAAAATGAACACACACTGCAGAGTCCACTCTGTTGGATTGGATTAATATAGGTTGCTAGGTGTATAAGAATGAAAATATGGAAGGTGAGAAATAAAACATAGAACCTGTATGTTGATCTGTGCAGACTGCTACAAGCTCTAGTACTGATGGGTTTAAAGCTGTTTTCATTGGTCAACAGAGCAAAGATGCTTTAAAGGGCCGATGCCATCCTGCATTGATTCTCTCTTATATTTAGAAATCAAATTTGCTTCTTTCCTCTTTATCTTATAGAATGCATAAAGATGCCCAGCATGCCGAGCATTAGACTTGGCAAACTCTCTCCCATCGCCTCATGACCACGGAGTCTAAATGGAAAGTCACTGCTCTTCCAAGTTCCATGTGGAGGACTAGACATGTTTGTTCAGGGCATTTCTGGATTAAATTTCTTGCGAATCAGAAAATCATTTTAGGACTGGAGCTCTTTTGGTTATTAGTGTTCATTGTCCACAGGCCACAAATGTGTCCAGTGCTTAAAAGAATCAATTTCTATTTCCAGTGATGATTCATGACAAGTGATTGCTTTCCTCTTGACTAATGTGAGAAATGCAGCATCTCTTCTCATACACTTCAAGTGGGAAACACTAATTTATTAACTCAATTGCAATCTCACCTAAATGTATTCAAAAGGTTGCTCATTTGATGTAATCCTAAAAACTGACAATAGTAAATAACAATGGAATTGATTGCTGCATTATCTTTAGAATCTCCTAGGTTTGAGTATGCCAATGCTGTAAAAACTGCCTCAACACTAGCTTTCAACTCCATGATGCCCTTGCTGAAAACTTCTTTGGGGGGGTCCTCAGATGCTAAACTTCTGTCCCTGATTTCATTAATGTTTACCTATCTATACGATGCCTACTCTGAATTATCATGGTCACACAGAAGGCTGTAGGGAGGCTGTTTCGAAAGGGTGAATTATTTGAACTTGAACCTGACAATAGTTTAACATTTGCAATTAAGTCAGCAGTTGGTGGCTGAAGTGGAGTTTCATTCATTTTCAATGATGACATTTTTCTTATTGCTGCAATGCCTCATATGAATGGTGACAGGATAGTACATGCATATCCCACATTCCTGCCAATAAACTAGTCAACAAACATTAAATAAGCATCAATTACATGCAAAACATTGCATTTCCTTGAGGATGAGGCAAAGTAATATAAGACATTATTTTTGTCATCAAAGGACTTAGGATCTAAATGTGAAGAAAAATAAATACAGTAAAATCTGTGAAAGCCAGACCCTGTATAAGGTAGTAAACTGTCAAAGAAGGTAAACTCCTATGCGTCCCACTAAACTGAGTGATAGAAAAGTAAGTAAGAAGGCAGAAAATTTGCAAGATGCAGGAAAACAAAGTCATCCAGTGGAGCTTCACTCTCCTAGGTTTCCCTATATTATACGAATGGGACTGTAGGGCAAGCCTACATCTGGAATATCAGCTCACTGACACCCAAGGAGCTTCAAAATGTGACACTCAGTGATGTATTCTTTACATTGTAAATCTGGTTCCTCGTTGGGCAGGTTCACAGAATTGATCTGTTAATGCCCCACAGATGTTACTAACCAGGGATGTGACTTATTAACTTTATAAGGCCTAAGAGATTGACTTGTTATTGTTGTGAGGTGCACTTGAGTCAATTCAAAATTGCCTCGTTCTACACCATCCTCACAACTGTTACTATGTTTGAGTCCACTGTTGCAGACACTGTGTCCATCCTTCTTCTTGAGGGTCTTTCTCCTTTTCACTGACCCTCTACTTTGTCAAGCATGATGCCCTTCTCTGGGGACTGGTCCAAAGTACATGTTCAAAGTACATGAGTTGAAATTTTGCTTCTAAGGAATATTCTGGCTATACTTCAAAGACAGATTTGCTCATTCTTCTGGCAGTTCATGGTGGATTCGATATTCTTCACCAACACCATAATTGAAGCAGATCCATTCTTACTCAGGTTTCCTTATTCATTGTCCAGCTTTTGTATGCATATGTTCTTGTTGTTGTTGTTGTTGTTAGGTGCCATCGAGTCGGTACCAACTCATAACGACCTTATGCACAGCAGAACGAAACACTGCCCGATCCTGGGCCAACCTCACTACTGTTGACACACTTGAGTCCATTGATGTTACCACTTGGCCAATCCATCTCATTGGGGGTCTTCCTCTTTTTCTCTGACCCTCCACCTTACCAAACATGATATCCTTTTTCAGCGACTGCTCCCTCCTGACAATATGTCCAAAGTATGAGAGATGAAGTTTGGCCATCTTGGCCTCCAAGGAGCACTCTGGCTGCACTTCTTCCAAAACAGATCTGTTTGTTCTTTTGACAGCCCATGACACTTTCACTATTCTCCTCCAACACCATAACTCAAAAGCATAAATTCTTCTACAGTCTTCCTTATTCACTGTCCAGCTTTCACATGCATATGAGGTTACTGAAAATACCATGGCTTGGGTCGGGTGCACCTCAGTCCTCAAGCTGACATCTTTGCTCTTCAACACTTTAAAAGGTCTTGTGCAGCAGATTTGCCTAATGTGATACGTCCTTTGATTTCTTGACTGCTGCTTATGTGAGTGTTGATAGTTGATCCAAGAAGAATGAAGTCCTTGACAACTGCAATCTTTTCTCCATTGATACAAATGCTGTTTATTGGTCCAGTGGTGAGGATTTTTGTTTTCCTTACATTGAGTTGTAATCCATATTGAAGACTGTACTCTTTGATCTTCATCAGTAAGTGTTTTAAATCCTCTTCACTTTCAGCGAGCAAGGTTGTATCATCTGCATATTGCAGGCTGTTAATGAGTCTTCCTCCAATCCCAATGCCACGTTTTTCTTCATAGAACCCAGCTTCTCGTATTATTTGCTCAGCATACAGGTTGAATAAGTATGGTGAAAGAATACAACCTTGTCGCATACCTTTCTAAATTTGAAACCATGTTCCCATGTTCTGTTCAAACAACTGCCTCATGGTCCAGGTACAGATTCCTCATGAGCACAATTAAGTGTTCCGGAATACTCATACTTCGCAATGTTGTCCATAGTTTGTCATGATCCACATAATCGAAAGCCTTTGAGTAGTCAATAAAGTACATGTAAACATCTTTCTGATATTCTCTGCTTCCATGCATATGAAGAGATGGAAAATACCACGGATGGGTAGGGTCAGGCACACCTCAGTCCTCAAAGAGATATTGTTTTTTTGTTGTTGTTATTGTTTGTTTTTTTTGTTTTTTGTTTTGTTTTTTTAACATTTTAGAGACGTGTTTTGCAGCTGGAGTGGCCAATGCAGCACATCATTTGATTTCTTGACTGCTGCTTCCAAGGACATTAACTGTGGATCCAAATAAATTGAAATCCTTAACAACTTCAATGTTTCCTCTGTTTATCATGTTGTTATTTATTTTGTTTCTTTATGTTAAGGTGCAGCAAGCAAAGTTGCACCATCTACATATTGAAGGTTGCCAATGAGTCTTCCTCCAAACTTGATGCTGGGCTCTTCTTCATATAGTCCAATTTCTCAGATTATTTGTTCAGCATACAGTCCTGGTATGGCACTATAGGATAAGCACCGAACCACAGTCAATTTGAACTGCAGGGTTGGCACTTCAAACACACCAGCCACTCCTCTGAAACACAGGGTCACGATGAGTCTGACCGACTCAAAGGCACTCAAAAACAACAGACTGAATATATAATATGCTAAAAAACAAAACAAAAAACCCTCTACAACCTTGACAACAACTTTCCTTATTTTAAACCATGCAATATCCTCTTGTTCTGTTTGAATGACTGCACCTTGGTCTATGCACAGGTTCCACATGAGCACAATTAGGTATGTTGAAGTGCCCATTCGTTGCAATGTTATCCATGGTTTGTTACGATCCACATAGTTGAATACCTTCACACAGTCAGGAAAACATCTTTCTGGTATTCTCTGCTTTCAGCCAAGATCTATCCGACAATAGCAGTACGATTCCTTTCATACTCTTTTCTAAACCCAGTTTGAATTTCTGGCAGCTCCCTGTCAGTGTGTTGTTGCAACTGTTTTTTAATGCCTTCAGTATCATTTTACTCGCATGTGGGATTCATAATATTGGTTAATAAGTCTGCATTTTGTTGGATCACCTTTCTTTGGTATGGACAGAAATATCAATCTCTTTCAGTTGGTTGGCTAAATTGATTGATTTAGACAAGTGTTGTATCATTTTGTTGAAACGTCTCAATTAGTATTCCATCAATGCTTAGAACCTTTATTGGCCAGTCTTTTCAGAGCACCTTGGGATTCTTCCTTCAGATCATATGATACTTCTTGAAATGGTGGAACATCAGCTGATTCTTTTTAATACAGTGGTTCTTTTAATGCCCCTTGTGTTGTTCAGTCTCCTGCCCATAGAATCCTTCAACTCAAGACTTCAATTTTTTCTCCAGTTCGTACAGTTTGAGAACTGCTGAGTCGATTCTTCCCTTTTGGTCTTCTAACTTCAGGTATTTGTGCATTTTATTATAACCCTTTACCTTGTCTTCTCAAACTGCTTTTTAGAGTTTTCTGTTCTGCTCTTTTACTTCATTTTTTTCTTTCACTTTATCTAGTCTACTTGCAAGAGCAAGTTTCAGAGTCTGTTTTGACCTCCATTTTTGTCTTTTCTTCCTTTCCTGTCTTTTTCATGGGCTTTTGCTTTCTTTTGTGTGATATCCTTCACGTCAACTCACACTCCGTCTTAGTATACAGTCAGTAGTGTTCGGTGGACCAAATCTATTCAAGAGATGGTCTCTAAAATCAGGTGGAATTTACTTAAGGTTATACTTCAGGTCTGGTGGATTTGTTTGACTTTTCTTCAGTCTGGAAGCTCTGCTGATCTGCTGTCATTTGAAATAACAGTGGCATAGCTTCCAGCAGCATCAAAAGCATGCAAGTCACCACAGTGTGACAAACGGAACAGATGGGTGTTGGAGAGATTGACTTGTAACCCAGAATGAAAGGTATAGCTACTGGACAGCCAAATAATCCATGTCAGCTTCAGCCGTGTATATACTTCCTGGTGCATACTGACTGGGAAGGTTTCATGATAAAATGAAATTGGAGTAATTGGGCCTGGCTGTCTGGCTGAAATGTAAAAAAGCTTAGTGAAATCTCATTCTAATAGACTGATGCAGCCATCTCCAACTTCATAATACCTATTTGAAAAACGAAATATTTATATCATCTATTCCACTACTCATTCCTTCATTCGGGATTTGATTACTCTGTCTCAGACTTCTCTTTCTTATGCTCTTATTGTTGTTCTTACTGTTAATTGTCCTCAAGTCCGTTTGAATCATAGTGACCCCACGTATGTAGCACAGATCTTTGGGAAGCAGATTGCAAGGCCTCTGTTTCGAAGCACTTCTGGGTGGTTTGAACTGCCAGCTAGCACTCAAATTCTTAACTGTTTCCACCACTCTGTTTCTGATCAACTCCATTGCCTGTTGATATATTCTTTGCTTTTTGAAAAATGCATATTATGAAATATTACCCTTAACCATCAAATCAATTCCAAGTCATGATGAACTCCTGTGTTTCAGAGTATAATTGTTCCATAGGATTTTTTTTTTTTTTTTTTGGCTGTAATCTTTACCAAAGCAGATTGTCAAAACTTTCCTCTAAGCCAGTGGTGAGTGGGCTCAAACAGCCAATCTTTGGATTTGTTGTTATTGTTAAAGGCTGTTGAGTTGGCTCTAACTGTTAGTGACCCTGTATAGGGTTTCTGAGGAGTGGTTGGTTGGTTGGTTTTTAACTGACAACCTTGCAATTAGCAGTTCAGTGCTTATCTTAGAGCATCACACCAGGACTCCATTGTTGTTGTTAGCGCTGTCAAGTCAGTTGCAATTCGTAGCAAGCCTGCATTCAGTTTCCGAGGAACATCTGGTGAGTTTGAACAGGCAACCTTGTGCTTGAAACAGACCTTGTGGTGCACGCACCAGGATTTCATTACCAGCTGATGTATGTGCACTATATGCAATCATCACAAAACAAATATCTATGTATTCACATATTACATATGAGATAGAAATCACTAACATCTCTGAAGTTCTGGAATGCTATTCTATCCCATCCCCTAAATTGACTTCTGTTGTGAATAGCAGAACATAAACACACACAATAGACTCACAAATGTTGCTTTCATTTTTAAACTGTGTATAAATTGAATGAGATAGTTTGTATTCTTCCGTGACTGGCTTTACTCAGTCAATATTATGTTCTTGCACAAAATAAGAATTCATTCATTGTCATGCTGTATTGCTATGATCATTCTACAATTTATTTATACATTTCACTGCTGATGGGCCTTGGGCTGTTTCCAGGTTTTGGTGATACAATAAATAATGCTGCTAGAATATGGTACATTTCTTCTGCTTTCCATGTGCAAAAGTTTCCCTGGTGTGTATATTTAGAGGAATTATTTTATCTGAAGGACTTCAAATCGCAAGGCTGGCTATTAGATGCAAGCAGGCTAGTGGGTCAATAGGTGTTTCACCTTTGTGCTGCATGCCCCTTACTACTCCCACCCGGACACAAGGAATGGAGTCTTCTCTTAGGACACACAAGATGTCTATGATAGTAAGCAGTCAACAGGTCATAAGCATCTCGCAGGCCTTTTCACCACGTGCCCTTGGAGGAGAAAATTGACCCTAGTGGCTGTTACCCTGACAACCTAAGAGTAAGCATATCTCAGCACAGATGTAATGTTCACATTTAGTTAAGAATAATGCTTACCCTT